>NC_132879.1:16753632-17115298 GCF_030463535.1 Salminus brasiliensis
TCCATTGTTGCCATTTTTGACTCTTTACAGGTCAAAGACAATGATGAATGGACCCAATCAGAATTCGTTTCTTAATCTGCTCTTACCATTGCAAGGTAACAGCCTCTAACACAGTTTTTTCCTGGTCAGTGTAACTACACTCAAAGCTGTCCAAAGCTGGTATTATTCAGCTTCATCGCTAAGCCGATACATCACTAAACACAGAAACACAGCCTGCAGCCTGAACAATTATGATGCTGACGTGTTCTTACCTTTGATGAGTGTTCCCGTCACCAGTCTGTGCACGGACACAGCAAACTTCACCAGACCATGCTTACAGCGTTTTGCACAGGCCGACATCTTCACTCACACGCAAGGGTCATCAAGGTCAGGTCCAGTCCAGTCAGAGGTTAAATTAGTTAAACACCAGAGAGCACTGTAGGTGTAAGCAACATCAACAAGATGTGCAATGTCAACAAGATGCAACAGCAATCACGATTACGAACTGAGATTGAAAAAATCTGCAGAGCTTTTCAGGAGAGGTCCACGTCCGTGAAGAGAGAAACTCGTGGAGAAAAGAGGATAATCAGATGAAAGGAGATGAAGGTGTGAAAGTTCTGTTCTCTCCTAGTAGAGGACAAATCCTCCAGAGACTCTCCAGTAAACAGGAGAACCAATAATCTGTCTATACTGATTTTTCTCTTCCTCCCTATCCCCTTCCTCTCGCAGGGAAACTGGATACCCGGAACACAGGAAAGAAAGAGAGTGAGAGAGAGAGGAAGAGAGAGAGACTACAAATGAGAGTGGACTAATCAATTAGAATCCCCTTAAAAAAGTGAGTGAAAAGAAGAAGAAATTAAGGAAGGTATGTATTCCAAAGAGAAACGACAGACAAGTCCATCATGCCATCCAGTGACTTTTTCCCTTTCTTTTTGTTTGCTCTTCGTCCCCTCTTTGCCCTACTCTGTCCTACTCTCTCTCTCTCTCTCCCGCGCGCGCTGTGCCGCAGCGCAGTGTTCCACTTTCAGCACCGCTGTGTGTGGACAGCTCCCTCCAAGGAAACGCACAAAACACTACTGATACTGCTGCTGCTTCTCTCTCTCTCTCTCTCTCTCTCTCTCTCCCTCTCCCTCCCCCTCTCTCTTTTCACTCGCTCTCTCTTTTCACTCTCACCCTATCTTCTCCGCTCACTTTCTACAGTCTCTCTCTCTCTTGCGCTCCACAAGCTCTTCTCTCTCCACTCTCTCTTCTTTCTCTCTCAACTCTTACTCTCTCTCTCTCTCCCACCTTTTTTTCTCCACTCCTGCACACTATCTCTCTTTCTATCTGTCTCTTGCTCTCTTTTCCTCAAGGTCTGACTATCTCTCGATCTCTGACCCCCCCCCCCCCCCCTTATTACACTCCCTTTATTTTTCTGTCTCCTCAATCTCGCTCATACATGTGGTCACACATACATGTGCACTTTTTAATGTCCTATATCATTTTTTCCCCTAAACTCTCCCTGTCCTGCTCACAATATTTGCACACACACACACACACACACACACTCATATCCGTCCACTCTCTAATTCAGTTATGTACTTTTTCACTTTATCTATAATTACTTCCCTGTTTCCTGCTCTTTCCACTCCTCCACTGCTCCCTGTCTCAGTAACATTTTTACTAGCTGCAGTTAAATGTCCCTCTCCTGGCTCTGGCTCTGCTCATCTCCTCAAAAGAGCAATCTCCTCAGACACACAGTGAAATACAGTGCAGCCCACACCATTAAAGCAATGTCTGCTTTATGAACTGCAAACGCTGCCTGAATCCTCTGCAGGAGATAAGCATGCTGGTTTGTATGGAAATAGTACAGATGAAGTCAGCTCTCTGCAGTGGGATCTGGTGTATAGGAGTGATTAATTGCAGGCCAGAAGGGGTGCACTTAATGACAAAAGACAAACTGTATAGAAAAGGTCGTATCTCAGTCATTACTTACTCTGCCACAGCTTAAACTTCAGGGTAAAAAAGCATGCTTCCCAGAACAGTGTCTTCTCGTTTCAGGAAATTACATTTGTTTAGATTGATACTCTAAATATAGCACCTTATTCTGGCTGCACTGCTGGTTAAGCCCTTAACAAATCACTTAACTGCATGATCTATAACTACAGCAAACTACAGGTTTCCACTTCTGGTTGTTTTTATGGTTTTAGATATGCAGCAATAACCACACACATTCTAGAACACAGTAATAACCACACACACTCTAGAACACAACAATAACCACACACACAGTCTAGAACACAGCAATAACCACACACACTCTAGAACACAGTAATAACCACACACACTCTAGAACACAACAATAACCATACACACACTCTAGAACACAGCAATAACCACACACACTCTAGAACACAGTAATAACTACACACTCTAGAACACAGTAATAACCACACACACTCTAGAACATAACAATAACCACACACACACTCTAGAACACAGCAATAACCACACACACTCTAGAACACAGTAATAACCACACACACTCTAGAACACAACAGTAACCACACACAGTCTAGAACACAGCAATAACTACACAAACACACACACTAGAACACAGCAATAATCACACACACACTCTAGAACACAGTAAGAACCACACACACTCTAGAACACATCAATAACCACACACACACTCTAGAACACAGCAATAACCACACAGACTCTAGAACACAGCAAAAATCACACACACACTCTAGAACACAGCAATAACCACACACACACACACACACACACACACACTCTAGAACACAGCAATAACCAACACACTCCAGAACACAACAATAACCACACACTCTAGAACACAGTACTAACCAACACATTCTAGAACACAACAATAACAAACACATTCTAGAGCATTGACCAGCATATTCTAGAAGACATCAATGACAACACATTCTAGAACACAGCAATAACCAACACATTCTGGAACACAGCAATAACCACACACACTCTAGAACCCATCAATAATCAATACATTCTAGAAAAGAGCAATGACAACACATTCTAGAACACAACAGTAACTAACACGTTCTAGAGCATTGACCAGCACATTCTAGAACACAGTAATGACCAACACATTACATAACACAGCAATAACTACCACATTCTAGAGCATTGACCAGCCCATTTTAGAACACAGCAATAACACAATCTAGAGCATTGACCAGCACATTCTAAAACATATCAGTAACCAACACATTCTATAGCATTGACCAGCACATTCTAGAATACAGCAATAACCAACACATTGTAGAACAGAGCAATAACCAGTAAATTTTAGAGCACTGACTAGAACATTTTAGAATATGTAAGAGAACAGAGAAATAACGGGCATATTCTAGAACACATCAATAACCAATAAATTCTACAGCACTGACAGTTACAGTTACAGTTTTAGAACATAGCATCAATCCACACATTGTAGAACACATCACTGTTTTAATCATCTTTTGGTTGATGTCACATCACAAGGAAAGGGTTCAGAAGTCCCAGTAGGCAGAGAAAGGCTGCAGAAACTGCAGTCATAGCAGTCACAGATAAGTGCTTCTACAATGCACTGGATTCAGAGTAGCCTCAGGCTCTGCAGAAGTGCATATGATGAACTAGTGAAAATATTTTAATGGAAATCAGACACATACATGTTCTTCTTTCTAACTCCTCTGTTAGTGGACCAGTAGTACCATACACCAGGGCATCAAGGGTATATTTTCAGTACCCTTGCATTGGGAACATAACTGTGCCATATTCCTTTGCAGTTTTTTTGTGTTGCTCCTAATCACAAGTACAAGTTCTTTTCTCCTTGGCAAGTGAATGTAATGTACATCTAAGGCACATATAGTGCTTTTTCGATCATAGAGGGCTGGGCAATATGGCGATATTTACTGTTATAGTAAATGACATTAGAATTACATAATATTCCTGCAAAGCAAACTGTGGACATTGTCAGTACGTCTAGAAAATTGACCAGCTACAACACAATCTGTTTCATTGCTGATAGATCATTGTTAATACGGGTTAGAGCAGCACAGTGTGTGAAATATTGAATTTATCATTAGATTCTGAGTATTTTTACATGTTTCAAAAGAAATATTGAGACACATTAAGTCACATCTTCTGGGGAATTCTAGACTAAGACTAAAGAATAAGGCAGCTTGAAAAAAGAAATCATCAGTGGTAAATGTAGAGGAAGAAAGAGAGAGAGAGAGAGAGAGAGAGAGAGAGAGAGAGAGAGAGAGAGAGAGAGATGATCCTGTGGGTGAAATGAAGAAAAACTACTTTGTTTTCTCATTTAAGTGAGTTTACGCTTTGTCGTTGCTCAGGCCTCCGGGACTGGAACAGTCCTGATCAATCTCCATGCACAGCAGTGCCATATCCACAGCAACAATACAGGCCACCAGATCACCACAGTAGCCACAACCAGCTCCCTTCACTAATACATTTGCATGAGAGAACGAGAGAGAGATGCAAGAGACAGAGAGAGAGAGAGAGAGAGAGAGAGAGAGAGAGAGAGAGAGAGAGAGAGAGAAAGGACAAACGAGATTATGAAGTGCAGGGATGAGGACAAATAGATGCATGAAAAAAAGAGAGAGGATTGTGTCCTTAATGCCTTACTGTTTGGCTATTAACTTAAAAAATTGGAGAGGGTGCAGGAGAGAGAGAGAGGTGTGAGAGAGTGTGATGTGGGATAATGATTGTAGTTATTCATGAGTGAAATGCATGGGTGTGAATGCAAGTACAGTAACAGTGATCTGTAATTACTCTAACGTTACAGTATCTGTGTGTTGGAGAGGGTTGTTTACAGTGTAATGGATTTAAATGGAGATAAGCTTTGGGTGAAGGACGCAGGTTCCCCCTGTTGTCTCTGCAGTGGTGGAAGCACTGGTGAGGAGGGAGGAAATGAGCAATAAACAGAGGAGAGGGATAAGCAGAAAGAAGGAACCCATAAAAGAAAAGAGTATTTAGGAGAATTAGCTCATTCCGGGGTGTGTGTGTGTGTGTGTGTGTGTGTGTGTGTGTGTGTGTGTGTGTATTTACTGGTGGTGGTGTGTGTTTGTGTCTGTCAAAAGAGTGTGACAGCAGTAAACAATGGCGACACAGTGGCTCTAAATTTACCAACGGGAGGGAGGATAAAAACCTGCCGGGAGGAGAGAAGCGACAGAGGCAAAGAAAACAAAAAAGAATTGCCTGCATGGAGAGTCATATCTTTCACTGACAGAGCGTAAGAGAAAGAGATGAAATGATAGAGAAGGAAAAACAGGCAGAAAGAGGGATTGATTTTTAATGGCCTTCCTTTTCAAACCATGACGGAGGCCTATTTCCCTGCAGTCACAAGCACAAAAAGAACGAAGAACGAGGTATAAGCAACACTCAACATGAGTGACTTGGGGTTTTAGGTTCTTCCTGAAACCCATTCAAATTCATTTCTACAGGTCATTCAACAACACTGTGCTTCCATTTCACCCAGGCAGACACTGCAGTGTAGAATAATGGCAAAAAAGAACTACATTCTTAAAAATTATTTGTCAAGTGACTGTGACAGCGCACCAGAATCTTCCAGGTCTTCTTCTGAAGCTAAGCACTGTTATGGGATCACTGTCCTGATGGAAGGCCAATGACTCCAAGCTTCAGCTTTCTCACAGAAGGCATGGCCTTTTCTCTTGTAGGACCCCCTATAGGATTTTCTGACTTGATTGAATCCATCTGCCCTGCCAGAGAAGGTAAAGCCACCCTAGAGCATCACCAAGCTACTGCCATGATTCACTGTAGGCATGGTGTTCTTTTCAGCATGTGCTTCTGTCTTCCTCCGCCAGACATGCCGCTGATCCATAAGCCCTGAAAAGTCCCAGTTGTGTTTCATCGCTCCACAGAAAATAATCCCTGAACCTTGGTGGCTTATTTATTTGGTTTTGAGCAGATTGGAGCTGACTTTCCTTGTGCTGTTGGGTCAGTAAAAACCTTTAGCCTTTAGTGTGTGTATCTGACATTAAATCTTGCAGTCCTTCAAGGGTTTTTGACCACCTGCCTCCTCAGGAATCTGTGTGCTGGTTTTGAAAGTATTCTTTCTATCTCCACCATGAGTTCGGCAAAATCTAACCACCTAATGCATGGACTAATGAAGAGCTCACCCTTTTCTTTCTGTCTTGTGATAAAGAAACTGAAAGAAAGAAAGAAATGATAGTATAAAATGAAGAGAGTGAGAGAGAGTCATTTCAGGTAAATGTGTCTCGAGGGAGAGTCCATCTGTGACATCAGTAGCCATAAGACCTTAATCAATCAATGACTTAATAACACTGCCTGAAAACACACAGACACACACAAAGGCACATATGTGGACGTATGCGTCATCATTCCTGCGGCTACAGAATCCCCACCGTATCTGGCTGTTTCACATAAACTGTTTCAGACCAAATGGGTTCATTCACAGCTGCTGTCCTCACTGAGACAGGAACACACACACACACACACTCCCATAGAGAGGGAGGAGAAATTGACAGATGTGAATAGTTCCTCTG
Organism: Salminus brasiliensis; assembly: GCF_030463535.1. Lineage (NCBI taxonomy): Eukaryota > Metazoa > Chordata > Actinopteri > Characiformes > Bryconidae > Salminus > Salminus brasiliensis. The sequence continues at coordinate 16,760,166 of NC_132879.1, forward strand.
AAGGAAAAAGAGTGAGGGGAACAGAGAAGGATTTCGTGCTGTGAAATTTTCCCTCAAAGTACAATTAAATTCCTGTATTATTTATTACCCCTGGTGTGTGTGTGTATATATATATATATATATATATATATATATATATATATATATATATATATATATATATATATATATATATATATATGTAGGGGAGCTGGCTGCCAAATGTCAAAAAGGACATTTGACATTTGGCAGCCAGCTCACCTACACACTTTCTTTCAGGGCATTAGTTTTCTTAGGTCTGTAAAACACTTCATTTCAATAACAAATCCTTTTCCTCATTACCACTCACGGAACTGCTCCATGAGGTCCATCATTTCCAGTTCCAGTCGGCTGCAGCTACAGTAACAAAAAAAAACAGTTGTTACTGCAGCAAAGTCCGACCTGGTTGTGAAAAAGGTTTTTGGAAGTTTATAAGGACCCACAGCATCGAAAGTACGAGACCCTCAAATTAGCATGAAATAAAAATGTGGTGTGTACACTGGGCAAAGTTTTGAGGGCATACCACAGCAGCACTTGTGTGACGTACAAGTGCCTGAAGAGAAAACACTATAGAGGGTATGGGCGTGACTTCACACAGATTCAGCAGGAATTCTGAGGTATCAGAAACTAATGGACTGCTGCAATTCACAGAAATGTGAGGGAGCTCACTGAGTGGTGAAGTCAAGCTCTGAAAACAGAGCCCACTGTTGCCACATTAGCATTATATTAAGTTCAAGTAAGAGAGAAAACTACTAAATGTGCCTGAAAACAGTGGAAAACACTCCCAAGACCATTCACTCAACACAAGTTGTGTGATTTGAGCCTCAGTTAGCTGGACGTTCCTGGCTACACATCGCTGTCCATGGACTGTGATGGTTCTTTGGTCACTTGGATAGATTGCTGTGGAGCCCAATAGCCTTGAACTTGAGCAGAAAATCCTAGGCTGTTTTGTCTAATAAACGCAGCCATGCTAAAGAGTTTTCCCACTCAGTCCGACTGAAGGGGGCATGTTTCAGCAGGATAGTGACGTCAGCACATACCCTCTACTGTGGACAATGAACAGCACCAAACGGTAAAACCACCAACGGTCGTCTAATCATGTATAAAATGCCTAGTTTATACTTGACGCGCCACAAAAGTGCTTCCATGCTGCTAAAACTTACATCACACATCCAGACACATCTGTGCACAAAAGCTTGATGTGTCAATAGGTCACTGTGGTACACACACAGAGCATTTTTAATATGCAGCGGATGCCAAGCAAGATAATGAAGACCTTTGAATACTTCTTTAAACCTTTAAAGCCTTATTCACACTCACTTGTAGCACTGCTACAAAAACCCTTTAGCACTTTTTATACCAGTAGGTGCCCCTTGTCTGTTTGGCCCTGACCTACAGATCCCACTCCCCTTTTTTATTAGCGAATGATGCCCTATTCAGATTGCATTAGTTTATCAGGGGGACGTTGGAAATACACATTTTATACATCTTCTCAATGAAAAAGCTGCGGTTATAGCAGTGTTACAGTGGTGCTGTTGCTGTACATTGTTATTATTGGATGATACTGCCAGCATCGTCATCTGTTCAGGCGTAATGCTCTGATTCAGAGCTGTTGCCACACATAGGAAATGGTGCTGTTTCCAGCTGTTTTACTGTAGGTAAGACACATTGAAGCTCATTTGTTTTACACACAAATGTCAAACATGGCAAACTAAACAAACTTAAGCGCCCAAGTTGCCTCTGTTACTCCATTCAGTTTTTAGCAAATGAATCTGATGGCAGGGCTACAGTAATGGTGTGTTAGCATGGATGAGAGAGTTCCTACAGACTCTTTGAATCAGAGAACCAAAAGACATTGACATATTCAACTGAGGGTCCCATATCCCGCCCCCACACACACCCACCCCGGACTGGGCTCAGACCCTGGTGCTGGTAGAGTGCAGTCACTCCCCTGTTTAGAAGCACCTGTGATGCCATGACTCCATGTAAATGTATTCTTGTAGATTACGAAATAATGGAATCAGGGCATGTTCAGATCTGTAGATGTACAAACAGGGTAAATTCCATTTTATACACCAGTCCCTTTTCAGGCTCATTTCTGTTCTCACTGGCTCACTCGCCTCTCTCCTGCCAATCACAGCATGTACTTGGTACATGCTATAGGTTGTAACTCACTAATACTGTCTGAACACAGGCATAAAAGTAAAAGGTGCTTAAATCCAGAGAGCAAACTCCAAAGTGGAGGGTGGAAGATAGGTAGAGCACTACAGGAACAAAGAGAGAGAGAGAGAGCGAGAGAGAGAGCGCTGTGTGTAAAGTAGTGTGCTCAACGATCTGTGAAACTAAAGTCTTAAGGGAGCCATAAGCAACGTTTGCCAATGTCGATAAAAGCTTCCTTCTTGTGCACGTACACCCACCCACCCCCACCCACACACACACACACACACACAAAAAGTGACAAGAGAGGAACCTATTGCTGTGACAGATCAAGCAGAAAGAGTTGTTTATGGAGGTATAAGGAGGCAGTTTTGCATAAATAGGGGATTAAAGCAACACAAGATGTCCTCTAAACAATAAAGGCAAAAGGCTGTCTCTGAGCATCTGTGTTTTTACAGCAGTTTAAAAACTGCTTTGGACAATAGCTCTTAAATGTACAGCTGTAGGTAAAATGGGAACTCTAGCGGTTACAAGGTAAAGTACAATAACTGACTTTACATTCCTGTCCCGTGTGCACAAAACATGCCCTACTGGTGGTCTCAATGTCAATCAACAAGACACACATAGACGGGATCAATGGCACTGCCTCAATTCAGTGGTTCTCAATTCTTGGCCTGAACTGTTCCCAAAATACCTGATACAAGCCTCCCCTGGAATGAGTCAGGGTACTGCAGTGCAGGGCTGGAGCATGACTCCTTTTCAGGGTAGCAGTTTACATAATAGAGCCCATAAACTGTACATGACATGACACTGCCTTTTTCGAAACATATTTTTCTGAAATCTGACCATCTTATTTATTAATTGCTCTCATTTAATATTTATATACTGTATAGTGAGATGGCCAAGCTAGCCACTTGTAATAGGTTTTATTACAGTTTTTCTCACTGCCCACCTGCTCAGATACAGCTCTTATTTTGGAACATTCCCTACATTTTCACAAGCTCCACAAGTAGCTTTTTTATTCCTGCCTTCGTACCAACATATTTGTGTGATTTTACCACTTCTATCCATTTCAGATGTGTATGAAAACTGGGTAAAACTTTTCAAAAGTTCATGCATTCCGTGGAACAGCCTGTTGTCTGAGCCAATACCACATTCACACCACATTGCCAAATTTGTTATACTGGAGGTACTGTTGCTGGCTTCTTATTCCAGCAATCCTTAATGATGCAGCAGTTATATGCTGGAGCCTGTCCAGGTGAAGGAACGTAGTCTACCAGTCTGGTCTCAAAAGTAAATCATGCATATGTTACTAAAAGGCCATTTCAGGACTAAGTTCAGGAAATTTGATCCTCATACAGATCACTTTGTCCAATGAAAAACATGTGTCTCCAATATTTACAGTGGCCCCAACCTGGAAAACAATCTTTCGCTTTCGTTCCACTCCGTGGATTCAGCTTTCACTTTTGTTCCACTCTGTGGATTTAGCCTGGCACATCATGAGTAGCAGACATGTGAGCATATGGGCATGACTCTTGTAAACAAAGATGTTACTGAACCCAGTTTAAAAAAAGAGGAAGAAGAGGAAGAAGATTTGTAGTATTGTGAACAACTCAGCTTAAAGTGCTTCTTTTTTTTTTAATGAGAGAAAAAAGCAGTTACAGGGTATTTAAAGTACATTACATATGCATCACAGTGCCCTGCAGAACAAATGACACACTTGCTAACAAAACAGAGCTTTTTGACATCACTTTGCTTGTACTGTTTGATCTCAGCATGGCACATGAACACAATACTCTACAAGACCGGTTAGAATGTCTTATTGATTTAAACTGTGGATTTTCAGTGGAATTTCTGTTTAATCTGTGGATTCTCTGACAATAGAGTTTGGGGTGCCACAAGGCTATGTTCTAGGACCACTGCCAATTTCTTTATGCTTCTGACCACGCTTCTGCACTTATGTAGATTGTTGTAGATTGCAGTTTCAGCAATTAGACCATGGGAGAATGCTTTCAATGTCTAGTGAACACTCCTAGCATAAGACTGCTTTTTTGTGCACACAGCTGGGTTCCTTAAATTGCACTGTGCAAATGTTGTAGCACACCCGACCCATTGCACCTCCTGCTGGGATTGCATGTGTGTTGATTAAATAGGTATATCACTTGGTGACAGTGTTACTGCTTATTTCCAGATCATTTGCAGTCAGTTTAATAAGATCAGATCAGGCAGTAGTAAGCATGATAAGACGTGCTGTATCTACAACAATAAATCTACAGGAACCAGTTCATTTCTATAGATCAAATGAATCTTGAAAAGGAAAGGCTCAGTTGATCCTTTAAGATCCATTGGCATTATAGAATTAGAATAATGTGCAAACAGTCCTTGTTATCAAGACTAATTTGAGCAGTGTAGTCTCTAGGTGGTTGTAGGGGCTTTCTGCTGACAGACAAGCACTATGAGCCACTGCAGCAGACATTTTTGCTCTGGTGCACTTGCAGTCTTCATTTGCATGTGTCTGCATGGACTGTGAGGCTGCGAAGTGTCCCATTTTTCATTCTGGTGTTCAAAGAGGTGCTGAGGAGTAACCTCTATGTGCCTATTGGCACGGACCACACCGGTATGGACTTAGCAGCAGCCATTTACGCGAAATCTGTTGAGATACAGGTCATTTTTTATTAATTTAACTCATCATTGAACTGCATTGTGCTCGTCATCTACATTGAACCAAAAAAACAAAGATTTTACTTTGTATTACTGACATTGAAGACAATTTCTTAAATTTGGCAAAGTCTGGGTTATGTTGCATTCACGTCCAGGCTTATGCTGGCTTTAACCCAAACTGTTTTTTAAGCGATTTCATTGTCACAGACAAATTTCCAATGTCGGCATAAAATCACAGTCTTCCTAGAGTCGCAGTGAGCATCACTATCTGATCTCTGACCTTAAGACCCTACAGCAAATAGTGAGTGCAAGATAATTGTCCATCATGGACATTTACATCACACACGGCATCTACAAAGCCACCAGGACGATTGTGGACGACTCCCCACTAGTTCTCACTACTGTCGTCTGGCAGAAGATACTGGAGCATCCAAGCTGTCACTGCCAGACTCAGCAACAGCTTCTACCTCCAAGCTGTCAGTCTTCTCAACACACAAGAACTGATCTGAGACCCCCTCTTAACCTTACACACACTCACACAACGCAGACTCACGCACACATACTTCATACACACTCATTTACATCTCTATTGATGTTCCCACCATGTATATACTATACATGTAAATACTGTATTGCAAAAGAACCGTGCTCCTGTACCTCAGTAACTGCTGTGTTCATGCATGTTATAAGCTGACTGCTTATGTCACAGCACGTTATATACATCTGCACTTTATCCCCAAGCTATACATTCAGTACTGAGCGCTGTGTCAGAATTGCACTGTCCTGTCTGCTTACTGTGTCTAATGTCTGTTGTATTTATCATATTTATCATATTATTTTGATTCCATGTTTGCACATTTATGTTTGCATGTTGTGAATTTGATTCATGGTGCACCACAGTCCTGGAGGAACATAATTTCACTCCACTTCCTTCTTGTACTCAAATGGAATGACAATAAATAATTATAATTACAATTATAATTAATTGTTTGGTGTGCAGTTTCAATAAAATGGTTTAAACTCTCTTATATGTTTCTCATCCCTTTTCCCCAAAACGTGGAGTGCACAGTACTCATGCTTTCACTTCATTCAGTTTCTATGTGTACTTTACACTACAGTGTATAATTTGTATGTCACAGAAGATGGTCCCAAATGCATGCTTTTAACATAGTGATCTTATCTGATGCAATAGTGTGGTGAAGTGGAGACCACCAGACCACCAGTAACTCTTTTGGAATGGGCCTAGTATAAGGTTTATATAAGCAGTATTTTCACCATGCTTCTGCTTCTGCTTGAATATTTGAAAGAATAATCTACTTTTTATTCTGTACTGCTTGGTAATTGGTTGGATTGATCTCCCGTCTAAATTGTTGAGATTTTTGCTTCCCAAAAAGTATTTGACAGACAGCACTGCAGAGCTTAAGCTGTTTTGGTCACATGGTGCAATGAGTAACATGTTCATAATGCGTTAGTAGGTATTGCTGCCTATGTTTTACAGGATTTGTACTACTTTTGTGCTAACTCTAGGCCCCATTTTAAATACGGTTTCTCTTATTGTGACTGAATCTGGGTGTTCAGATATTGTCATATAATAGTGTGTGTGTGTATGTGTGTGTGTGTTTGTGTGTGTGTGTGTGTGTGCGTGTGTCCTGGTGCTGTCATGTGCCTTCTCTATTTTTCAGACCATTTGAAAGTAAGCTACAATCTGCATTTTGTGACCATTTCATGATAAATGGTCCTAAAGGACAATAACATTATTACTGGATGTGCCTTTTGAAATGTTAACATAGGTGATCCAGAAAGTTATTATATAATATAATTTAAAAAATCAATTGCTGTTAAATGAATGTCATTTGTTTTGTTTGGTTTGTTAGAGGCCTACGTGCTCTGTCCTGGACCATGGACCTGGCTGGCAAAGATTTGTATGTTAAATATATTCACAATATTCAAATATGCTTAACTACTGTGTAATGAAGTTCCTTACTCATCTCTTCATCGTCTTTCTAGACCAGCAGGCCTAAAAAAGTTTGGCCTAGTCTGAGCCTCCGCCACACTTGACCCAGATTGCCACACTGCCCTTGGTCATATTATCTCATACGGAAGTGCATTATCTCCAAATGATTATATGGCAATGTGAACTTTGCCTGTTTTTTATTGAATAGAAAATTTAGATTTCATGCATCTGGCACTGGCTGAATAACATTACTTCAGAGCAGCTACAGGAACCCTATAGCTTTATTGAATTACAACCAGTGTTGGAGCTGCACTTTTGGTTCTTTACAGACTCTTCTGTAGCATTCTTCTACAGGGGCAGTGTGGGTCAAGAGTGGCGGAAGCTCAGAGAAATGAACTTCATTACACAGTAGTTAAGTATATTTGTAAAAAAGAGATGAAGAGGGAACACCATTCCAGATAGTCTTTTATCCACCTTTATTTGTAAGAGTGTAGCTGTTTTTTGTTTTGGGTAGAGACCAGTGTCACTCAGACGTGTGTAAAGCTGTGAGTCTGTTATTTCAAGTAAACCATAGTAAAAAGCTGCAGTAGAGACTATCTGTGGATGATGCATTCTTATTTTCTTTGCTGATCAGCATAAACTTAAATAAACTGCTTATTCTTTGCACAAACACATGCATTTAGATGTGGCAGTGAAATAGCTTTTCTGTCTCTTGCGGTCTTGTTTTTGCTGAAGTATATTGTTTGGGTGATGAAGTGCCCTGCGACTCTATGAAGGACACCAATAAACCTGCACACATTAGTTTATGCTGCTGCTTATGGGCCAATATTGTGTGTGTGTGTGTGTGTGTGTGTGTGTGTGTGTGTGTATGTGTGTGTGTGTATGTTGTGCACATAAACACAGCATCTGTGCGAGCTTTCATGCATGCTTGTAAATGTGTAAGTAAACATAGCGGCTTAGCGGCAGCCCTTTTGTCTGCTGGACCACTTAAAGCCCCGTCTTTTTTACATTATATAAAGGTAAACTTTAAAGATGCCACAAATTCACACGTTTCGTTTACAAAAGTGAGTCATTCACTAAAACCATCCACAGGAACCAAAAGTGGTTCTTTTATGACATTGCTTCAAAAAACATTTTGGAAATCTTGACCACACTTGACTTGGAACCTGTTATATACAGTGGAGAAAAAGTATTTAGTCAGCCACTGATTGTGCAAGTTCTCCTACAACAATCCAGGAAATCACATTGTAGTATTTGTAAAGAATTTATTTGAAAATTATGGTGGAAAAATAAGTATTTGGTCAATAACAAAAGTCAATACTTTGTAACATAACCTTTGTTGGCAATAACAGAGCTGGCTCAAATGTTTCCTGTAGGTTTTTTTTGCACATGCTGTAGCTGGTATTTTGGCCCATTCCTCCATGCAGATCTCCTCTAATGCAATGATGTTTTGGGGCTGTTGCTGGGCAACACAGACTTTAAACTTCCTCCACAAATTTGAGGTCTTGAGTTGACTGGCTAGGCCACTCCAGGACCTTGAAATGCTTTTTACAGAGCCACCTCTTCGTTGCCCGAGTGGTGTGGGATCATTGTCATGCTGGAAGACCCAGCCACATTCCATCTTCAATGCTCTCACTGATGGAAGGAGGTTTCACCAGTGACTGACTTAATACTTTTTTTGCCCCACTGTATAAGTGTAGGCCTAGATATCATAACCTAAATATTAAGAGTGATTTTCATAAAAATGGCAAAAAAAAAAACAAAAAAACAACAAAAAACAATGGTACAGAAGAAGACATTTTTTCACATGTTTGCAGTGGACTGAAAAACAAAGTTTATTTTACTTGAATCAATTTTGTACCTCAACAGGCCAATTAAAACACACAAACAGTAATTGTGAAGATTTTACTGATATGGATCTGAAGGATCCCAGGTATCAATCTTCTTCATCTAAATTAGATATAAAGATAGATGAATGATGGATAGAACTGAAATTCATTATTTAAAACGTTGTTTAAAAGGTTGTTTAAAAAGTTGTTGTTTATTTCAGTGTGGACGGTATCTCTGATCTGAAAGCAAAGCTTTGTTTTAACCAGAAACTCTGCTGCCATCTAGTGCCCTCAAATGGAATGTCAAGGGAATCTCATGGAATGGCATTTAGAGTAATTTATTTGGTTGCTAATGTACGTTCAGTTTGCCAGTGTGCCAAGAGCAAGTATAAAAACCTTCACTGTAATTCAGTAGAGTGTATCTTGGACCTAAGTGTAGATTTAATTAATTAGATTTGGGAAAGATGAAACAGTTATTGGAAATGGGCTCCCTATTAGGAAAGTATAGAAAGTTCAGGTCCTGGCTTCTTTGCTAAGGGCTGTTACAGCAAAATGCATGCTGCAAATGACAATGTACAATAAAAACAGGTTGTTCAGGGAGGAAAAAACATGATATGCCTTTGTTTCCCTTTTAGTCTCCACTGGCTCCCTGGTAATAGAACAGCAGCTGTCCATTTACTTTGTATTAAATAAATAAGGAAAAATAAAGATACACTGTTTAGAAAGTTAGTAGTCACCCAATTATTTTTCTGCAAATACAAGCCCAAAACTCTCAACATGCTCAAACCACACCCTGGTTGCCCTTAAGGTAATGCAGTTTGAGAGACGTTTTGGGTTTGTATTTATGAAAAAATTGGAGGCTATTGACTTCTATTTATTAGCAACAACTCATAGCCCAGCACGAAACTAAAAAGCAAAAACTGGACACCAAGCTTTACTGATTGTCTGAGTGACCAGATGTCCATAGTGCAAATTGGATATTAAAATGCAGTCCTTTCCACTTCTGAATATGACTCACATGATTTAGATTATTGACAGAGGGGGTGTGCTGTTGTACATGCTGATCTACTGCTATTCACTGGTGGAAAATGCAGATTAGGTCACCATAACCGTGACACTGGACTTTGTACGTGCAGTGTTGGAACCCTGTCAAATGTTAAAACGACAGAGTTATCAGTGTGTCCTGAGTTGTACATTATACTTCCATCAAGGTTACTGTGTCCGACCAGGGACACCTGCCCAAAATGACTACTTCAAGGCAACAGTGGTGCAGATAAGCAGGCAGATGTGTTCGGAGTGGGTTGGTTTATACTGAAGGCCCACTTCTTACATCACCACTCTACACTCTGTCATCAGACTCTGTGGCCTCATTTGTACAACATACAATTGCAATCAAAATGATTCAATCCCAATTGGAAATAAGTTTTTTGGCAAAGGACATAGGAACAATTTGAATATCTTAACACAGTTAAGTTCTCCAAATTCAACACTAAATTCCACTTTTAATTACATCTGCAGTCTCAGAATTATTCAACCACTTCATGACAAGCGTCTTTAGTTTTTGGTAGAGACCCTTTTGCTGTTATGACCTGCTGCAAATGTGATGCATACCCAGACATCAGCTTCTTTGAGCATTGCTGAGGAATCTTTGCCCAGTCCCAATGGGTAGTGGCCTCTAGTTCACATTCTTGGGTTTGTGTGCTGCAACTATAGTTTTCAATGGGTTTTCTATGGGATTCAAGTCAAGTGACTATGATGGCCACTCCAAAATCTTCCAGGACTTCTTCTGAAACCAAGTCAAGGTAAACTTTTAGGTATGCTTAGTATGCTTAGGGTCATTGTCCTGTTGGAAGGCCCAATGATGCCCAAAAACTTCTGGTTCCTTTTCCTTGATGAAAGTTTGTATGTCTTCCTAATAAATCTAAATTACATTAGGGGTGATAATCATGTAACCATAATTATAATAATTATAATAATAATTATGATTGTAACTGTGTAAGATAATTAACCATGCTTATTGCCACTTTACAGGACCAGTTGGTAAACTGCAGGCTCACTACTAGGTTATTACTATGTAGTGCCGTGTATATAAAGCCTATGGTTTAGACTTAGTGGTTTTCAACTCTAGTCCTAGTCTCCACTGTGCTGAATAGTTTCAACTATTCTCTGGTTCAACGTGCCAGATCAAGCTCTGGAAGGGCTTAATTGTTATTTGATGAGCTGGATCAAATACGTTGGGGCAGGGAATAGCTGGAAGTATTCAGAGTACTGGGTTGCCAAGACTAGGAACAAAAAAACACTAGTTTAGACTTGATATTGGACAAGAGAAGCTGTAGGGTCACTAGATAAAAGCAAATAAAGTGTTATGTTATAAATACGTCAACAGTCAAGTGGAGCAGGATTCAGAAATTATTTTTCAGACAAAGAACTTGAAATTGAAAGATCAGAACTGGACAGCATTTATCTTGTTAGCTCCATTCTGATTCCTTTCTCTTGTTTTCCCTCATGATCTCAGTGGCATTTTCATGCCATTGCCGCGCTGAGTTTGTTAATTATTAGTAATAAATTAATAAAAACGTGAAAGTAAGGCATGTTAAAGTGAGTAAAACAGTAAGAAAACATCTTCTAAACCTTCCTGCCTGAGCAAAACATTTAGTAGTATGCACACGGGTCACAGACAAATGTGGTTGTAATACGTAGCATATTGTTGCTGTCCACTGAAAAGCATGTACCTCCAAAATAAAAGAAAAAAAATACAGGAGAAGGCAAAATGTTAATGAAAGTCAGTGTAGTCACTCTTCACTCTTGGTCTATTCCTTCTGAAGTAACTACACAGTGCACAGAGTTCAAACAATGGAGACAAATGAAAATGGTCGTCAAGTAAAAGGTTACATCTTTGCAATATTATCAATATAACAATCCAGTTTCTGTGCAAGATCAAGAAAAATGGTTCTTCGAGCAATGCTATTGAAGAACCACTTTTGGTTCCATAAAGAACCATGTCTGTAATACAGATGTGTGAAACCAAGTTTCTGCAAGGTTATCATTCACACATCTCATTAAAAAAGGTAAAGGTGCACGTATTTGTCACTGTACACTGTACAGCGAAATGTGTCCTCCGCATTTAACCCATCTGGTAGTGAACACACACTCACATGTGTTAGGGGCAGTGAGTACAGACACACACCCAGAGTGGCGGGCAGCCAACTCCAGCGCCCGGGGAGCAGAGAGGGTAAAGGGCCTTGCTCAAGGGCCCAACAGTGGCAGCTTGCCGAGCCCGGGAATCGAACCCACAACCCTGTTATCAATATCCCGGCGCTCTAACCGCTGAGCCACCACTGCCCTTTAACTCTATTGTGTCTCTTAAAGAACCATTTGTAACACCTTTATTTATGGTGTACTCCATGTTTACAGATAATATTGTGTCATTTAGTGTCAAAAACGCATCAGAAAGTCTATTCGGCCTGCAATTTGCATGGTGCTAACCGGTGTCTATTATTTTGCTACTTATTAACCTCATTGCTCCAAAACTGGCCAACATGTCATAGCTGATCAACTTCATTTAAAATAAAGGAGGTGGCTTTTTGTCTGAACTGCCACTTTAACTATTATAAGCCACTCTGCAGCTCTGACCACTGGCTCTGCTCTGATGTCCAGGTCACAGTTTCAGCAGCTGCATGAGGCAACATTGCGCAACCCTGCCACAGCAGCCAAAAGCCGGGCATGGGGGCGGAGTCAGCAAGACCTGGAGGTACAATCTATTACAACTGAGGACTTTTATTATATGATAACTCATATTATTCACTGCTATTTTAAGATGTAGCGCTCTGTCGAAACGGCTATTATCCATATCCTCAACACGGCGTCCTGCGTCTTGATTTTCTCCTTAACCAATCAAATAGCGCGTTGATCGGCTTATATGCGCTCAGCTCCGCCCACGTTCACACGCCGCTCCCAGGCTGAAGCCTCGCGAGCCAAGGTGTACGACAAGTGGCGAAGGAGGGGGGCCCGCTACGAGCTCGTGCTGCAGAAGCAGAGAGGAGTGCAGGGAAATCCCGCTCCACCTCATCACGCGCCACACATCGGACGGTCAGGAAGGCTATTCTTTAACATGATTATTCATGGATAGCTCCCTTCTCTCCCCTCCCCTCCCCTCCCCTTGCGTGCGCGCCTCCACATGGTCAAGCTCGCGCCCCTGCATGCTAGGACCGTGCATTAGTATTTAAAGGGAGACACGCTGGCAGGGTTCAGTATGATCATTACAGTAACGGGATATTTACCCTGACGCCTAGTTTAATGAAAGGCATTAGACGCCTCTGACTGCTTGGTTTGATAAGATTTGCTAACTTGTTAATATTAATTAATATTGTTTGTATCATTTCTGAACGTTCTCGTCACTAATTATGGACAAAGGTAAGAAGATTCCCACCAGGATAACTTTTGCTTGTACGATCAGGTGGTCTTGAGGGGCACATTGTATTTGGCAAGAATGGAAACAGAGCACAGAGCTGTGAAACTCACCTACAGAAGCAGAATGCTTTGATTGACAGCTGTGCTTTTCAATGGTTTGTCATGATTCATCATGACTGCAGCAGCTCACAGGGACACGGGGACAATGGTAGTTAGAATGGTTCAGCTCTTGGCAAAGCTTACTGGCTGGTGCAACATGTGGGTGTTGGAGTGGGTACCTGAAAAACTGTATTATAGAATTGAATGGTAATTATAGATCTAGTGTAGGTTTATTATGTAGAATTGGCATGTAAACACTAAGAGTTATCAGGTTACTCTTGTTTTCTCTTGTTGGTAAAAACTTTGTTTGCTTACTGCTGTGTTAGTGTGCTACAGGCTAAAGAGAGTGGACCATAATGCATAGTACACATAGATTTGTATTGATCATTTATCAGAAAGGGTAATATTACTAAATATTATTACCATATTATTAAAATGGTACTAAACTGTGCCTTGATGGGTCTCATTACCATTAGGGAACATAATTGCACCATGTTCCTTTGCAGTTGCAGTTTTTAGTTTGCACCTATTTGGACTCCAAAGTAATTATTTGAATTAATTTACTTTACGAAGTGTAAAGCCTCTATGTTTGGAGAAAGAGAATGTAGTGTTCCTTTAAGACCCATTTAAAGTACATGACTAAAACTGAACCACCTTAACATTTACATTTACATTTACATTTACGGCATTTAGCAGACGCTCTTATCCAGAGCGACTTACAAAGTGCTTTGCTATTTACCCAAGAAAAGCCTTAGCTAGTTAGAATAGGCTAATACCTTAAGGACCAGGTTGTACCTTGATGTTTGTACCATTATGAACAAAATGCACTTGTAGAGTATAATGTATTTATTCATTGTTAAAGTGCCAGTTTTCACTTCAAAAGGATTTTGTAATTACCAAAGATGGGGCTTTCCTCTCTGATATTTTCCCCAATTTAGTCATTTCCAATTCCCACTCACCAGCTAGGATTCCCCCGTCATACAATTCTACCAGTGCCAGGAAGATGAAGTCGAGCGTGTGCTTCCCCCAAGTCACATAAAGCCAGCCAATCTCATTGGACAGGACACAACACGCTTGGAGGAGAACATTAACTGCCAGTTCTCTTACATCAGCTAACAGATGTCCACACTGACTAGCATCACACTGATTTATGGAGCGAGGGCCATCCTAATTTTGCTGTCTTGGACTCCGAGCCAAGATCTACTACAAGTGATCTACTGATAATAGGACCAATGTTTAGATGAATGTGGCACTCTGAACTGAGCTGAAAAAAGAACAGAACGTGTATTTTAATGTATATTATAAACAGTGAGACAGCTCTTTGTATGTAGTTATTAGAGCCAGTAGAGTGAGACCTTCATAACTTCGCTTTGGAGAGAGGAATATCGACTGCTTGATTAATATATTTCCCACACAAAATAGGTTTCTACAAACTCTAATAAAAGATTGTGCAATTCATAAATCGCCCTGCTTTGTAAGCTCCAACATAACTGCTCTATCAACATTACACGCCCTGACATGTTATAAACTGTCTCAGTAGGAAAAGAACGGACCAGCATGACTGAGTTCTGGAAAGAACATTCCCAGCAGGCTACAGTAGAGGAGATGATGCTGGACTCCAACGCCCGTGTGTTGACCCAGCACGAGTTACCTGAGATACTGGAGCTGTTGCCCAGCCTGGATGGCATCAATATACTGGAGCTGGGAGCCGGCATTGGGTTAGTGATCTTTTCACAGACATGCACAGGCAGGAGTACAGAAGCAAGTAGTTAATTCTAAATATTTTACATCAGTTTCCCAGCTGACGACACAGTTACTGATCTAGTTTAACCAAAAAGGGCTTTCCAAAATCCAATTCAATTAAACTTAATTCAAACTTATTTATATAGCGCTTTTACAGAGATTCGGGTCCGAGCCTCTTTTGAACAAGCTAGTGGCAACAGTGGCAAGGAAAAACTCCCTCAGATCGAGAGGAAGAAACCTTGAAGACTCAAAAGGGGAACCCATCCTCCTCTGGTCGACACTGAATAATAACAATAACAAGCAAAAAATTAATAAAAACAACAATAAAACAAAACTGAATTAAGAGGAAAATGGCAAATGTGCCGTCAAGCCATAAAAGATGAAAATGTGAGTGAGATGAAAAAATCCATGCAGATAAACAGTCAGAATCATAGTCATGCAGTGAGGTGAGGATGAATTGATGGAAGGCCCCAGAGCAGGACAGCGGGCAGAAGGGTAGTGGAGAGCCATGTCTGGTGGTACCAGGATGGAACAGTTGGAACTGAACATCTCAGTACATGAGAAAGAGACAGAAAGAAAACAGAAAGGAGGGAAAACACACAGGATTAGGAGGACAGCAGCAAAATCTTATGGGAAGTTTTTACAGCGGGATGGGATCCAATGGGTAGGCAAGAGCAGCCAACCACAAACGGACTTGCGGAAGTGGCAAGCAGACAGCAGGGGGCATCTCAGCACATAGGGGAGAGAAAAGAAAAGAGAGAAGTGAAGAAGTGTTTAGGAGTTTGAGTTGGCTGATGTATGAACTGTAAATGAAGTAGATTAGAGAGACTGCAGTACTGATCAGAGACCTGTGAACTGAGCAGTAGAGCAGTACAGTCCAACCATGTTAGTATGCATACATCATGCTACATCAGCGAGGATAACAGTACAGTGCATTGGAGAGCTTGTGGAAAAAGGTAGGTTATAATGTACATTTCAACACAGAGAGAGGTTCTCTTCTCTACTGTATTTTATGTTCTTTGTTGTGGTAACTACAAATCTACTTGCACTGATCAGTAGAGTTTATGTTTATGTTCGTCCCTTATTACAAAAAAAGGTTTATTTAGTGTTTCTTCCAAACACTTGGATTGTTAGCTCATACTGTAGCTTATATCCCATTCTGTAGACCTGTACTCCACAGTCCAAATTTAACAGGCTTTCTCAGCTAGACTAGCGTAATCATGCTGCAATCACCAGTGCTAATCAGATTAATGGTGCTTTCTATTATGTAACAGTATGGAGCTTTAGAGTGGACTGTATTAGGTGTCACAGTAATAAACGCATATTGTGTGTAATTACACAGAATAAATATGACATGTCTGTGTGAGTTTAAGTAATACTGAAATATGTTTTTTATTAGTCCAGTTTTAGGAGGATGATGGCTGTGGCTCCTTTAGACTGCCATAGCATACAGTGAACTGGACTGAGAGTCACTGACTTTTACAAATGATGAATTTTAGTACATTACAGGAAGTGTAACCGTTTAGAATAAACATTTCAAATGTGATTAATATTTAATTACATTCATATATAGAGAATTACATTTTCTGTATCATTATCTTCACTGTTTATGCAGTTTATTTATTTAGTTTTTAACATATTTTTGATAGGGTTGACGTCAGGACTTTGGGATTCCATAGCCACCTCTGATGTGTTTTTGGAGTCGTCCTGTTGAAACCTAATTGTGTCAAAATTGTAACCATCTAGCCATCTTATGATTTAAGGATATGCTAAAGACTTCTGACATAGTCCTCCTTCTTAATTATTCTATCCCCTTTGTGCAACATACTAATTCCACCAGCAACAAAACAGTCCCAAAACATGATGCTACCACCACCATGCTTAACAGCTCATGCAGTGTTCTTAGGGTTAAATGCCTTACTCCTCCAAACATACCTCTGGTCATTATTGCATAATAACTTAATTTTTGCCTCATTGACTGTAGACAGTGGCACTGGAGTTTTAGCAGCTCATGTTAGGCCCATGTCGTGGTGGTTTTTGGGTTGTTCTTTACCATCTAAACTTTCCTCTCGTGTGCACTTTTTTCATTCATTTACATTTACAGAACTTATCATTTTGCCATGTGATTCCATGGTGAGTGTAAGCTTGCTACCACAACAGTAAGCCTATTTACTAAAAGTTGTAATGCAATGTGGGTGCTTATTGGTTGCTTTTATGACTAATAACAGACATGCACTATTATGTTTATAAGGAACATGGTGATGAAACCAGTGCATGGTCGATATTTAGCAAATCAGACCTTTAGGCAGGACATGGACTTTGCCACTTGAATGAGAACACTCAAATCGGTAATCTGTTTGTGTAAATTCTGTGGTCACAAAATGGCTTGGTAGTATATTAACATCCTCTGGCACACAACAGTTATGGGTAAAAGGTGATCAGCAGATCACTGTTTTATAATACGACCATTGTAGTAGAGTCCAACACAGTTGCATGAAGATTTAAACCTGTAGAGATTTAAATATTCAACACATTAGGTCTGTTAGTACTTTCTGTTTCTTAATATCTTGTGAAATATTACATGAATTAAAAACAATATGAAGAAATGTGGACTCCTAACTACTAGTCAAAGTGCTGTAATGGTTAACATGAAATAAATGTTCCTCAAAAAGAGGACCTAAGTGGAGCATAATGATAACAGTGGGATGCTCTTTACATTTACATAAATAATTACTGAACTTTGACCTTCCCAGGCGCTACACATGTCATCTCATCGGCAAGGCCCGTCATGTGACGGCTGTGGACTTCATGGAGAACTTTGTGGAGAAGAACAGAAAAGAAAACAGTCACCTTGGCAACGCAGACTTTATCCAAGCTGATGTCACACAGCTGGAGCTGTCTGAAAACAGGTGGGTTGAGAGCTGAAGAAAGGCAGTTCACAGGTGCCTCTGATCCTGTAATACATGTAGTTCCACTGGCACTAATAATGAATCAATGGCGAATGAGCACACAAATGCTATTACTCCCAGTGCTGTACAAATGTAAATTTGGTCTGTGTCAATCAGCATTTTATCAGCCTTATGATCCATAATAATGATTGATAGCTCAATCGGATAGGTTTATGTCCATGTATACACTTCATTCAGAATACATTAGGCCAATTAAGGCTTTTCATCATACAATCTATTTGACTGAACACACTGAGAAATCCTGTGAATAGTCTGTTAAATAGAAAAGTAATAGCCATGGAAACGCTTGTGTTGCATTTCCTTCAGTATACTGCTGTGGAGCAGTGGAACGATGTCCATCCAATACTTTGGGGATAAGTTGAGAGTTGGGGATGAGGTGCGGTGGTCACCATCCAACATCCTGATCTCACCAAAAACGGTTTTGTCGCTAAATGCAATCAAATCCTCACAGCAATGCTCCAAAATCTAGTAGAAAGCCCTTGCTTGACAGTAGAAACAGTTACTCCAAACAAAAGCAAAATAAGCTCTTTTTTTAATGCCCTTGATTTCACAAGAAACAGTAGTTGAGCAGGTATCCCAATACGTTTGTCCATATAGTGTATTTTCAATCTACATTTTCCCAATCATTACTAAGGTATTAAAACTAGCAGCAGTTACTATGACATCAACCTCAAAGTTAAATTGTATTTACATTCATTGTGCATCTTCTTCATCTGTATCGTCTGCTTTAGTTTGCCTTTTTTTGTCAAGATCTTATTACAGGCATTTCTATACAAACTGGTGTGGCTATTCTTTGGTAATAGAAGTTTGTACTTAACACTTTTTGGCAGTCCATATGCTGTTTCAGACAAAAAAGCATTTCTTATTGCATGTTAAATTACAGAGTGGGGTCGCTGAGTGCTGAGGTACACTTGCTGTTAGAGCTGCAAAGGGGTGCTAACTCCATATTAATGCCAATGGAAATAGAATGGCTTATGTTATAAAAGTTCCTGTAGGTGTTATGTGCTGTCCCAATACTTCTTATATACTCTTCATATAATGTAATGCGAACATTTACAGTCTGTCATAAAATAAAATAAAATGGAATCTAAAATGTAAAGTCATAATTAGCAAGGAAGAAGCTTTTTTTTTTTTTTTTACAATTATTACAGTTATTAAAATGTGCCAAAGACTTTTCTCAGTCCTAGTGTGAAGAAATATTCTAGTGGTTTTCAGAAAAGTTACTCCTTAAAGGGTTTTAGACAGGATTTAAAAAGCATTTCTGATACTGATTATGTCTTTGATACTGATAATGATTTTGTCTTTTAATCAACATCTGCACCTTAAATACCATCTGTGCTGTAATATCACATAATCACACTTTGACATGAGGGAAACATGATTTCCCAATGCTGTCATTACATTTACAATCACATTTAAGACATTTAACAGATGCTCTTATCCAGAGTGACTTACAGAAGTGCTTTGCTATTTACTCAGTAAATATCCTTAGCTAGTTTGTACAGGCTAGGATCCAAAAGATAACTCTAAGCTTAGATGCTACTAAATACAAAAGGTATTATGGGGACCACAATACTTTAAAATACACTTCGCCCAAGTACTCTTAGAAGAAATGGGTCTTGTCTGTGTTTGAAGGCAGCAAGCAGACACCCATGGGGTAGTTCGTTCCACCACTTTGGTGCCAGGACAGAAACATGTCTGGATGCTTGTCTTCCGTGGATCTTAAAGGATAATGGGTTAAACCGAGCTGTGCTTGAAGATTGAAGGGATCTTGGTACAGATCGGGTTCTGAGCATTGCCCTCAAGTATGGGGGGCTGGTCCATTCTTGGCTTTGTAGGCCAGCATTAGGGTTTTCTTACGTTTTTGTGTTTGTGCCACAAACCACTATTTTGAGTAAGCAAACATGCTAAAGTAGTAGAATGAAACTTTATACTTTGGTTGGCTTTTATTGTTATTGTTATGATTAAACCCATCAGAAATAAGTTCTACGTCAGGGGTGGGCAATTCCATCCCTGGAGCACTTGTTTTGTGCATATCCTGCTTTACTGTGAATTACTAGGTTTAGGTCTGTAGAGCAGAAGGATGTAGGAGTGTGGAAGATGTAGTAATTAAACGCAAAAGTGGATTGTGTTTGAATAAGTGTCTTTTTTCCCTCACAGTTTTGACCTGATCTTCTCTAACTGGCTGTTCATGTATCTGAGTGAAGAGGAGCTGCACTCACTGGCAAAGAAGCTGCTGTCCTGGCTCCGCCCTGGAGGATACCTCTTCTTCAGAGAATCCTGCTTCCACCAATCAGGTTATCCAGAGTGATATATCCAAACAGCCATTCCCAGCCCTGAGGGGACACTTTTTTGTTTTCTATTATACCTTATTTAACTCAGCAACTAAATCCTTAATGAAAGTAAGTTAGAACAATAAAAGTGCAAAAATATACAAATAAAAGAGAAGAAGACTGTAGTATAAGATAGTAGTAGTATTTACACCTCTGTCTTTATTAGTGCTCAGGTGCATCGTATACACTATATGGACAAAAGTATTGGGACACACCCCTTAATCATTGTATTCAGGTGTTTAATTCAGTTCCATTGCCACAGGAGTATAAAATGAAGCCCATAGTCAAACACTTTGCCTTTACCAACATTAGTGAAAGAATAGGTGGTATTAGGAGTTCAATAAATTCCAGCGCCGCAAAGGGGGACCAACTTAATATCAATGCCTATGGTTTTAGAATGTTAAATGTTATTGTGAAATGTTATTTTATGGAAAATGGAATAAAAAATAAAGGTCATGATTAGCAAGGAGGAAATATTATATACTATTATAATATATATATTATATATATATATATATATATATATATATATATAGTTATAGTATAGTATATATATATAGTTATAGTATAAGTTTTGTAATTATTGCAGTTATTACAATGTGGCAAATATCTTTAGAAACCCTAGTGTGAAGAAATATTCTGTGAGCTAATGGTTTTTGGAAAAGTTACTCCATAAAGGGTTTCAGACAGGATTTAAATTAAGCTATTAATAAGCTTAATTGTACAACAGTTTCATTAAATGTAATGCACCTCTTGTGCATAGCTTTAATATGAGGTTAAAAGACTAAGATAATCAGGTTTGTTTCCACTGCTGGACTAGTCCAAAATACAGCGGTATGTGGCTTTCAACCCAACCTGTTTTATTTTAGTTTATATATTTTAGGTTTTGACTTGAAACTGCTATAAACTATGCTAATAATGTCCTATGTCAAAACTCACATGTAACATATTGTTTTAAACACTCCCCCAAAGAAAGTCACACAATTATACATTTGTAAATGAATACCATAAGTTTGTAACATGATTCTTTAGTGTTTCTGCTTTTTATATTTTATAGGAGACTGTAAGAGAGATTTTAACCCCACCCACTACCGCTCGCCAGCTCACTATAACCACCTGATGACTTCTGTGACAATGGAGGAGTCAGGGGAGGGTGGTACACACTCCTATGGGTTTGAGACGGTCCTGTGCAAAACAGTACAGACCTATATCAAGGTAACAGAGGAGTATGTTTTATTTCAATATCATATAACAGCTATAGCTCAGTGTACAAGCTCAGTATTGTCCTTATTGTTTTATCTCATTATTATTCTAAGATAAGATATTTATATAAGATTTCTCATCATGTTTGCATGCATTTGCATGTCTTTACCATGTAACATAGGACAACCTTTATTATGTACTTTTAGCATTCTGTATACTTCCCTTGTCCTAAGGGTCATAAATTACCTGATGACAATCTTATTTACCCTGTGGGTGTACAGCTTTAATGGAAGTATGAACAGAGGCAGTGTTTCACTTTTTTCTAATGTTGGGGTCACTCAGTGGATAAAAGGATTGAATAGAATGATTGACAACACATTTTCATTAAACCATTATTTAATAAATATTGAGAGGTTTTTGGACTACCTGCACATTTCTGCTACAAATTAAAATATCTACTTTTACTTACAAGGCAGTGTCAATTATCAGACAGGTTTTCAAACATTAAAACAAACATGTTTACCTAAGGCAGCATTATGTCAGAATTGCCATTCCTTGCTCCTGGGCTTGATTGACATTGATTGATTGATTGACTGATATTGAAATCAGTATGCTTTCATGGTCTTAATTAGCAGCCCCGAAACCACATTTTATTGAACCTTTGTAAAAGATCCCTGCTCCATTTCTCCTTGCATTAAGATGTTCTCTGTGTTCTTATAGGCTCCCTTTTTCGCTGATGGTGTTGTGGGAATATCTGGTATTACATTAGAATCTCTCTCTCTTGATTTCTCTCATTCGCAGATGAAAAAGAATCAGAACCAGGTGTGCTGGTTGATGCAGAAGGCTCGCCGGGACACAGTCCAGCAGCACCAAGGCGGTTTCAGCACATTCCAGCAGTTTCTGGACAACCAGCAGTACACACGCAGGGGCATCCTGCGCTATGAGAAGATGTTTGGTTCTGGCTTTGTCAGCACTGGGGGACCAAGTACAACCAAGGTCAGGAATTGAGAGAACATGGTGAACATGGTTAGGAGGTCAAGGAAAGGAGAGCTAATTAGGCTATTAGCTATTATCTTACTCAACATGTCTCGTATGTCTCCTTTAACTCGCAAAAACCTACTTAACTTTCAATGGAAGTCAAAGGATTTTATTCCTAGTTCCTAATTTTGGAGCACTGGTCCGTTCGTCATGAAATGTCGATGCAGTGTATAGAACTGTCAGATTCAATATATGTCAAAAAGTTAAATGGTAAAAATGGAGATACAAGATGATAAGGTTTTTGTATGACAGTGGATCATAACATTTAGTATATACCTTGCAAAAGTATTACATTTTTCGAGTTTTAATACCTCACAACCTGGATTTTTTATGGATCATTTGAGAGTTTGCATCATTTCATTTACAGAACGTTGAACTTTTTTTTTTAAATGACAAAAACAACAAACAGGACAAAATAACAGACAACTTCAGTGTGCATAACTATTCACCCCCTAATGCCAGTACTTTGTAGAGCCACCTTTTACAGCAGTTACAGCTGCAGGTCACTTTGGATATGTCTCTGTGAGCTTACTCTGTGAGCTTGCATTCGCATTGAACAGCAATATTCCAGTCTAACCACATATTCTCAATTGGATTAAGGTCTTATTGTGGTCGTATGGATAGATACTCATTCTCTGTTTGGAAAAAACTGCAGCTCTTTCAGGGTTACCTTTGGTCTCTGTGCTGCCTCTCTGATCAATGCCCTCCTTGCCCGGTCTAAGAGTTTTGGTAGGCGGCCCTCTCTTGGCAGCTTTGTTGTGGCATCATGTTCTTTTCATTTGATGCTAATGGATTTGATGGCGCTCCGGGGGATCATCAGAGATTTGGATATTTTATTATAACCCAACCCTGACTTTTACTTCCCTACAACTTTGTCTCTGACTTGTTTGGAGATCTCTTTGATCTTTCATTGGTGCCTCTTGCTGAATGGTGTTGCAGCCTCTGGGCCTTTCAGAAAAGGTGTGCATATACATAGACAGATCATGTGACACTTAAATTGTACACAGGTGGACTTCATTTCACTAAGCATGTGACTTCTGAAGGTAATTGGTTGCACCAGAATTTTTAAGGGCTTCATAGCAAAGGATCTGCACATACATATGCTCACGCCAATTTTCAGTTTTTTTTTATTTCCACAATATTTTGATATATTAATGTTTTGTGAAATTTTGAATCAAATAGAGGATCATCAAATAACTCAGGTTCAACACCAGATGTTCTGTATAAAAAGGTCCCTTAATTTCACAATTAACACAAACAAACCAAAAGCAAACCTGGCAGAATGCTTTCAGCTTCACAATGAGACTTGCTGTTACTCACCACTCACACTGGATCGGGAGAGCCCATAGATCCTGGTAAGAGACAGTCGTCTCAGTAAACCACCGAGCTGGACCTGCAGTTCCACTCAGCCGACTCTCACCAGAAAAAGACGAAACCCTTTATATCTTTAACAAAATGAAGAACTGTGCGTGGACGGGGGCGGGGGCCAACCGCTCCCACCAGGCACCCAAAACCAGTCTTCCCTTAACCCTTAATTCCAGTGGTTGATAGCAGCACCCTCAAGAAAAACAAGTTATAATTGATTATATAAACGTTAGTTTACAGTATTACATAACCCTTGACTTAAAACAGCTGTATAGACCTGTTTCAACAAATTGCCAATACATTATGACCATACTATGATTATGATACTTTTAATATAAGATGAACATGGACATTATACCCACTTATATTCTGATATGTAGACCAAATTAGCATGGTTCTGCAGTGCACCTGCACTGCTTCGTAATGCCTTTCATAGTACAAACACCCTTGCAGCCTATCCAAAGCAGTAGGCCTCTTCCTAGTGGTTACATCCAGTAAGTTGCTCATATGATACAGTGTGTACTAATTGAACGAGTGTACTCTAAGGCGATGTCTGGGCTTCCGCAGGGCAGAATTTATTATTATTTTATTATTTTTCTCATTTCACTTCACCAACTTAGAATATTTTGTGCAGATGCATCACATACAATTCAGATAAAAAAAATTAAATACAGGTTGTAATGTAACAAAATAGGTGAACAGTCAAGGGGCATGAATATGTTTGCCAGGCACTGATGCAGGTTGTGCTAAGTCCAGGTTGTGTCTTCTAATATCTTGATTTCAATTCAGGAGTTTGTTGACCTGCTGAATCTGAGCCCAGGACAGAAGGTCCTTGACGTTGGCTGTGGAATAGGGGGAGGAGATTTCTATATGGCCAAGGTGAGCCACAGGGTCACTGACCAAATGGTCAGCTTAACAGCATCATCAGAGTCCTGGGGTCTTACTTTTGTTTGTTTGAATGACAGAACTTCGGGGTGGAGGTTTTGGGAATGGACCTATCAGCAAACATGGTGGAGATTGCAATGGAGAGGGCAGTACAAGAGAAACTTCCGTCTGTGAGTGACTCTTTTGACATAATGTTCATAATCCAAGGCCATAAATAAGAAGTGCAATGTCTTCTTAGAATTAGAAAATTAGAGAAGTGTTATCCTTACAGAAAAAGGAGCAATTTTCCACCTACCTCTAATGTAGTTATTTAAGATAAGAGTATGAATTCTACATCAAACCCATCTAAAACATCTGCTGCAAAGTGTGTTTTTGTCCACTTTCATAGTTTATGGTGAGTCATACTGTTCCCTAAACACCACAGATGAGTCTGTGCAGTGTAGTTCAAATTTATGGTGATATTTGTTTTCATATTTATGGGAAAGATTTGGGTGATTATTGACTACTAGTGTTTGTTAATAAGGTTAAACTTGTAGCTCCAGCTCTAAACTAAACAGAAAATGTCCTGGCTGTTGGCAGTTATACCTGGTGGAAAATGTTTTAGGGGGTTACCAGTACATTGCTTACCAAGGTTCTGAATGTTTAAGCAAATGATATGAAATAATATGAAATGTTTTTGCACTTTGAGAAAGTGATGTGTGAATGTCCACTCTGCGCCAGGTTCAGTTTGAGGTGTCAGACGCCACCAAGAGAACATTTCCAGAAGGCTCCTTTGATGTGGTGTACAGCAGAGACACCATTCTGCACATCTGCGACAAGCTGGACCTCTTTAGAAAACTCCATGTGAGTCTGTGTGAGCATTAATGCGTTAGCAATACAGCACTTTTTGTGCAAACTGTTAACTTACTTCAGTGCTGTCTCGGTTACACAAAGGTGCCAAGCTAAACAAGAAAAAGAGGCTGCAGTAAATGGCCCAGTTTAAATCCCACAAGAAAAACAGCGAGGGGTCACAGTGCCCTCTTCTGCTCAGATTGTAGATGTGCGTATGGTGAATCTACTTTTACCTTCACATGACTTGAAAGGAAAATGAACAGGAAACGAAGTGAATCGCGTGTGTCAGTGTATTTGTTGTGTGTTTAGCTCTATGTGTGTGTTTGTGTGTATCTGGTATAGTCGTGGCTGAAACCTGGAGGGAAGTTGCTGATCAGTGATTACTGCTGTGGAGAGAAGCCTTGGACTCCTGCCTTCCAGGAGTATGTTAACCAGAGAGGCTACATCCTGTACACACCTCAGAGATATGGCAAGGTGAGGTAACTACTGGAGGTAACCCACATTTGATACACAGCACTGCAGGACATGGACAAAACACTGCTATTGTGATCATATTGTTAGATATTGCAAATCTGCACCACATTAGTTAATCAATAATGTGAGATGGTTAAAGACTGGCCTTGGAGAATCTTAATTCATCCTGGTTAAGATGCATGCAGCACTCTGAAAAAACACTGATGTGATTGGCTGAACTGCTCATTTGTTTAATGCAGTCTGATACAAAATAGCTAGACATAGGATATCAGTATGACAGTTAACAAACAATATATCATGAACCCCTAATGTTTGCATATCCTAATAAACTGACAACACAGAGAGCACGCTTGATCCTAATGTCAGAAACCTTGCTCAAAGATGGATACTTGTTTCCCAGATCCAGAGTACATCCTGCCTTTCTTTTGTCAAAATTATTTACAGCTTAAGATAAGTTAAAAAGTCCATAAGTATAAATATGGAGTTGGTCCCCCTATTTCAGCTAGAACAGCAGGTTTGGAACTCCGCAGTTATTAAGTCAGCAGAGCGTTGCAGACTCTGTGACCTCGCTCTTTAACTTTCTGTGGTCTGCCACTTCACAGTTGAATTGGTGTGGTGCCTAAATACTTTTCAATAATATCACTCAGTTGATCATGTCATTTCAAGGAGGAAAAAAAAACTACAGACTAACTTGTTGCAACCACGTTGAAATTTAGTGAACCACCCATTCTTTCAATAATGTGTGTAAAGGCAGACTGCATGGCTAGGTGCTTAATTTTTTTTTTTTACATCTATGGCAATGGAACTGAATGAAACAGCTGAATCCAGTGATTAAGAGCTGCGCCCAGTGAAACTGCTCAAACTCTGGAAAATCCTGGAATCCTTAACCATGGTAAACAATAAGTGGCAAGAGTGGCAAGAGGTCTGAAGTCTGTACCCAAGTGTTTTCCTCATGCCACAATACTTCCTTTGGGCATACTAACAGTGTGTGTGTTTCTGTATGTGTTTAGTTTTTGGAAGAGGCGGGCTTCACTAATGTGAGAGCAGAAGACAGAACTGCCCAGTTCATTCAGGTGATAAAGGACGAGCTTAAAAGAGCAGAGGAGATTCAAAACGAATTTATACAGGTGACAGATCACACACACACACACACACACAGTAAAGAAGATCATAAGGATGATTATATACAGTTTATCAGTAGTTTATAATAGTTTGTCTCCTTCCCTGTAGGAGTTTTCTCAGGAGGACTATGACGCAATTTTAAATGGCTGGACAGAAAAGCTACAGCGCTGTGAGGCTGGAGATCAGCGGTGGGGTCTGTTCTTTGCCACCAGAAACTGAGAGAGAGAGTGAGAGACACATGTAAAGGGGGGGGCAAGAGAGAAAGAGTAAAAGAAAGACATTGGGGAGAGAGGAAGAGAGATTGAAAGAGAGAGACTGACAGAAACATGACACTACATGATCTGTTTAAAAAGTTGAATAAAGCTAATTCCACAATCAAGCATTCTGTAAATTACGAGACCAGTAGTTCTTTATTTTTATGTATTGTCAAATTCCTTAAATAAAACAATGTTTGTGAGCTGAAGTTGTTTCTGCATGACTTTAACACTCAGAAGTCTCAGAAGTTATTATACTTGTGTACTGTACATTTAGCTAATATTGTATACATACAATTAATGACATTTACGTTCATACATGTAAAAGAATGATTTTAACATGACCCTTATCACATGTTCCTGTGGAAATGTGATTGGTTGTACACAGATCGGTCATTACATCTGTCAAGGGGTGTAATGTATTAGGTAGTAATTGAACATTCAGTTCTTCAAGGTGTTGTGGCATTAGAGTCTGAGCCACTAAAGCATCTCCAAGACATCAGGCAGGTGTTCTGGGGTGTTTCTGGTATGCAGTGATTAGTACCTACTAAAACTGGTCCAAGAAAGGACAACCATAAACCGGCGACAGGGTCATGGGCACCTAAGGACACATGAAGGCCCCACCGGACGGACCACCGGATATGTACCACTGGGAATTAGATGTTTTTGTTCTGGAAGTAGATTTTTAAGAATGCAATCAAATCCAGGGCCCAGAGGCTTAACAGCAAACCAGCAAAGTTATGGCATGTGTTCTCTAAGACCTTAATATATATGGGTTGTGTCAGTTTATGAAAGATGGTGTTCTGTGATACAGCTCAAAAAACATTTTGTGGCACCTTTATTTTTCAGAGTGTAATACCTAAAGAATTGGGATTAATAGCTACACCAACCTTTTGGGGATTTATACCCCTTCCCATTATAACTTCATATGAATGCTTGCGTTGTTCGGCAAGAGAGGCAGCACTTGGGTTTGCCAGAGATCTTCCAGTGAGACAAGCAGATTTCCTTTAGTCCCTGCCAACACACTTTAGCCCCAAACATTATGTTGAGTAACTGCAGCACATCAATCACCTGAAAATATAGGACATGTGTTCTCCTAGACATAAACATAGGTTGCCTACATAGAGAGAAACAGAAACATACTCCTATGCTCTTTATAGGTAAATGCAAACTCATTATGGATATAACTGTAACTCTAAACGGTCGTTTATATGAAACTGGGAGAACCCATGTACACTCCCTTTATGAGTTAATATTTGGTAGGAAGCCCCACCTAAATGAAGAGATATAGTCTGATGTACCAAAAACACAGAATGCAGTTGAAGCAGTACACGAGCAGTATACTGTGTCCAACCCTTTCACCAATGCTCTTGTGGTTGAAAGCACTTGTGGTTAAATGTCCTATTAATATCATTGATTTGATATTGAACACTGGATGAGCAGATGACCACATATTACTAGACATAGTCTAAGTGGAGACCTAGACACCTAAGTGGATATTCACATCTAGATTTGGGAAAAGATGGTTCTGAGAAACCAGACACACAGTGAATGCTTGTTTGTTAACATAAAAACCTTGAAGCAGTTGAAGACACACCCTTTTCATACCCAGACCCCAGATTTAAATAAATAAATAAATAAATAAAAAACATAATAATAATAACAATAATAATAAAAGAGCCATATCACATCTAATCTAAATCTATAACCTGTAGACAAGTGTTTTATTAGTTGTTTATTTATGTATTGTTGTTATTTATTTATATAGCAGACAAACAAAAACATGTGTGTGTTTGTGTGAAGTGTAAAGTGAATGCGGAATGGTGTTACCCGAGTCATGGGTAGGTCTTCTCACTGCAGTGGTGATAATGCTAGCAGTGGTTTGGTTTCCTGTGTATAAAATAGTTTGCTATTTTACACCTTAACATCACCAGAGGCCATATGATGCCAGCTGATGTCATTGTTGCAACTCTATGAGAACTTCAAACCGTGTTTTTAGACAAAGCAGCTATAATGTTTAGTTTGCTTTGTGCAGACTTTCAGAGAATCAACATCATTTTGATGCAGTTCTTTAAATACTATTCCACAATGAAAGAAAATAACCATAAACAGTAAAAACGTCAAGCTATTTCAGCTGCAGTAAAAAGTCATGGGATAGCAGTATGGAAATTGATTATAAAGTGGCGTTACCTCAGGGGGCGGCTAGGGAATGCCCACAGCTGTATAGTTGTGAGGTGTTATCCTGTGAGTGAGGTTGAACACTGGCCAGCATGCTCATGGCAGGGTAACATGAATTATGAGTTCATACATAATTTATGAGTTTGAGTAAGGCATGATAGTTGGTGCCTGATGGATGACATTCTAAGTTGTGTAAGCACTAACATTCCTGGATCCACAGCAACACCTGTGTACCAGGAACACGTCATTGAAGACATTACCACCCACAGTGGACAAGAGTGCTTAATGATCGTGACTGGTGGCATCAAGCTAGAATTGTCCTTGCGAAAAGACAAGCCATTCTGGCAGATATCACATCCACATTCAATGCAGGAGGTCCAACACGCATATCATATATACCTGGGCTCTGGCGATTGCTAACCGGACTCTAGCGGACAGACGAGTCACAGTACCAACTGATACAGGCTGATAGATAGGGTTTGTGTGGCACAGATCGCATGAAGCCCTGGGGTCTGACATGAGCCCAAGCAGGAATTTATGGGATGTGGTGAAGAGGTCCATTTGCAGCCAAGATCATGCATCTACAAATACCATGTAGCTCAGGATGGCTGTCCAGATGGCATGGCTCAACATCCCTTCAGACGTCCATGGCGAGTTGCTGCCCTTTGTGTTCCTACACATGTTAGTGTAAAGCCTCAATGACCTTTTGAACTAATTTTCTGAGAACTAATGAGTGGATTATGAAAGTAAGTGAAAGACATTGGCCTCGTTACTCTTCTCAGGGCTATATATATATGACCATTCTCAGTACTACATGGTGTTTTTTAGCACTATATTGAACCCATTTTCAGTACTACGTAGTATTTTTCAGCACTATACTGAACCATTTTTCAGTACTATATGAAACCTCCTTTCAGTACTGTACAGAAACCTGTTTTGGTACTGCATAGAACTCTTTTCAGGGCTATATATGACCCTTTTCAGTACTATAGTATTTTTCAGCACTGTACTGAACCCATTTTCAGTACTATATGAAACCTGCTTGTATAGAAACCTGTTTCAGTACTGCATATAATATATATATATATATATATATTGTTTCAGGGCTATAAATGACCCTTTCAGTACTACATAGTACTATATAAAAGCTAATTTCAGTACTGTATAGAAATCTGTTTCAGTACTGCACAGAACTCTTTTCAGGGTTATATATATATGATCCTTTTTTAGTACTATAGTATGTTTTAGCAGTATATTGAACCGATTTTCAGTACTATATAAAACCTCAGTTCAGTACTGTATAGTAACCTGTTTCAGGACAGCATAGAACTCTTCTCAGGTCTATATATGACCCTTTTCAGTACTATAGTCTTATTCAGCACTATACTGAACCCATGTTCAGTACTATATAAAACCTCCTTTCAGTATGGTATAGTAACCTGTTTCAGTACTGCATATAACTCTTGTCAGGGCTATAAATTACTCTTTCAGTAATACATAGTCTTTTTTAGCACTATATTAACCCCATTTTTATTATTATAGTATTTTTCAGCACTATACTGAACCCATGTTCAGTACTATATAAAACCTTCTTTCAGTACTGCATAGAACTCTTTTCAGGGCTATACAGGACCCTTTCAGTACTATAGTCTTTTTAAGCACTATACTGAACCTGTACTGAAATTGTCATGACTTTATACAGCACAGCCCTTTTCAGTATTATAAATAACCCTTTCAGGTTATGATATTTGCAGTGTGTAAACTAAAACACACTCACAACAAGCAGTTCAGGACAGTGGAACAAACTGCTGTGGGCTTTAGCTGGAACTGCCAAACTTTGCATACCGTGCATCAAACGCGACGTCGATTGGGGGATTTCTGAAGCCCTGCCTGCCAAAGCTGTGTACGCAGACGCTCAGAGGCGCAGACAGAGCAGAGACACTACGCGAGGGCCACCGCAGAAGTGAAAGAGGAAGCACGACTAACGATTTCCTCGGCAGAATGCGAGACCGCGCGCGGCAGGAAGACTTTTGGTGTGTGTGATATCGCTGTATGTTGCAGTGACGCGCTGCGCCCGCCGTATTCAGAGGAATAACACCATGGCGAGGCTAAGCGAGCATGGGATCCGCCTCAGTTCCGTGCGTATTACTGATGCACACAAACTACTGCAATATGGCTGTTGTGTTGTTCTGCAATGTACCATGTCCTGCGCTTGTGTCCTTCTAGATGAGCCCATCTTACCTTGACAGCAACTCCACCAGTCACACGTGGCCTTTCAGTGCTGTCGCAGAGTTAGTAGGTAAGGCGTCCTGCTTGTTTCTCGCAGCCTGTAGAACTGAAAACTTTCCACCAAGCTTTCACTTTAGCAGATCCACTTCCGCAGTGGGAACGCTGAGTTTGGCTCAATCTGGGCACCTGCTGCGCCTCCAGCCGACCATTGACCTGTGCGTTATGGCTGAAAGTGTGCACACCAGGATCCTTCTCAATCTCAATCTCAGTTAACCTGTGTGTTTCCTTTCCTGTTCGTTGTTAAGAGTATCTGCCTGGCCTCCAGTGAAAACCCAGCAGCTAGTGCAGGGAACAGACATAAGAATTATTACATCTTGGCTTTTAGTGATTTGATCTTAAAAATCTAGCCTGAATATCTTAATATTAATATTAATATTAATTATCTTAATATTAGTCTTGATTTGAGATTGCTGTCAGATTATTATTTTTTTTTCCTGACTTTAGTTTGTCTAGTTAAATTGTCTTATTCCAGCATCAAATAATTTTGCTTATATCAAGGAAAAATCAGTATAATTCGGCTTATTTCAAGATAAATCTGTAACTATTCTTATGCTTATATGTAATAATGGAGATCATTTAGCTTATTTCACAAAAACAGTGCAGACAGTATTACTTACAATACTTGCAACTATGAGTTCAGTCAAGTAAAACTGACAGCTCGTATGCAGTATTTGCTTACATTAGTCCCAAAGTGACAAACGGTTGTTCTGATTAGATCTGAAGATGATTTTGCCTGAAGATATTAGGGTTGTAGTGTGGTTGTGGACAGAAATGCAAAAATGCATAAACAAATGCATGCAAAGATGATTCAGTGTGTTTACAGTTTACACCGTACCATTGCCTTACCCATAGTCTGTCAGGCCTTTGTAAATTTGTAAACCGTCTTGTCAAGGTTTGTTAGTTTAGCAGTGTGTGGTACACTTGTTTTAGAGTCAGCTTCACTCACCGTGGAGGGGATGAATGCATGTGTTGCCGTATGACTGAATGAGTGCAGAAATAGACTGTTCCTCTATGACTCATTTGCACCCACAACTGTTTGAGGAACATGTGTAACTGAGCTGGCTTCTTCATTTGTTATCTATCTGTGACTGTGCATTCCCCAACTTGGCTCATCAACACGACTGTGTGTGACTTACGGAGAAGTGAAGTGAAGAGAATAGAGTTGGTTATCTTGTTACTGTGGCACCTGTTAAGATCTGGGATGTATTAGACAGTGAGTGATCAAGCAGTTCTTGAAGGTCATATGTTGGAAGCAGGAATAATGAGCGTGTAAGGTGTGTAAGTGTAAGGGTCTGAGCAACTTTGAGGAGGACCAGATTGTGATGGCTAGACACATGTCCCACAGAGGAACTACTGTAGCACTGCAGTACTGTTAAATTGCTGTCAATGTCTGGGGGTCGATGCCTTGATGGCTCAGAGCTGTTTTAGTGGGTTGAATGGGGGGGGGCTACACAATATAAAGCAGGTGGTTTTAATGTTATGTCTAATCAGTGTAATCTCTCTGTGTGATAGATAATGCGTCTGATCCTGGAGTCACAGCCAAGCAGATCTGGATCGATGTGGTAACTGTAAAGGGGCATCACTGTCTCAGTTTTACGGATAATGGCAGTGGGATGACGCCCAACAAGCTGCATAAAATGCTCAGGTGAGTTAGGAACTGTTATTTATAGATAGTAGCAAAGAAACTCTCATGCAAGAAAACTCGCTTCCTCAGACAAACACAGGGCAGATTTTAGTTGGTCTATATTTGGGCCCTGGCATTACTGCTGCTCTATAAATACAAGGTTAATTACTAAATGAACTCTACTAGTGTTAGCCATGTCACACATACAGTCTGGGTTACCTATGTGCATCACTAAATGTCCACCCAGCCCAACAAATTGTCTTGTTTCTTAAAAATACACCATTGAATTAGAATGTTTTATAAAGAGTCTGAGAGTCTGTTATCTGTCATTGGGGCTGCATCATATGGACATGATGATAAAAATATGAATAATCAAACAGGCCTAATATTTTTAACAAGATATGCATCAATCAGTCACTCAAGGATAAGGTGGGTGTATACCACCCATAACCACCCCATCCCATGGCACCCGCTTCAAATGCCCAGTGCATCATAATATACAAGGAATTGGAGGTTGACTACGCACACTGTCTTAATGTTATATATTTTGTAATTCATATAAATGTGACTTGCATGTGTTGTAGTTCAAGGTAATCATTTAAAGGAGTGATTCTCAAGCTTTTTATGCTTTATTTAAGCACCCTTTTTTAAGGGGCTTTGAGCAGGTTGTAATCTTTGGACATATCTTATGACAGAAATGTTCTTGCCTGTTTCACAGAGATCTAAATTAGTTCTAAGCTGTCTATCTTCGTGTAATGAAACAGGGCCACTGCTAGCCTGGAGACCACAGCACTGCTCATACACCATGCATCATTTCCTAATTCTCTAAAAAAAACTCATAGACTTAAAAATGAGCTCATGGCCTGTGCTGGTGCTGGTGTAGCTGCTCTCATATCAAACGTGTGTCATGTTCAGGTTTAACCTTTGAAGTTATTACTGTTGTTTTGATAAACATATGATTTACGTGACTGTATTACATGTAACACAATTACACCAACAGGTTTGAGTCTGAACCTCTGTCTTTTTTATGGTCTGTGTTCTTTTTTATGGTCTGTGTTGGGATGTCCCAATCTGATCCAGTGGCATGGGATCGTTTTTTTTTATTATTATTATTTTTATTGATCGGGTTTTGGCTTTTAAAGTACTGATCCTTAGTTTTGTTGTGGCGTGCTCTCTGTGCCTTTAATAGATTTTTAGATTCTGCAGTGGGGAACCTAGACAGCGTTAATTTGTGGCATTATTTTGAGCAAAAAAAGTTCAGGTGAGAGGACAACTTTAGCTTTTGCTGTTTGCTCAGAGTCTTGTAATGTGATGCAGCACCACAAATGACACACAGAACAGCAGTTAAAAACATTAGTTAGTTTATAGTCAAGTCAAATTTATTTGTAAAGCGCTTTTTACAGCTGTTGTTGTCAGCTTTACATAATCAGTAATACAGTACAAGACAGAAAAAAAGAAATAACATAAGAAAGACCCCCAGTGAGCAAGCCAACGACGTCAGTGGCAAGGAAAAACTCCCTCAGAGCTGGAGGAAGAAACCTTGGGAGGAACCAAGACTCACAAGGGGGACCCGACCCATCCTCCTCTGGTTAGAACTGTTTATAAATTATTGACAAAAGTTACCAAACCATCTATACTGTTGAACTGCTCAGGCTGCTGGTTAGACTGGTAGGTGGCAGCTGGTCTGACGCAGGTAGAGGGGACCTTCTTAGCGGGCAGTCTTCCAGCAGGTCGGGCTGGGTGACCATTTACTTATATGTCTGAAGAGGATGATTTAGACAACCGTTTTTGTCCTTGCTTTCAAAACCTCCCAATTTGGTTTTACTCGTTCATTGACAGATATTTTATTCCATTATATCCGTTTACTCTTGAATTACGCCTGTTTAGACACTAAACTATCTTCCAAATGCTCCGTTCTGCCAGCAGGAGAACCATTTTCCTTTCTTTGGTTCTTCTAAACCAGTTCTGAACAGTGTATTGAGAACCGAGGAAGAGGCTAATGCACACATCATAGAAAAGCAAATAATCGCTCATTTAGTCTTGACCAGGGCTCACTGGTAAAAGAGATTTGCGCGTTGACCTTGCTAAAATAAAGGTGAATAATCAGTGCACCGTAAATTAGTTATTACACATCAGTGGTCAACAAACAGCAACAGCTATCAGTTCAGACACACTTACACACGGTAAGTGATTTTACAGCAGCTATCTAAACACTATAAAGTTATTTTAAAAAAAGTAAAATCTGGTTATATGAAACATTTACTAAAATATAGTGATTTTACTGGTGTTTGTCTTCTCCGCCCCTGCTCCTTCTTCTCTGTCATGTCTCTCTCCTTGTCACTGCCATGTGTAAGTTACTCTTACGCTCGTTTTCTCTCTCTCTGTATTCCTTATCTCACTGTTGTTAAGACTGACAATAAACAAGTATTTCACTCAAACTCTGGCTTTAACATGTCATTTCACCTTACAAAATCATGGAGGATTAGACAAGGCCGATGTGTCCGCATTTTCTGGCATGTGTGTATGTGTGTGGACATTGAACACATTAAACGTGCTAACTAATTGATTAACACACTATAGACTGTATTAAGAACCTCAGAGGGGACCCCAGGCACTAGATGGAACATGCTGGTTATTTGCTGTGTAAGCGTTGTGTTGTCAGTTGGAGAGGGACACCACACTGAAGGAGGCTTTCCAGCTACTGCATCTTTGTTTTGAAGTGAACTCAAGCTAGTAGAGAATATCAAGGGACTCTTGGCTGAGCTAGAACCCACTTCCCAGCCGGATGGCTTTGGACTTTTGTGATGGGCCTGGAGGCCACACAGGGCCGTCGCACGTGCTAAAAGCCGTGGTTCCTCCTCCACAGAAGAGAAAAGTAGCATCCGTCGCCAGATGTGCCTGAGAGCCCAGCTTGCTCCTGGAGCCCAGCTTGAGAAAATATCCGCTTACACTACATTGGATAGTCAATAACACCATTATCCCATAGGAACGCTAATGTTATCACCATGATGATATTTAAACAACGCTGTGTCACCATCAATAACATAATTTACCATCACTGCACCAGGTCTGTTAAAAGCTGGCATAACAACAGCCAGCCATGTATAGTCAGCCCCCTATTTTCCAGTGTTCTGATGGGGCTGTAAGCGTCTACATGCAGCATGGACAGGTTTGAGGTACCTCACACTAAATATGCTGGGCTGTTCTCTTCACAGATGTTTGTGTAGAAGTGTGTCTCTATTGAGATCTTTACTTAACTCATTGACACAGTGTGTTAATTCCTAATGTATCTGCACCATTCCTAGTATCTAGTTACGTCCTGGTATCTACACAATACCAAATAGTAAGCCTACGTGTTTAAGACATGATGGTTGTTGTCTCTATAATGAGATAGACTCCTCTGTATCCTGTACATCATGGAACATAGAAAAGCGATGTGTTTTCCTTTACTTGACGACTTGTTGTAGCGTGTTAATCACTCTTGTCCGTCTGTGTGTCTCTCTTTCTCTGCCGTTCTCTCTCTTTTTAGTTTTGGTTTTACAGAGAAAGGATCTGGTAAGGGCAGTCACCAGGCCATAGGAGTCTATGGTAATGGCTTCAAGTCAGGTTCAATGCGTTTGGGCCGCGATGCTCTGATCTTCACGAAGAATGGAGGATGTCAGAGTGTGGGCATGCTCTCACAGACATTCCTGCAGGCCATCAAATCTCAGGCTGTCATAGTACCCATCACTCCCTTCAACCAACAGACCAATATCCTTAATGAAATCATTAATTATAGTATTACCACTCGCATGTGCACACACACACACACACACACATAGATATTACATGTGTTATTCGTAGTGTTACAGTTTTGCTTGAACACTAACAGTGTCGATTTAACACTGACAAATTTACTGTGTGGAAGATGAACCAGGAACCATTGTTTTATAGTGGCGGTCTGGTTTCTCTCTTCATTCACTACGACTTAAAAAATACAGTATTGAATCTAGTTGTAGTGTTGAGGTAAGAGGTTAGGTGCCAACCAGACACAGGCTTTGCAGTTGCTTGACCGAAAAGATGTACCATTAATGACAGTTGAATGTTATGTTGATGTAACAGAAAATGTGTATTTGTTCAAAGTCTGTATAAATGACTCTAGTTATTTAAATGCTTTATATTATGTACCGTAATTGTTGCATCATTTCTTGTCATAATTTGTTATAATTAAAAAGAATAGTTACTTAAGAATTGTGTTTAAGTAGTGTTTTAATTATGCTTTGTTACTCTGCAAACTCCAATTAGTTAAAACATGATGCCTCCAGATTTACTTAGGAATTTTGGATGTGTGTGTGCTTCCTTCCTGCCTTCCATCCTTAACCACCGCTCTCTCACAGTCTTTGGTGATAACAGAGGATTCTGAGGCGAGTCTGAGAGCCATACTCACTCACTCCATTTTCAAGTCAGTGTTTGAGCTGCAGGAACAGCTGGATTCAATCCCAGGCAAGAAGGGCACCAAGATCCTCATCTGGAACATACGGAGGTATGTGGTATACCAGCAGGGTGAGGTAGAAATCTCTAAATAGGACATTAAAGTCATAAATAATGCTCAGAAAATGATATGTGTATTTTTTAGAAAGAATCTCAGCTGGGGGGAAGCTCAGAGACCTCGAAGGTCCATCGAAGCCATATATTTTTAGAATGGGGTTCTGTTGTTGTATTTTATCAGACAGTAATGCACAAAGAAGTTACAATTCATTGGTTAAACGTAATTATGATTGAATAAACTAAAATGCATAAGCATAATAAACGACAAGGAAGGAGATCCATTTATGATCAACTGAAACTTCTGTGAGATGAACTAGCCTGCACCC
Source organism: Salminus brasiliensis (assembly GCF_030463535.1). Taxonomy (NCBI): domain Eukaryota; kingdom Metazoa; phylum Chordata; class Actinopteri; order Characiformes; family Bryconidae; genus Salminus; species Salminus brasiliensis. The sequence continues at coordinate 16,798,455 of NC_132879.1, forward strand.
TCAAGGCCGTTTGAACAATAACTCTATCAGCCAGCTAGGTTTTGGTAGTGATAAAATAAGATAAGCTAGAGAGTTGCTGAGCTACGGCCTTAAACTCAAAGACCTTACATTGCACTCGGTTATATGAATTCCATATATCATATGTGAGTTTATATTGGTTACTTGCTGGTTACATAACCACATGGGACGCACTGCCTTGTGAGGTGTTGGCTACACCGGTCAGTAATCAGTAAGTGATCCACTTTTTTATGTGCCTATGTTTTGACAAGCAGCAGCTAGCCCAGGTAATTCTTTCTTTGAATAGTTTATTTTAATAGTAGCATTTAGACCACTTGATATCTTTTGCCTCACGTGCAATGTCTGTTTATAGCACATGTACAACAGTGGTCTAAACAGAATGCAGAAAAGCAGTAGTGGATTGGTCTTGGTGGCTCAGCGGTCAGAGCTATTGATGACAGGGTTATGGGTTGAATGGGTGGGTCGGCAAGCTGCCACTGTTTTGGGCCCTTTACCCTCTCTGCTGCCCACTGCTCTGGGGGTGTGTGTGCTCACTGTCCCTAGTTTACTAGTGTGTGTTTGCACATCCCTAAATCTGTGTTGCTAAAATATAGAATCTAAAGCTATGTACAAATGTATAAAGCATGTACAGTGCACAGTTTAGTATTATTAATTCAAGGTGTTCAAGTGGACTATGTGAAAATAAGTTAAATGTGTGGTGTGAATCACTAACAGACGTTTAAACTCCAGCAGATGTTAATTTAGCTGATGTACAGTGCTTCTAGAAAGTTAGTAAGCCTTCATAATTGGCTCAGCGGTTAGTGCAACCCTTAAGCAAGTCTCTTAACCTTCTCTGCTCCCAGGACGCTGCAGCGATCACTTTGCACTATCCACTGCATGTGTGTTTTCTCACTAGTGAGTATATATGTGTGTTTAGTGCACAGATAGGATAAAGGAAGAGGTCAGATTCTATCACTAGTGTCGAACACAAATGGGGAATATGGTTGTCTTTGTCTTCATTTATATTTATTGCTTTCTGTAATTGGTGGCCCACGTGAGCAGCAATACCTTCAACCAAATATTTTTAGTAACTGGTGATCAGACCGGCAGAACAAGTAGAAGGAATTGTGCCCTATTCTTTTTTACGTCTGATTTAACTCAGTGATGTTGATAAGCCTGCTTCCACAGGTCCTTCCGCAACATTTCTGTTGGGTTAAGATCTGGACTTGCCATGACTTGGCAAACCATCCTGGACCCAAAGCATAATCACAAATCATGATAGCACACCCCTGTGCTTAACACGTGGGCTTTTAGCTTACTGATGCAGTCTTAAGCAAACTACAGATAGACAGCAGTGTTCTTTTTGGAGAGTAGTAGCTTCCTCCTTGCTATCTTACCATGCATACATGTTCATGTTCAGTGTTCACCTGATGGTGGACTGGTGAACATACAGACAAGCAAAAGAGACCTGTAGGCACCTGAATGTTACCTTGAGATTCTGTGTGACTTCCTGTAATAGTATTTGCAGTTGCAGTGATTTTGTCCGGATGACCATTCCTTGGTAGAGTCCATTTATAAAGGATCTGCCTCACAGTGGATCGGTAGAATATAAACTTCAGAATTGTTTTTTGTAACCTCTTTTGAGGCATGACCCTCTTAAACCTGTATGATGAAAACCAGAGCGTGATAAAGAAGGTCCACGGTTATGTTATGTTAAAACGTGAGAGGACCTGGTAAACTCACCCCAGATTGATATACTCCTAATTCCTGCCGCTGACTTCAATTACACTTGTCAATTAAGTCATACTCCTAGATGTTCAGCATGTTTTGCCTAATAATATAAATGTGAAAAAATAATATTTTAGAGCTTAGAGAATTTAGAGCTTAAATAAAGATCTGATCGCAGGTTGAAGTTATGCAGAAAATGGAATGTAAAGGGTTCGTAAACTTTCTAGCAGCACTGTAAACTGTTCATCTGGAATTTATTTATTTTTATGTCTGTGGATTTGTGCAGGCAAGGATGGAGAAGAGCTTTTTCCCCAACATGAGAAAAATGAAAAATATATTATATATATATATATATATAGTTATATTTCTTCATTATTACTTGACACTATATCTGTATTACCACATCACAGCCTTCTTGTCCAGTGACAAATCGACCCTAGGTGTGCACACATGAGTTTCCAAGAAATGTGCTAGTTCATTTAAACTAGAATTTTTCCATGATCAGATCACCTAAATGTGTCTCCACATTGACCAAAATTTGATTTGCAGATATGCAGATATGCTTAGTATGACCTACTTTAAAGGTCTGTTGAAGAGCTGTTGTCAGTCGGTCTACAGGAAATCAAGTCTAAGATGGGATGCATTTCTAGCACATCATTCATTTGCATTATTTAAATAGCCACATGAGTAACCAGCTAAGGTTTCATTGAGACAATGCACCCATGGTTTGTCCTGACATGAAGTGATGGCCATGTGCTCATCAGTAACATCAGTGCACTGTAACAAGGGTGTAGTGTGTAGTTTTTAAAATAAAAAAGTGAATGAAAATGTCTCTAAATGAGCGTGTGTTTTGTGTTCTCCTTGCCTCATTGACAGGAACAAGGACGGAAAGCCTGAGTTTGACTTTGATGCAGACAAGGAAGACATTCGCCTGCCAGAGATCCGTTCTGAGGAGATGGAGGGGGTGAAGAGCAAAAGGAGTTACTTTGGCCCTCGCAGAACTGACCACATCGTCCCAGAGATGGACTATTCACTCAGGGTAAGGGGGGAGAGGGAGAAGGGGGGGTGAGTTTTAAAGTGTTGAATAACAGGGTTAAGATAAAGTAAAGAGTGAAATAAGAGAATGACCACCTCTATCTCTTTCTCTCTCTCTCTCTCTCTCTCTCTCTCAGGCATATCTCAGTATTCTGTATCTGAAACCCAGGATCCAGATCATTCTCAGGCAGAGAAAAGTTCAGACCAAGCTAGTGTCCAAAAGTCTTTCCATGATAGAAAATGATGTTTACAAACCACAATTTATTGTATCCTTTCACACACCTCTCATCAGGTGGACATTGCAAGAGCTGAATACTTTTTAAGTATTATAAATAAATGGTTAAAATCTCTTAAAATAGCATTGCAACAGCATTGCAACTTTACAGAAATAGGAAAAAAATAAAAAGTCAATGTAAGGTTTAAGTCAATGTAGACCAAATAAGTTCACAACCTCTACAGAGACACATATCTTCACATTCTAAAGCATATATACTGTTTATATGCCTATTTTCTTATTTTTGTTGCTTAAATGGCATGAAAAACCTTGAGCTGTTAAGCCAATAAGATATTTAAGCATATTTAAGCTGATTCTCTATTTATTAAGGTTTGTAATGCTGAACTATGTTGGCAGATACACCAGCATCATATCATACTGTTTAACTTTATGAACGGATACGTAAGTCACTGCTCTTTACACAGATTTTGTCATTGATGACTAGGTCATCCTCACACACATTGGCAAACATCCCAGTTAGCATCCTTTTCCTCATACATTTTCTTGCTTGCTAGAACCATTAGAATTGTAATGTTGGATGCAAGACATCATGTATTCACATGTTTATCACTGAAGAAAAACGTTACCTGTTGTGTTAAATGTGCAATTTTTCACTAATCAAGCTAAGCTGATTGTGCAAGCTAACACTATTTGTCCATCTTCACAGGCAGCTCTGAAACTGATTACATTACATTTGTACAACTATTCACCAAGGGATTTGTATCTCGTGAAACAGAGTAGCATACAGTTATACATATGCAGAGAGGCTTTTAATATGCTAGTTGTGTACTACAGTACATGAAACATGTCTCTTAAAAGCCTTGGAAAATGTTTTTCTAAAAAGAGTGAGAACCCTGAATATGTTGAATTAAGAAAAGAAGTTAAGTTTGTTCATAAAGAGGATTTGTGTATCTGCGAACCAGACAAAAACAATCCCTAACCATACCAAAATCAGAATGAGCGAGTGAAGATTACCTTTGGCTTCAACCGTAAGAACAAAGATCATTATGGCATCATGATGTACCACAACAACAGACTCATTAAGTCCTATGAGAAAGTGGGCTGCCAAATTAAGGTACTGAATGTAACACTCATTCCCCATAAGTGTGATTATCTTCAGGAGGACTGGGAATATCAGAATATAAACATTGCTGATTCATTTTCTTGTGGAAATGTTCTTTGTTCATTTTCTCTCTCTTAGTCTTCAGGGCAAAGATCAGGAGTAGGGGTTATTGGAGTCATTGAGTGTAACTTCCTTAAACCAGCCCACAACAAGCAGGACTTTGAATATACCAAAGAGTACAGGTATAGCAAACACTCTCATTGCCTGATTGCTGCTTTTTACCATAGTACTGCTTCAGTCCATGCAGACTATTACCGAAAACAACTGCTACACTAGATGTCACCACTGAATAGACTTAATTGTTGATCTCTTTTTTCTTAGGCTCACTATAGCGGCTCTCGGCATCAAGCTCAATGACTACTGGCGCGAGAAAAAGGAAAAAAAAGCAAAAGAGAGAGCTTTCCAAGCCTTAGAGAGGAAAAGTGTGGACGGGAGTAAGGAGGAAAAGGAAGAGGATGAGGATGAGGAAGAGGAGGAAGAAGTGTAAGCTGTTTTATTTGCCATGTTGCTGTTGGACAACACTGAAAACTAGGGCTACACAATATGGACAAAACAGCACATGATGATTATAGTGTTATGCACTGCAATAAGCCTAGTAATACATCCCGTGACATTTGATATTAATTTACTGTATTACATGAATGCTTTACTTAATGAAACACCCACAGAAATAGGGCAGCAACTAACATTTAAAGTAGAGATCACCAATCCCCAATGGACTAATGGGCTAATGCTAATTCTAGGCCGATGCTGATATTCAATATTTTCTACCTATCTACCTAAGCAAATTAATCAGCATGGAATAGCTTTACAAAAAAATAGTGTATTTGTAGGGGATTACAAACACAGTAAAATAAACAAAATGCTGAGATGGTAGTGATGTGCTAATATTATATATTCACTATATTAGATATTCATTCTTCTTCAGCACTTACAGTTGACCAGGGCGGACCTAGCAGTGCAGAAATGTCATAAATCCCATGGCCGTGTTATGTTTAAAGACCTTATTTTGTGTGCTTGATTTTATACAGCTGTAAGCACTAGATGTGGCTGAAACACCTGAACTCAGAAATGAAGATAGGACTAGGACTAGGATGCAGGTCCTCCAGATCTCTCCACATAAATAGCTGTATGGAGGCTATTCATAAGCAGTACATACATACTACATTAATACAATAATACATGAGATTAAAAATATTGAATGATTTAAATGGTTGAATGGCTGACATACATCTGATATGTTCAGCTCCCTTGGAGTGAGCAAATGAATGCAGTGTATTTAGTTACTTAGTTACTGTTGGTTGGTCGATTGATGAATAAAACAGAGAAAATTAGGCTGATCTAGTAAGGAACGGGCTGTTGCAATAGCAGGCAAATTTTCTGTTAGACCACAGAGTTCACACATCTACATAAATTGTTCACACACGCTCTCTGCGACTCTCAACGCCTCACGCACAGCCAACCTCAGACCTATTGAGCTGGTGATGAAGATAAGGAAACAGTCTTGTCAAGTCTACAGCTGAGCATGAATAGAACCCGGAGGAAAGTGAAGGAACTTTATCTGTAAATCAACTCAAAAGGAAATAGCAGCTGGTTTTGCACCTAACTGAAGCGTACACATGATAAAAATATCTGCTCACTTGCAAAAAAAAAAACTATAACGGTTCATCTGCAGTGGGATATATGGATGGAAAGCTATACTGTTGAATATAAAGAAACGTATAATTCTTTCTCTTCCAGTGATGTGTCATGGATTCAGTGTGAGGAGTGTATGAAGTGGAGAGGTATTCCCACTCATCTGTTCAGAGGGAATGTTCCAGACCGCTTCACCTGTAGCCAGCATCCCAACTCTCGGCTCAGGTTAGAGTTAACACTAGGAAAAACTTCACCCACTCACACCTTGATGGCTCTTAAGCTCAGAGGTCACAACAGGTTACGTTGGCTTGAAAATACCAGCTGTTCTCTTTATAATATCTTCTTCCCTCCAATCAAGACATTTACATTTACATTTACATTTACGGCATTTAGCAGACGCTCTTATCCAGAGCGACTTACAAAGTGCTTTGCTATTTACCCAAGAAAACCTCAGCTAGTTAGAATAGACTAATACAAAAGATACCTCCAAGCTTAGACATTGCTAAACACAATACAATAAGGCGACCATAGAACTATTCGTCCAAGTACTCTCTGAAGAGGTGGGTCTTCAGTCTGCGTTTGAAGACAGCGAGCGACTCTGCCGTTCGGACATCCAGGGGCAGCTCGTTCCACCACTTTGGTGCCAGGACAGAAAAAAGCCTGGACGCTTGCCTCTTAGGTCTTGCCACACTCTTTGTACCATAGTAGAAGTGCTTTTTCTTATTAATTAGACATTTATTTTTTATTTTTTAAGTATTAAAGAACCCGCATCTGTAGCTTTTTTATTCATATTTTCTCTGAAGTCCACTTAAGATACTTGTGGGGATTGATGAACCATGTCGTAATTCATTAATTTTTATATGAACATTTTCTGATATACGTAAATAACCTCTATTCTGATTGGCTGACTGGTATGCCTCATTCAGAAAGCAGGCCTCCAGTAATGTCATGTACCGCCATAGTACATTGAGACGGATTGTAAAAGTGGATACTGCCCAACACTGAACTCTATGAATAAGATACTAATCACTAAAACAATAGATTTAAAAAAAAAAAAACATTTCTGCAGATGATATACCACATGCAAGGTATACACGCTTGAGTGAATGGTATTACATTCTTAATAATGTTAACATATTACCTCAAACTACAAATGGTGAGCACCACAGATCACTTAATCAGCTGGATGTGTACCAGAATGCATGTGTCTGTTGTTACTAAGCAAGCAAAGCATTAGTTAACATTAATGCTAAAGGGTGTGTCTACTCTAAACGAACCCAGTCTGACTCTTGACTCTCTGGTGAAATATTGCTGTGAAAATAGCAACACTAGACTAAAAAGGAAAGACCTAGTTTGTTGACTGTCTGATGTCCATTATATACTAAGAACTCTGACATCTGAGGTCTAGAATAAAAAGTGTAGCTTAATCAGGGTTGCCTATTTCCCCTTTACGTCTCCAAAACAGTGATGCTCATTTCTACACCTACAAATAAGACTTTAGCCTAATAATTCTAATGGCACAATAAGTGTCGCAGTTAGAGCTGAAGATAAACAACCAAAGCACACTGTGCTAACTGTTATTAGTAGCTCAATAGAGTTATTACTGTAGTCTTAATTCATTACCATAGATTGTTCAAGTCCTGTATATGTCTTCTTTGTACTCTCAGTTCACTCTATTAGGGTCTTGAGTCTCACCTCCTTCTCAGGGGGAGGTGTGAATATTTAGTAAGTGCTAAGCTTTTATGACCTAGCAGTCAAAAAGTGCTTGCAGTGCAACACGTTTTTGTTTTAATAATGCAAAATTGGCAAAACAGAATTGTTTGACCTTAGCCAATGTAGCCAATATGGGTCAGGGGCTGTGTTAATGGAAAACATCTTGCTTCTGAAATCCTGTTGTATCTGTTTAGTCACCTTGGCAACTTTAGTTTTAAATTTAAGTCATGAGATATCCCAGAATAACAGCTTGAAAAGAAAAGAGCAGAATAGGAGAACGCAAACAGTGTCCTAACTTAACCCTCTGTTTCTGCAGTTAGTGTGAGAATGATAACAGACAATTCTGGCAAAAAACAGTCCAGTTAAGGCACTTGTGGGTCATTTTTGGCAATGGTGTTTTGTGTATTGTGGTGCCAGCTGTGACAGCCACATGTAAGGTTTATCATGGCATTTAAAACATCCAGGCTGCCATGTGACATATTTATACAGCATTTCTTTTTTGGCCTAAAACTTCCCCAGCTGAAGGCAGCTGTGGCTGTGTTCTGGCATCCAGATTTCATTGACATTTTTGGCATCAATCCACTGTTTGTGTGCTACAGAAGTAACATCAGTGACTAGCAAACTGTTATTCATATTTAATAAGACTGGTTTCATTATGTGTGCATGTTTTTCTGCAGTTAAAAAAATCCTAAACGTTCCCCCTTATTACCTACTAGATGTTGTTGAAAACCTACCAGATAAAATATTGCAGTGGTAGACTCAGATGACACAGTCAATCATGTGGCTGCTTATTTACCATATCAGCATTTAAAGCCTTGGTAAATGAAATGGCAACACCCTGGTAAAAAGCAGGGGGCACACTGACTCTTTACAACTTCCAATTTATATTTTTTTAGCTGGCTAACAAACACAGATTTGTTTGTGATTAAGACTCAGCAACTAGTGGTGTAACAGATCGAAGAAGTTTAACCATAACAGTGAGGAACACTGCCGCTGTTACTTTTTACAGTAATGATTCCCTCAATCTGGACGCAGAGATGCAGTAAAAACACAGACTGAACAGAGTGTGTGGGTGAACTGCTGAGCAACACGACCACACACCTGCAGTGACGTCACTCTGGTGTGTGAGTGGAGAGCAGAGTTCTATTAGTGTGAGGAGTGGGAGTCTCATATGTACACTGACAGAGTGTAAAAAGAAGAAAAGGAAGTCAACCTCAGACCTATGGACTTTTAATGTGGAACATAGAGCTGGGCAATATGACTATATTTTATCGTACTGTGATAAATTGTGTTATCGTGATACACGGTATGCTTTTCTAAGCATATCGAGGATACTGTTAGGGCTTAATAAACACTGATCAGCTGCAGTTTTTTTCACAGTGTAATTAAACTGGTGCAGCAGATATTGAATAAAAATCACTCTATTCAGTACAGAAGAGAATCTGAATAGTAGTTTAAAAGAATCTGTTGCTACAAATGTATTTAGTCTTACATGTATCGTGATAAATATTGTGTCTCGGGGAAAAAAGTCTTTAAATATCGTGATATAGTATTTTTATCATATCGCCCAGCCCAAGTGGAACCTATGAAGAAAATTGGAGAGTGAGAAAGAGGCACTTACTCCACTCAGCTGCTACATCACATACACACTGTCAAAATGAAAGTCACTAATCCAAACAAACGAACAGACTGTCCAAATAAATCACTAATACAAATGAAGCAGTAACACAAAATGTTCTTTTTTGCTGATCCAAAAAATTATCCGATACTCAAATGGATGATCCAATCTTACACCACTTCTTGCAACCTCTTGGAATAACATTTGAATCACTTAGCAACATCATAGCAACCACTGCCTAGCAGAAACCCTAGCAACCACCTGAGACAATAAAGCAACCACACTATATACTTTGACATCCTCCTGGAATACTAAATCAAACACTTTAGCAGACTACATATCATATTAACCACTTAGTAACACCCTAGCAACCACCTGCTTTCTTACTGTGTCCTTTCCAGTGACATGTAGGTGCTTCTTTTCAACAGATTCCATCAGCACTGCCTCTCATGCTTAGAATGTATGTTATGTCTGTTTGAAGAATGTGTGTATGGGTCTGAATGTGTGTCCATGTGCATGAACACACTGTCATCATACAACCAACTGACCTGATCATGTTACCTTCATGTTGTTTTCTTTAAGGAGCTGCTTAGTGCCAGAGGAACCAGAGGAGACGGTAGACGAGCTGACACCCAGCTATGAGAAAACATACAAAAAACAGTAAAGTGACCACTAGCCACCAGTGTCTTTAAGTGTGGGGGTCTTTGTGTGTGTGACATTGTAGGTGTTTCTGTTAAACCACATCCTGAGTACTCAGTTGTGAGAATAGTGTATTCCAGTTGGGTGTAAAAAAACCACACCTAATTTTTTCCATCTAAATTATAATTGGCTTTACATTAATAATCTGCCACAAACATTAACCAAGTGTGTTTAATTGTTTATAGGGAACAAGGCCCTGTCAAAAGAAGAGGAAAGTCTGTGGAGGTGAGGAGATACTAAGCATGAGCATGTGCACACACACACATACAGACACACACACTCTAACACACACATGCATGCATAATCACACAAAGACCAGTGGTGTTGGTTTCATCGTCTACTTTCTTGGAAGGTATGTTTCTGTCTGCAGTCTTAAGTACTGTATAATAGAATAGAAGGGGAAAAGACACTGTAATGAAAGCTAGCCAGTCAGGTGTTTTGGAAGGCTAAGGGAGGAAAATATTTTCTATGGCATCACTCAAAGAACTCTTTGTAGCGTCTTTATTTCTAAGTTGTGTGGTCAAAGGTATAGGGACATCTGATCATTCATTGTTTCTTCCAAAATCAAGGGAATTAAAAAGTGTTTATCCTGCTTTTGTTGGAATAACTGTTTTAGATTTTAGATTTTGGAACATTGCTGGGACGATTTGATTGCATTCCGCGACAAAAGCGGTAGTGAGGTCGGGATGTCAAATGACCACGTCACCTCACCCCAACTCCCCAACTCTGCCCAAAAGTTTTGAATGGAGCACCATCATTCCAGAGAACACAGTTCTACTGCTCCACAGCTCAATGCTGGACGACTTTATACCCTGTCAAGCCAACACCTGGCATTCGCCATGGTGCCAATGAGTTCATGCTTATCTGCTCCAGGGATTTTTGCACATCTGTACATCTGCTATGCAATGTAGCTGAATGCATTCATTAGAAGGGGTGTCCATAAACATTTGGCCATATGGCTTAAGTATTACACATCTAGTTAAACATGCTCATATGTACACATACACACACACACATACTGTGTACAGTTTTTCTCTTTCTTCGTCTCTGTCTGTACAGTGTCTATAAATTTGTAGAAAAGGGGAAATGCTATGTACATTTACAGTGTGAGAGTTCACTGTTAGTCACCACAGCTTACATGTACACTGAGCGTGGTTTATGGGGGAGGAGAAGTTGTGGCTTGTCTGGCAAAAACAGATGTTGCAGTGCCTTTGCACAGACAGGTTATTTATATAAAATATTACATTCATATAAAAATTTATCCATATCATTCATCTGACAATCATCCAGTCTGCTTGCATTTTGACTTCAGTGTTGACCAAATAGTAAAAATAGCAAATAGACAGCCTAAAACAAAATTAACCAAACAATTTGGTATGCAGATATCACTCTTGAGGGGCTTAATATGTACTAACGCGAACATGCCCCCACCTCTCTCAGAATACTGGCAGTTTCAGGTGTTTTTTTTTTTTTTTTTGGTTTGCATGGTTTTTGGTTCTACTACTGGGAGGCTCTGACACTATCTATAGTAGCGATCAAGAGGAAGTGAATCTAAAGCCATGTGTTAAAAATAGTCCAGAGTAGAACCTGTTTATGTGGAAACTCGTTTCATACTTGTGCTTGCAAGGTGAGAAACAATATTTTGCATGCAGTAACCTGTCTTCCTTTTTGCAGAGTGGGTGGTAGACCTTTCATTACACTGAATTATCATTAAAAATGCAGTAAAAAAAAAAAAAAAAAAAAAAAGGTTTTACACTCTCTCTACCAGGGTTTTTCTTTTCTTTTTTCTTTACCCATTTCATGAACCCCTAAACTCACTTGATTGAATTCAACATTTCAGAGAACCAGTGTTTCCATAAAATTGTAAATTTAGGAACATTAGGCATATATGTACCGGCATATTTAAATGGTTTAATCAAAGTTCTTTGTAAGCAGGTGTAGCTTGGCTAGCTGCATGGCCCCATTGGCTGCAGCTGTAAAATAGATTACATTTTGGTCCACTATCAGTGTTTTCTCTAAAACCAGACTTGATGTAGGTATTTTAAGCAATTTACTGTGTTGGTGTCACATTTTATTGGCTCAGGGAAATCATGATAGATCATGATAGAAGAATCATGGCCTTATACATTGATTTCAAGAAGTGCAGTAATTATTTCATTTACTCCATAAACGTCTATCAAATGAATGTGTGTGCAGCTAAATTTTAATTTAGAGATTATATTCAGAGTTCAAAATCACATGCACACATTTCACATATAACAGAAATGCATAAAAAGAGTGTTTGGATGATCAAGTAGAACAGAGGGGTACTGCACATGTCAGTAAACCTAAACCAAACTAATATTAAAGTTTGTAAAATATTGTACAAAGGGGCCAGGGAATAGGCCAGTTTACCTCAGCGACACTGCCACTGCTATATCCCACTGCTGTGTCAATGAATTTATCTGCATATATATAAGAGCATATCACATAAACTGAATACAAAAAAGCAAATATTTAAGATAAGATAATCCTTTATTAGTCCCACAGTGGGGAAATTCTCAGTGTCACAGCAGAAAGTGATAGCAAGACATTCAGATGCAAAAACTTAGATAAATTACCAATATATACACAATAAATAAATAATATAACAAATAAAAAATAGAAGTAAAAAAAGCAATAGCAATATTATTTACAGATAATTGCAAATAACTCTTAATTGCACATGTGGGGGGAGGTGGTTATGCCTACTGGTTATATACTTTAATATATGTTTTAAACTCATCCAAGCTGGAAAGCATGGCAGCTTTTAATGTTAGGGGAGATGGTGATGATGTCTTAAGTCTTTACATGAACTGTCACTGACATAGTTTATCATTTCTATCTAACAGTACAATCCTTTAAAGCTGAACATCCTCACTCCATGGTTACAGAGACAATATAGAAGAAAAAGAATTTTGTATTTGTATGTTTAAGGGCAAGAAAAGTGGAGCTCCTCCTCAATGCAAAGGGGTGTCGGAGCCCCCCTCAGAAGACACAGATGAGGAAGCTGTTATGGACATCACAGAGCCTGAGAACAAGGGAAGAAACTCCACGCCAGAGTCGTCACAATCCCAAGGGTCTGAAAAGAATATACAGTAACTTTGCAATTTAGTCTACAGCACACAGTATATTGCAAGCTTTTTCAGATTATTCACAATAACTATTCACCACAGCTTGTTAACTCTGATGTTTTGTTCCTCATGCGTAGGAACAAAAGGAAAGCAACATGGTCAAACAGTGAAACAGAAACCAAGTCCCCAAAACGCCCTGAGACCACAGATCTTTCTGAAGAAGCAGAGAAAATAACACCCACAACAACTTCAAGTACAACAGCTGAAAAAACTTTAGAAACAGAGGAGGCAAACAGCAAAAAGGCCCCGAGTATGGTGCCCCAAGAGGACAAAACACAAACTCCTACAGAGCCTCCTGCTGTAGACTCAAACCAGAGTCCCCCAGAACAGCAGGCCTCACAGGGCCCCCAGCCTAAAGAGCAGCCCAGGCTTGCCTCTGGCTCCCTTGGTTGGCCACCCACTCTCAACCCCCAATCTTCCATGGCCTGGTCCCATCCCCTTCCGCCAGCACAGACCGTTGTGGTGCCTCCCCTCAGCCGCACCAGCCGCCAGTCAGTCTCTCCTTTAACTGTGGAAGGCCTGGACCGGCCAGCACTTACGCAGAGACTGGCTCAGCTGGAACGGGAGGCCAAACGGCTTAAGAGGACCCTCGGCCTTCAGGACCCAGCTGTGGAAACAGCTATGTTAGCGGAAGGGGAAGTGTCCGGATTGGCAGGAGAGGGGGTGGCAGTGCCCTCTCCTCAGAACGCAGAAACGCTGACCTCTAATGCGGAGGTCCAAACCAAAGCAACAGCTTCTACAGCATCCAAGGTTAGAAAGAAAGCTTTTCAGAGTCAGAGGTACAGGCATACTCCATATCCACAGGAGAATACCTTAAGGATTTGCATGTACCAGCTTACATTTACACTAATGTAGGTTACATTTCAGCACAAGAAAAGTAATAATTTAACCTTTACCAGGGTAGGCCAGGGAAGCCTCACCTGGAAGGCCTCACTGAACAGAAAACATTAAGGTGGTCTACAAATGCAAGTCATGCAAATATCAGAACATCAGATTACTTAAAATGCTCAATCCAGCCTTCCTATTCGCTTTGTGGTGGGTCCAGAACCTATCTGGAATTTTTTGGTGCAAGGCAGGGATGCCCAGGTAGTGCTGGATGATATGATTTTAGATCAGTATCACGACTAATAGAACATTTTACCTTGATTATGATTAATGGATGATTGTAGATTGAAGATCTGTGCTGCTCCGGTTGCTCAGTTGACTCTGTGCTTAAGTTCTCCTCCATGTTGCATCCATATCGGAGTCACCTGACTACACACACAATAATATGATTTTAAGGGGACAGTATATGAACTCACACAGTGGGCAAATGACTTAACAGAATAGGCCCTTTTGGAAACTAAACAAATCAAATCACATTTTCACACACAAAAAATCTTGCTCTTAAAGTAATGCTGCTAACATGTAGTTTAACTAGTCTTTTAGGTCGTAACAATATTTGCAGCAATACAAGCGTCCTATCACCTTCCACCAGCTCAGACCGTTGTGGTGCCTCCCCTCAGCCGCACCAGCCGCCAGTCAGTCACTCCCTTAACTATGAAAGGCCTTGATCAGCCACCAGTTACGCAGAGACTAGCTCAGCTGTATGCAACTTCATATGTCAGTATTTAAACCCTAAAAAATGTAAACCCTAATCTATATTAACAGGAATCATCTTAACAACACCTTTACTGTTAACAGTCTTGCACCCCCATGGACCCCCAGTGTTGGACAAATAGTAACATAGAGGCGTTTTATGTAGCTAGCTAATTGTTACAGTTACGTTGCTGAGCTAGGCTAGTTAGTCTGTCTTACTATATGGTCAGTGATGATGTAGGCTACTGCTTTCTATATGAGTAGGTCAGGTTGTGTAGTCGCTATACCACTGGTCAAAGAACCTTCAAGTATTAGGCAAAACGGGCAGAAGTGAGTTTACTTTCTTGATGAAATAAAAGTAGAGCAGTTGGTAAGAGCAATATTTATATTGTGCTGTATATATAGATATGCACATGTATTTTACATAACATTTAAATAAGAGCAGCAAGTGGAAGGTAGTTTCATTTCAGTGATAACTAAGAGAATTGCTGTAGGGCAGCACTGATTTAGAATGATAACCCTTAAATTTGTGCTTTTCTGTCCTCCTACAGAAAGCAGGGCCTCAGCCAGACAAACAAAGCTCTTTGCAGAGAAACAGCAATCCTCCAGGCGAGCAGGAGGCACCAGTGAGCCCCACAGATGAACTGCATTGGACTAAAGCATTGGCTCAGCTGCAGAGCCAAAATCAGGCTCTCTTTACAGAGGTGAACAAACTAAAAAGAGAGCGAGAGCAGCTCCTGGGCAAAGTAAGACAAGGAGAAAGAGACACACGGGAGAAGAGAGACCAAAGCACAAGCACACCCTCTAACGCTAATGACAGGTGTGTACACATGCATCAGAAAATTCTTTCCTTCTCTTTACTCTTCTCATCTTTCTATTTGAAGGTAAACCAAGGCCTTTCTCTCCACTGTAAAGGAATACTCTAGTGTTTTTACAATGTGATGAAGTGGTATGTGCAGTTTTGTTTTAGCTCTGTCTAAGGTCTGTAACTGTTTATCTGTTTGCAGTGAGGCTATGTTTGTGCCAGCTGTCCAGAAAAAAATATTAAATTATATATAAATATATAACTTATATTATAAATTATATAGTATAGAAAGTTTGAACAGCTTCTTTTTATTTGATCAGCCCATTTGATTACAAGAATGGAAGGACAATTGTCTCAGAAAATGAGAATTGCTAGCAAGTGTGTACATAATAAATAAATCATCAAATAAATATATATAACAATTTATTTATTTTTATATAATAAATTTATATATAATAAATATAAACATAATGTGACTCTTTCTACATTGACTTCCATTGAAAGTGAAGGTGTTTTTCCTTCTCATGTGAGTCCCTGCGTGATCTCTGTAGGTTGTAGGTTGCACCAACGGCCGCCCTTACCACTCCATTTTTTTACACACTATATTTTAGCCCACTGTACCTCACAGAATTGCTTCAGCTTAGTGACCTTCATGCAGACCTTCATGCAGGAACGGTACATCAGGCCCTACCATTTCAGTAGGATTTCTGCTGAAACTAGACTATACCCAAAATCTATGTTTATTGTTTTTTAACCACTGTGAAGTAGACCTGCCTGTGTGCTTGATATAAATGTATTGTTCCCTCAGTGGTAACAAGGTGTCAAGGTACTGATGCACAAAGCATCCCCTTCATGCTGCCACCACCTTGCTTTGCAACATGCATAACAGGGCCCACGGCAACCAAACTATTACTACTGTGAATTTTGAGCACACAGTTTTTCTGTTCAGTGAAGCATGGTCCATTTGTTGTTCATAGTAATCAATGGTACAATAGAATGCAAAAAAAAGAAACGCGAGAGTATTCCTTTAATCCTCTTCCTTCCCTGTAATTCATACAGCTCAGAAACATAATAAACACCTAAGTTCCACCCCGCTACTCTCTACACTACATTTTTATTATTTTCTTTTCTTATTTCCAGTCTTTCCGTATTCCTCTCTCCCTGTTATTGACCTGAAAAAATAAGCTTCTCTTTGGCTGTTTCTCTCCACAGCATTGCACTGGAGCGTTTACGTGCTATCCGTCGGAATGTTGTGTCTCTCCTCTCCTCCATCCTGCCTAATTTGGACATGCATGGTATCAGCTATGACACGGGAGATGTGGACAGCATCCTGCAGCAGATCATCCAGGCTAACAACCTCTGATCTCAGTACAGTGCTTAATAACTGAGCTCCACAAGAAGGAAGTACATACAGTTGGAATCGCAATCTTTCAACCCCCATTGTGAATTCAACACATGCCGCTTTTAGTGACGGCTGCAGTCTCAGAATGATTCAACCCCCCTGAATAGAATGCCTCATAAGAGCAAACGTTTGCAAATTAGGTTTCAGATTGAGGGCTTCATTATTTGCATCACACATCGAATACCTGGACTGGCTGGTGGCAGGTGCTCAAAACTCTTGCAAAAGATCCAAAAAGTCGCCAAAGGCCTCGAATCCCGTTCAGCTCCAAACTGCTCAAAACCATAAAAATAAGCCACAGAAGTTTTGGGATTTTCGTTTGTGGAGTGAAACTGGAAATTGGAACTTTTCGGGTCTGTGGATCAGCGGCATTTCTAGAGGAGAAGGAATGAAGCATATGCTGAAAAAAACCCTGCCTACAGTGAAGCATGGTGGTGTCTCAGTGGTGCTCTGGGGCTGCTTTGCTGGGCCACTGACCATGAGGAATGGGCTAAGATTCCTCAGGAAGACCTCCAAAAGCTGGTATCTGGCTGTGCAACACGTTTGCAGAAGGTCATAACAGCAAAAGGGTCTCTACTAAGCACTGAAGACACTCATGAAGGGGTTGAATAATTCTGAGACTGCTAGCGTCATTAAGTGTCAGTGTGCTGAATTTAAAGAAAGCACTTGTTCTGTTAGTTGTGTTGAGCTATTTAAAGTGGTCTTGTTTAAATGGTTCAAGGGTTGAATCATTTCAATTGCAACTGCAGGCCACAAACTTCTGATCTCAGTATAGTGCCTTAACAAAAGAGGCTTTAATCTTGTTACATAGCATCTAAGCGAGGCTTATACATTCTTATATATTATTTTTATCAGTGCTGGCAAGTAGAGAGTGCTCCAAGTAATAGTCGGCCTAATATTTTATGTTGTTTCTTGTTTCTTTTGGCCAAATCCCTTTTTTTATGAAAAGACAGTTATGTTTACTATATTCTATTGTGTTACTGCTTATTTTTCTCCAGGGATATTGCAGCAATAAAGGAAACCAGTTTTTTTTTTTATTAAAACAACACAATGTACAGCAGCTTTGCATATTTTGTTACTGAGAGACCTCTAAAAGGAGAATTCCACCACTCACAGGTGAAATAACATTGATCACATTGTTACTGTGACACCTGTCTGGCAGCAAGAGAACAGTCGGTTCTTGAAGTCGAGGTGTTGGAATCAGGAAAAATGAGCAAGGATAAGGATCTGAGGTCCAGATTGTGATGGCAAGACAACCGGGTCAAAACATCTACAAAAAATAAGGTCTTGTGGGGTGTTCCCAGTATGCAGTGACCACAATCTACAAAAAGTACTCCAAAAAAAAGGACCTGGTAAACTGACGACAGGATCATGGGCACTCAGGACTCACTGATGCACTCCATGGAGGCCTCACCTCACAGTGTAGAAGATCTGCTGTTAACATGTGTTTCACGGTGAACCACTCAGAACCTCTTGTTTATAGCTCTACAGTTGAAGTATGCAGAAATCTTGGAAAATGGTCTCAGAGCGGCTCAGTGGTCTAATGCAGGGGTCACAAGTTTGGATCCTGAGCCATGCCACTTTGCCTTCATACGCCATAGTCAGGGAGAGCACAAATGCCCACGCTCTCTCTCCTCATCACAGTTAAGCAATGTTGGCCGGCACAGGCATCTGTTGGCTGGTGCAGTGGCACTGGGGACCTGGGGCTTTCCTCCAAGCGTGTTGGCTGCCTGGCAATGCCACATTGAGAAGAGTTTGAAAAGAGGCGGTTGTTGGCTTCATGTGTATCAGAGATGTGTCTCACCCTCCTAGTTTCAGGAGCGTTGCAAGGCCTAGGGGGGAGTTATGAACAGGTGGGTTCATTGGCAGTACCAAATTGGGACAAAAAGGGGGGAACTCTACTTTAAAGTTGACATGAATGAAGCACCTTTTCATTCTTTGCTTTGAATAAACCATCAGGTATAAGGGAGGATCTGCTTTTTGCAAGATGAGGAAAAAAGCGGGGGGGGGGTTCGAAAAATTATGGGTTTGTAATATTTCACCTCCGTCCATTGCTGCATGATAATGTCATTTTAAAAATCAGAAGAGAATTTAGAGGTGACAGAAGTCAAAACATTTCAGTGAACTCTTAACAGGAAGTCCATAAAGCAGAAGACCACACTCAGAGCTCAGACACAAGTATTTTAGTTTATACATTTCTTTATTACACAGTATAATACAGTACTGATCAATGAGGAACTTTAAATTGAACAAACTTTAAATGAGCAAATAACCAGTAATATGGAGTAAATACTGTAAGTGTATTGCGACTACATCTTTCCCACTGAGACAAACATGAAATTCAGTATGAAACCAACAAAACATTTTTTATACATTAATAAGCAGATTCAGCAAAAGATACTGGTTACACTCACAGTGTGGCATGGAAATTATGAAGCATTCACACACTTGGTTTGTTGTAAGCTGTTTACAATACAGTTCACAGGCACAGGAGGAGAACCAAGAGGTTTGACAGCAGACTGCACATTTACACATGCTTAGTAGTGAGTTACGGGATTAACTGGATATATACAGCATATTACCATATACCATGTTAGCAGGTCAGGCTACTACTTTACCTTTTCTTGCCCTGATCTGCCAGGATTCACAACAATGCAACAGCATCTGATCTCCACCTTTCCTCAGAATCTGTCCACCACAATCCATATGATCAGAATATAGCCAGCTTCACCTGTCCGCGTGAACGTTTTCCTCCAATAGCCCAGCTAGTTAGCAGGCGGTACCTGAGGGGTGGACATTAGGGTTAAACGAAGTGGACAAAGTAGTGATGCACCCTGCGATGTATTAAAAACGTATTGTTGAAGCACTAATGAAACACTGATGGGTAACGTTTTGTATCCATGTTATTTTACATTTGACGGCTCATAGGAACTCTTTAATTACCCATAACACTTATCTGGAGCATGTGAGATTGGTCCAGTTGCTTACACATAAAATAAAAAATCTTGTTTCATTCAGTTTCTTGGGCTCATTAACAGATTGCATCCTTCCACAATACCAGTATCGCAGAGGCTGATAGTAGGATATGATTCTAGTGGATATGTACTGGGGCTACATAAGGGGTTAGATATTAGTGCCGTCAGCCAAGCGGCAAACGTTGGAAAAAAAGTATGAAACAATCAGACTCCACTCCACCATTATCAGATTGAAGTGGGTCCAGATGTCTTCCCGGCAATGAGTAATCTTTTCCATGGACAGGAGTAGTTCAGGGCCTGTTTAAAGTTAGAAACCAAAGATGGATGCTTGGACTGGCATTTTCTAATGGAATGTAAATGAAAGCAGTTGTAAATGATAAAGAAGGGCATCTTTCAGCACGTGTAGTCGGCCTCAATTTGATCAGGTTAGAGATTGAGATTAATTTAAAGCTATTTATTCAGTACAAAAGGTAAAAATTAAAAAATAGATAAAGGGAAAACTAATGAAATGGGGAAAACAAAGCAAGAAAAGCACTGACAGTGAAAACAGCTGCATTATTAAACACACAATAATAAAAACAGGTCATACAAGAATATAAGCAGATATTTACAGCTTAAGACAACTATTAGCGAGTGCTTAACAGAGATGTTGCATATACTAATTAGGTGGCAAGCAATGGCCATGATAAAGTGACTAGAACACAAGGCCAGATTTCAGTCAAGAAACTAAGAACATGCCAAAACAAGCACTGTAAAACTC
This sequence comes from Salminus brasiliensis, assembly GCF_030463535.1. Classification (NCBI taxonomy): domain Eukaryota; kingdom Metazoa; phylum Chordata; class Actinopteri; order Characiformes; family Bryconidae; genus Salminus; species Salminus brasiliensis. The sequence continues at coordinate 16,818,946 of NC_132879.1, forward strand.
TAGAATGGCAGCTGGTTCTAGACTCGCCAGTCAGCATGTTCTGTCCTTCTGGGTGGCTGAAATGTAGGCAATACAGTAATGACTTCTAGAAAATGTAGTTAGCAAATAATAAGTCTGTGATTGTACTTGCATAACGCACTAGTGTTTCAAGAATACTGCAACTAAAACTAAATCTAGGTTCAACAAGAATTTTAAAAATATGAAATAAAAGCATGGATGAGAAGAACTCTATTACTTTAATGCTAACGGGTAGGCGTTGGTTACTGACCCTCCAAGAAAGACACAAAGGAAAAACTTTGTAGTTTGTAGTCCCTGACTAACAACTTGTCATTCTGCTCACATCCATAACAGACTAGTTCAGTAAGGCAAATGATATACTTTGGAGGAGAAAGCTGCTGAACACACATTCATACGTACAAACACACGCATACACACACAATCTGAAAGTCCCTTCAACCACAGCTAAAAGTGTAACGGGAATAACGGGATTTTAACAAACCCTGTTCTCACAAAGGACACTTCCTATTTTAAAACCCATGTCTGAATATGACACATACTTAGTGTAGGACTGATACGTTTTCAAATGTATCCGTCAGAAAACGGACGTGTGATTATGGAATAAAGTGACGCTTACCTTTCTAATCAAATATTTACTATCTGAACAACAGCATGTTTGTTTTCATCCTGCTTACTTAAATGAGAATTCCTTAAGAAAAGGTTTCTTTTTGAAACTTAAAATATGCATGTTTAGAGTCCAAGGCTACACGCTCCATCTATGATCCGGCGGTCCAACAGCAAACTCTACTAACCAGTACTGATCTCCGGTCAACGACCAAGCCTAATCAGCAGTAAACACAAAGCAACAAAAACACAACACTGGCCTAAGTAAAACAAAAGTACTGGCTGAGGACTGAGCTCAGATCTACAAGTAGAGTCTAGCAGACCACGCACACAAACAGTAGGCGAAAATAGCTTACTGTTCAGCTTGTGAGACAAAAAGCAACGGAGCAAAAGTGCTGAAGTAAGAAGCTCACTACATGGTTGGAAGGTGACAAGAACGAGAGAGTGAACATTGATGGGCTAGCGATCGTAAAATGGCAAATCTATGCACATAAACATGAACCGCTGCTTGGGTAAACACAAACAGGAAAAACAAAACAGGCATGCTTGGTCTGCGTAGGTGCAACTGTGTTGGTGTGTGTGTGTGTGTGTGTGTGTGTGTGTGTGTGTGTGTGTTCTCAGGTGGAGAGTTGAGCTAGCTCGTGGTCACTGGATGAACTGATCTGTCTTTCTACAGCTCTCTGGGACTTATATGCAGCCATCTTGCTTTTTATATCGTGTTTCTTCTCAAAGTAGTTAACAAGAGCCGGTTCGGTTAGCAACGATGCTAGCACTTGCTCGAACGAGATCGACCAATCTGCATCTGGTGCACTACCCCGCCTGCAATCATTCCCGCTTCCAGCTCCACCCATTCCACCAGCACAACCAATTAGAACAGTGTCGTCTGCGATATCCTCGCACTGCAGGGAGCCTGCGCTGACAACAGAATATGACGAAATCGATGTGTCGTCCTTCGCTTCCTCATCTGAGCCATTTGCTGGCGGAGTAGTGTTCTCCAGCTGGGCCTCCGCTAGTGCTTTCGACACCAGGGACTGTCCAGATCCAGCCTCCCCAGAGGAGTCTTCTTTTTCAATGGCTTCTTCTGCTGGAGGAGCCTGGAGCTCAGACTTCTTGCTGCCATTGTTGGTGAACTTCTTGCCCACCTCTCCAATGCGAAGTAGTAGGCTGGCCACTGTAGCGATGGCGTGATAGAGCTCCTGCTCCTGTGGGTCCTCACTGAACATATTATAGAGAGTCTTGCACAGCTCAATGAACTGTTCCTGAATTAAAAAAATAAATAAAAGATTCATGAAAAGTCAAAATGTGCAAAGATTCTTCTAAAACAAAGAGCTACATAACAGCTATATAACAATGTTATTTTTGTATTCTTTAAATAGTAGGTTTTGCAAAGCAATTTGAAGCTTTCTTCCCCAAAGAACTGACGTCTTGGGTTGTTTGTGATCTGGGAAAATGTCCAAGTTACTTCTCTTTAGGTTCTACCTTCTCGAGTTACAGAAGCTCTCGACTCTGTGGCCCAATTGTGGCTACTACAAATAAATTGGTTACTTAAAAGGCTATTAAAATTATTGATCAGCTTCAATTTTCTAAGGATAAACCTGTCTGACCACAAGCACAGTAAAGTTAGGTAAATTTCAAAGGTGCTGTACATTTTAAAGGCATTAGGACACATCTCTGACCTCATTCAAATACTTAACTAAAACTGTTGTGAGCAATGTCTCCGCTCATTAACAATATTTCTCCTTAACAATCAGTGGGACATGAGTTCTAAGCACCCCCTACTGGCCAGAGATAAAAGTGCTTTACTGTGCTTCCATCAACATGAACACAGAGAAATAAAAAAAATGTACATATTTGCCAATTAACAGTGGTGAACTGAGCGATTATAGGTAACATGAGGCATTGGGGTGGGAATCTCTAGGCACCTTGACGCATTTTTTTTCAATAAAGGAACAACTGCAAAGATTTGCAGTGGGTTATGGCGGGGAAAAAAAAGCCTTACCCTCCCTAGTAGCCTCGACACAGTAGGCAACTTGAGCACTGGCTAAGAGGCCAGGATTAGAGTGTGTGGGCAAATTAGTGGGCAAAGCATTTCACATGCAGAAATTTAGCCAGTTCAGCAGCAACAGCCATGTTGGAGAGTCATCAGTAACTATATCTTTGAGTGAGCAGCCATCACTCATTTTGGAGGAGATTGAATGCTAGCTGCCACTCATCAGTGAAAAACGTGCAGTTAAGGTGTCACATTTGTGGCAACGCATGTCTACGCATCACATGTAAAAGCTATCCTACCTATTTGACTTCGATTTTGGTCTCGTTGGAGGTAAATATATCAGTCACAAATTTGGGATGGCGCGCTGCTGTATCTCGTCTTCAAATTGCACAACATAGAGCAGAGGCCCCGGTTCTCATTGACAGAATATGGAGGCAAAACCTTGGCAATAAAAGGTATGGGTTGAAGCTTTGACACCACTTGCTCTGTGGTCCTTTGGCAGCAAAAAATGATTTTTGACATTTGTAATTAGATTCAGAATCGTCCACATCCGCAGAGACATGCATCTAAGAATCCAATTTTCCTCACACTCCTATGAGCCACAGTTATTATTCTAAACCACTGGCTGAATTATTTATATTAATGTTTTTTTTCCCCCCACAGGTGCAACTTAAATTAGATACAGCACCAGTACCACTGTTTAAGTGCCCAGTAGTGGTATGGCAACGGCTAATAAATTTAAAACCCACCTTGGTGGTTTCTTTACTAGAACTGGAATACCAGTTACAGAAGCAGATATCTCACAGTGCAGTATGTCTTTAAATGTATCAACAGCTGTAATTCCTCAAACACAAACAAATAGTAATGTAGTCACTCCATTTACCTGGTTCATTCTGGGCAGGTCTTTGATGGTCTCCTTCTTTGGTTCTTTCTCTTTAGCCCACATTCTTAGGTAATACTTATAGTCCTTCACCTTCTCTTCTGAAAGCAAGCAGCAGCACAAGAACAGCAATGAAAGCATTTCAGTAGCAGGTGATGACTTTAAATTCCCAACAGCATGCAACAACTAAAAACTGAACGTTCTCTGAGTGCATCAGTGTTCTCTCAAGTGGCAAAAATCATGAGCCAAGAGTTGTTGTTTTTTTTTCTCCTATACCAGTAATGGATCATAATAAAAGCAGTAACCGGGCATATGCTGTACCTTTCTTCTCGTCCGAGTCTCCTCCTGCTTCACCCATCTCCTTCGCTTCCTTTACCTCTTCACCTACAGAGTAAACACGTCAGTAACATGCTAATAATGTATTTATAACAATTACATCCAAAGCTTTTAGCATAATCGAGAAGTGTTTATGTTGGATATAAATGTAGGATTAAATGTTAAGACTTTAAATGATAAGTGAATGAATGAAGAGCCCACTAGAAAGGTTAAACTGGGAAATGGCATGGGAAATCCCTTTAAGGTAGTAGATTTAATTATTAAAATGTTGTCCATTGTATATAGTGTGAAAGGAAAGAGAGGAAAGGTATAAGTAGGAAACTGTAATTTAGAGGTTAGAAACTGGTGTATTAGAAGTGCAGGGTTTTAAAACACAGCAAACAGATAAACATTCAAACTTTTAATGTTAAATATGTTTTGCCTAATTTTGCCTAATGGGAATAAAGTTGTGCACCTTATAGTCCTAAATACCGTTGATAAAAGCACACTTTCTATTCAGAACGTATGGCATTAACCCATTCTCCAGTGAGGAACCCAATCTTACATCCCTGTCCGTTTATACCCCTCTCAAGGACCCTTGAGCAGTTACTACAGATACTGCAACACCCTCATCATGCTATTAGCTAAGGTTAGCCTGGGTTAGTCTACCTATTAGCCAGAGCAAATTGTCTTGCATTTGTCAATTAGCACTGCCATAGCAATTTTACATGCTTGGCTAAAGCTGGCTTTTTGTTCAAAGACACACTATATGTCCGAATGTCAGTCTAATGAATGCATTCACTTTTAATAAGTTGCACCAACTGCTGACACAGATCTGCAAATTCATACACAGAGCTTGTCCACTCCCTGTAGACAAGCTGTGTGTATGAATCTCTGGAGCACCATGACTAATGCCAGGTGTCGGCTAGAGGGATATAAAGCTCCCAGCAATGAGCTGTGGAGCAGTGGAATGGTGTGGAACAGTGGAAGGATGGTGCTCCATCCAATACTGGGAGGATTTGGACATGAGGTGCAGTGATGATTATCCAACACCCTGACCTTACTAACGCTCTTGTCACTAAATGCTTTTAGTTCGATTCCCCAGCCCTTAGTTAACAAAACTGTTGGATATGTACAATTCATACAATAATGTTGAGATAATGTTCTATATAATAAATGTTATAAATACAGCACTTATACATGATTTTTAAATTTGAGATGATGTCATTTATCATAATAATATTGGTTTTGAATATTCAAACATTCTGACTCGTTTCTACTGTACACTGAGAAAGGGGCATTTGCAAAGTTTAACACTGTTATAGCTGAAGGTACCAAGTGATCGAGTGCTACAAACATCCCTGGAATATGAAATCACACACCCACACACCCACACACCCACACACCCACACACCCACACACCCACACACCCACACACCCACACACCCACACACCCACACACCCCCTAAAAAGCTTTTCTGTTGTTACATCACAAACACAAACCTGAGGCCACTTCCTGGACCAGGAAGTCCAGATGAGACAAGGAGGGAGGATCTAGAGGTCAAACAGCAAGAGAGGTGAGAGAAAAAAAGGATAGAGGAGAGCAGAGAGCAAAAGACAGAAATATTGCAAGCAAAATGGGCATTCAGAGCATTTGAGACAATATAGAAAATGAGACTGGCCAGATATTAATGCCAATTCTGTTACTGATTAGTAGAACTGAATTGTTCCATGCAGAGACACATGCAGGGATGCAGTATAAGTCTAGACATCAATTTCCTTTTAAAAAAGAGGGAAGAGACACTGAAAAGACATTATCCATGTGTGGCGTTCACAAAACTAAAATATTCCAGGAATGTAAGATGAAGATGATTCCAGGAAAATTAAAATATATACATTTTCCCATGAAGTTGATTCTAATGTTTGCAGCTAGTAACATTTCACGATCAGCGTTACTGTGCGTGTGTGTGATTACCTTGTGGTGTGTCATCATCAGTGAAAAACTGCGTGGCCTCCAGAGCAGACTCTGCCTCTTCCGGGCATAAAGCTGCAGTAACAGTAACACAGTCAACAGCTGTGTTAAAGTCTCACTTTAGCAAGACAAACACTTCAGCCACCAAAGCTCACCCACACATCACTAACACATAGAAAATGCCAAACAACAAGAATGTGTGATGACAGAGGCAAACTCATTTCCTTAGCTTGAGCTACTGACTCCTCTCCAAACTACAACAGGCTGTGTTCAGACAAAATGGTAACCTTAAAAATAGATGAGTCTGGTGCAACTTCACTATCCAACAAGATGCTTAGTAAAATTACATGTTTAAAGCAGAAGTTTGAAGTTTCAGAATTCAGGCCTTCATCTTCACAAACATTTAACAGATCACTGGAGCTGTGAAGTTCCTCCCTGCTTTAAATGCTCCACCATCGTTCCAGTCCCCAAGAAATCCTCCATCACAGGACTGAATGACTACAGGCCTGTCGCTCTAACATCTGCGGTCATGAAATTCTTTGAACGTCTGGTGCTGTCCCATCTGAAGGATGTCACAGGACACCTGCTGGACCCCCTACAGTTTGCATATCCGGCAAAAAGGTCAGTGGATGATGCAGTCGGCATATGTCTGCATTACATCCTGCAACATCTCGACTGCCCAGGGACATATACAAGAATTCTGTTTCTTGACTTCAGGTCCTGGACATTCTGTCCTCCAAACTCTCCCAGCTCACTGTTTCACCTGCCATGTGTCAGTGGATCACCAGCATCCTGACAACCAGGAAGCAGCACACAGACTGTCAACATTGGTGCTCCTCAAGGATGTGTTCTCACCACACTGCTCTTCTCTTTCTACACCAATGACTGCACCTCTAATGACCCGTCTGTTAAACTTCTGAAGTTTGCAGAGGACACTGATGAGTCTGTATATCGGCAAGAGGTTGAACAGACAGTACTCTGGTGCAGTCAGAACAACCTGGAGCTGAACACGCTCAAGACTGTAGAGATGAGAGTGAACTTTAGGAAACACCCTCCAGCTCTGCTGCCCCTCACTGTCTTCAACAACCCAGTGTCAGTTGCAGAGACCTTCAGTTTCCTGGATACCACCATTTCTCATGATCTGAAGTGGGAGCCCAACATCTCCTCCACCCTCAATAAGGCCCAGCAGGGGATGTACTTTCTGCGTCAGCTGAGGAAGTTGGGTCTGCCTCAGGAGCTGTTGAGCCAGTTCTACACTGCAGTCATTGAATTCATCCTGTGTACATCCATTACTGTCTGGTTAGGAGCAGCCACAAAGCAGGACAGGTACAGGCTGGAGCAAACAGTGAGGACAGCTGAGAGAATCATCTGTGCTTCTCTGCCCCCTTTTAGTACTGCTCAAGAACCAGAAAACGGGCAGAGAAAATCCTTACAGACTCCTCGCACCCTGGTCACAACCTCTTTCAGCTGCTCCAATCTGGCACAGAACGCTACAGAACTATGTCCACTAAGACTGTCAAGACACAAGAACAGCTTTTATGCTCAGGCAATCACCCTCATCAACACCTGTCACCATCATCAGCTAAAGGCCATAAATATTACTTTTTACTGCACCATTACTCATTCCACACTGCTGTGGTTGCACAATATTTCATCTGTATATTGCTGCATACTGCTATTCTGTAAATAACACTGTAAAGCACACTGTATAGAAATGTCCTTGTTAATTTGGATTAAAATTAGTCATTATAGGAGATTATAGGAGGCGTAGCCCCATGCTGCATTAAGTGGAAGTGTGTACCTGGAGGCAGATGTAATTTATAGAGCAGCTTCAGTTTCTCAGTCATATCACCATGATACATCCCACCTGGGAAAAACAGAGGCATGGAAAAGCAGGTGAATCTCCATACACATTGCTTATTAGGTCTATTAAATCAAGTACAATTTTACATTTTAAATTTTATATATACACAATTTGATCATACTTTGTTATAACATTAAGTGCTTGTTTTAATCATTCTGGCTTGATCCATTTTTCTTTTTTTTTTTTATCAAGTGTTAACAATTAACGTAAGTACTAATCAATATAAAAAAGAAGTATCTAGGACATCTATTCAACAAAACCAGATAACTTTGTATTTTTAAAAGCGTCTATTGTTCAAACTAGACAAACCATATGGTCACCTGCAATGATGACACAGTAATCCACTTTCAGTGTCCTGAATAATGACTAGTCAACCAGGAAATACAAGCAGCTGAGCAATCCAATTTTGAGATGTGCACTCACTGAGGCCAGTGACGAACTCTTTAAAGTTGATGAGGGAGTCTTTGTTAAGGTCGAGCAGACGGAACAGGCGAGTGGACAGCGTGGCCGTGTGCATGCCGCAACTCCAGGGTGCCATCGCTGTGAAGAGCTGACCAAACTGACCGCAGTCGATGCGGTACTGCTCTAGATAGGGGAGGCTTGGGTCATGACGCTCTGCAGCAGTGCTACTCGCCCCCCAGTAACAGCTCATTATGTGCTTGGCCTGGAGGAGAGAAAGACAATGGACCCAGTGGGAGGGGCCTTGTAGTAGCCTGTACACTGTACAAAATCCAAATACATCCTGCGCATGTATTACCTCACACATTCTGTAACAAAAAATATTTTATATAATATATAATCATCAGTTTTTGAAGTTCTTCTTGTGCTTATAAACGCAACCATTGTACAGATGTTTAGATTTGACCAGTGTTCCAAATTGATATTCAATGATGTATTTACTTCACAAAACCCATATAACAATATAGTTGTATCAAACAATATAGTTTCTTCAATACTACTCCTAAATCCTACATTTTAGAAATGTTAGTGTATCGGCATCAGCGGATAAACTTTATGGCCAAATGTATGTGGATACCTGACCATCACATGCACATGCTGTGCATGAGGTTGTTGACATGCAAAGTCCAAGGGTGTTAAAATAGAGTTCCTTCTTTGCAGCTCTAACAACCTCCACTTTTCTGGTGTGTCTAGAAATGTATGACCATTTTGTTAAACCATTTCTAAAGATGCACTGACATTTGATGAAATGGCCTTTCATTAATCTCCTGACACAGAATTCTACCAACAACTGATGCTGCTTCAAAAATCAGCATTAAAAAAAATGTGACAATAAAAATAATAATAATAATAATAATAATAATAACAATAATAATAACAACAACAACCAGTTGATCAGGGCAGCTCTAGGAGAGCAGAAATTTCACAAAAAGACATCATCGGACAGTGGTACTTTTAAAGTCACTGAGCTATTCAGAAGAGGAGATTTAGAGACTGCATAGTTATGTGCTTGTTTTTATACACGTGTTAGAAATGGGAACTGAAACACAATAATTAGGAGGCAAAATACTCAATGGTGGGGAGAGAACACAGTCAATTAAAGTGCATGACCTTGCATAGAGAAAGACGTCCACATCCACACACAACGTGAACTTAGCAGACAGCGAGTTCTTACCTTGAACAGAACATAAAGATCCTCCAGCTCCTCAATAGTGAAGGCAGACTCGGTCATGATGGCCCTCACCTGCCCACACACACACACACACAGCTGTTTCACAAAACACAGTCCACACACATGCATCCCTTAAATGTATATTTAAGCGCACACACACACACCCACAAACATGCACACTCACCACACTCCTCTTGGCTGTGTCCTCTAAAGATTGGATGACCTTTAACCTTTGCTTGAACCTCATCTGCTCAATGACATCAGCACGCAGGCTGCCAAACTTCTACACAGAGAAGAAGAGAGAGAAATGGTGCATTTAACAGAAAAATGTTTATTATCAGGGACACTTTTTTTCCAGGGAAAGATATATATGACAACGAAAAAGAAACATGCACAAGTTCTTCCCCTCTCACATCATAGGATGTTTTAATGAGCTCAAAGACGTCAATCTCTGGAGGTGGCTCATCACCACTGGTCAGCAGGGCGTGAAGGTGGGGTATGGGTGGAGAAACTGTCTGCTTGTTCACAACATTATCCAAATACCTGAGGAACAGGTCAATCAGAGAATTTAACATTATTGTTTTCTCTACACAACATTAGGGACGTGCACAGGTTCTCAAGTACTCAATTAAACATTCCAGGTGCCAGCATTCAAGTACTGAACTGACTATTAGACTTTTTGAGTGGTTCACAATTAGCACAATCATACACAAAAAGGCTCTGCACAGCATGTTCAATTAAGTCCATTTTACAAATAAATCAGCATTTAAATAAATAAAAATTAACAAATAATAGGCAAAAACAGTAAATTATTTTAATAAAGCTTCTACAATTTTTCCATAAACAGCAATTCAATGAGCCTTACTGTGTGAAGTAACAAGGTTGAAGTTCAGACACAAATGTAGCAAATACAGCATTGCTTACAGCATCAAGCATTTTCAAAAATACTGGGCAGTGGACGGCATTAAGAATACATTTGTTGCTTTTTGTGCAGTTGCTGGTCACTGCCCTCTGATTACAGACTCACCTTCCTAGTATTGTCATGGCCTCCCCCTCATCTGTGCAGGCTAGCAGCTGCTCCATGTTAGCATGAAGCACGGCTAGTGACACCTAAACCAGAAGAGGACAGGTAGAAAAGTCAATTACCAGCACTGACCCAAAGTCCACCATGAAGTCATCATTGGGAATAATCTAAACTCCACTTAATTAATAAAACTATTACCTATTATTGAATTTTAAGAAGTTACAATGGGACATCTTTCTCCTATAAAGCCCCCCCAACTCTGAAATAAACTTCCTACTGGCGTTCGGGACTCTGATAAGTCATCTGATAATCCAGGCTGATAAGTCATTGTGAAAATTGCTATATAAATAAATTTAAATTTGTGGACACATTTGGTATCTGTTTATGTCCTAACCTGGAAGATGACTTTTATGCCCTCATAGAAGAAGCAGTCAACAAGCAGCACAGCGCTGTCGAAGGGCATGACAGACAGGAACAGGGTAAGGAACCAGGAGAGAGAGATGGTGGAGATCACACCCAGCTCCTGCATGTGCTCGTACAGCAGTGGCAAACACTCCCGTGTAAGCTCCTCAAACACACCTTGGTCCACCAGTGCTCCTAAGAGATTCGGACAGAAGAAAAACAGTACTTTTAGCTTCGGAATGGCAAACATAGGGAAACACCACATTTGAACTTTTATTTAAAAGCAGCAATACCCCGTACATGCTTTAATATCTATATATCTGTAGAGATTATCGTCTGTAGAGTATTGTCAGCTTTTAAAACATGACGTACAGGACCAAAAAACTGTCTCCTGAGAGTCACAGAAGTGTGACTCACCTACGACTCTGGTGTTGTAGTAGTCAGGTAGCATCCTTTCACACAAGGCCACCAGCAGCCAGAACGCCTCTTCTTCAGTGCAGTACAGCAACAACACTGACGTTACTATATTCATGGCCTACAATGAGATACACACAAACAACTCTGATATATCGGAAATACCAGATGCTCCGTCATCAGGCAAATGAAATATGAACAGTTCGGTCGTTGTATTTATATAGTACATTTTAAAGAAATGTACAAATGTGTTTTCAAAATAAACAAGATACAGACTATAGACTGGAACACAGATATAAAAATGTAGTAACATACAGGGGAAAAAAGAAGAAAAGAAAATACAAATGAATAAATTAAACCGTAAAATAATTAAAATGGAAACTGGATAAATGGTAATAAAACAAAAATAAAACCATAAAATGCAGTAATATCAAAGAGGGGGGGGTGGAGAAGATAAGTAGTGACCAAAAAAAATGCAAGTTCTACAAAATAAAATATATTTACACACTATTTAAAATTGCAATATTAAAAAGGGTTGTGCTGAGTGATTTTGCCTCCAAGTACCTAGAAGAGTTTAGTTTATTTGAATGTATTTCAGATCTCTGCGGTCTGTTTGTGTGTCTACCTGACAGTAGCCAATGCCTGGGTTGCGGTAGGCATATGCAGTAAGCACTCTTCGGAGAGCAGCTATCCCCATCTCATTCTGGAACGCATGGTGCTCTGGCATGGAGCGATGCAGGTCTCGCTCAATCTCCTCCGTCGCCAGTGTACATTTTCCCATCGCTGCCTCAACCAGCTCTGCATAGTAACCTGGATGTGTCGCCATCTCATTTTGAGCACCTACAGAGCGAGGGAGTGTGAGACCAGCAGATACAGAGAGAGAAAGACAGATACAAAGAGAGAAACAGAAAGATGTGTGTTTAAGATATGTGTCTAAAAGCATTTCCACAATCATGTCTGTGAATGTGTTGATTAGCCAGTTCCATTAAAACACTACAGCCCTAATGAGATCTGAATAATGCAGTAAATGCTGTAATTAATTTGTAAAATAACTTGATGCACTTTCGATATTCAATCGGTCCAAGAAATAGAGTTTTGCTCAGGATCTGAATAGGGCAAGGAAGAATACTACCAGTGTCTACCAATTAATGCTTACATATGCACAAACCAGGAAGGCAAAGGACATGTGACTATGAAAGCAAACCTCAAAACCTGTGAGCATCCCTAAAGAGGACAGGAGGTATGTTTGTTTTCACATTAGTGACTCATGTGATCATGAGGAGTCACAGACTGGGGACAAAAGTTCAGGTCAATGCAGTGGTTACCATGGCTGCATGTTACTCACCCTGACAATGGTGCAATTACAAAATCACGAGTCACTTCATGCAGTCTCATTTGTGCAATAATTAAAGTTTAAGATTGCTTTGCTTTTGCCTCATTTTCCAAATTCTTTAAAAACTTATAATCACAAGTCAGTACCTATCTAAATACATTATAATATAAATGTTTAATAAGAAAAAGAACTTCAATCACCAATTTTGTGAACTACAAAAGGGTTTATTTTGTTATTTTTGAACAAGGGTTACAAAAGTGTCAGAGGACATGAAAGCGCAATGCCCCTGTTGAGAAGAAAGAGGAATTACCTGAAAAAAGTAGCCAGAGCTCCCCTCTCAGACTCTCAGGAATTCCTTTCAGCACCAGGTCTCTCGTCTTAGACGTTCGGTACATACACACACCTCGCCCAAACTCAAAGAAATGAATATTCCACGACTCTTCTTTCATCTTCTCTTTTGTCTAAACAGCGAATGACATTGAGTGAATAAAGTAACAATATGCTCTTTTAGTTCTTAGCCAAGGCTCTGAACCAAGGAAAAACAAACAATCAGTCTTGATTAGGCGTCCCCTTGCCCATAATGCGACCTCAGTCAATCCGCTCAGGTAAGGATTATCCATTTTAATCCACGCTCCCACTAATTTTGTGCTTCGTGTCGAAGCAGAATACTACACTGACCCTCCATAATCTGTGGGGGGGGGGGTGGAACAAACATGAATGAATCACAGGACACCAGACCCCTAATTACCAGTTCTCCATTTGAAACAGCAGGTGAAATGCTCTCTGAAGAGACTGATGTAATTCTTACCTGACAGAACTGACGCTGGCAAGGGGCTAGGGGGTGCACTGCAAAGTATTTAAGAAAAGAAATAATGTATGCTTACTGCTTTGGGTCCCAGATCTTCAGGCTGGTCCTTTTGGTAGATACTGAGCAGGCCCTGCTTAGCGGTGGGGAGGCTGGAGCTGTAGTGTTGGACCTGAGGGAGCTCTCCTGCTCCCAGTACTGGTGGGGTTGGCGGGAGAGAAGTAGGGGTGCTGGGACTTGGAGTTTCCTGGCAGACAAAAAAAAAAAAAGGTGTTAAATAAAAGTATAGTGTCCTCTTACAGGCCTTTAGTCCACAACACAAACTTAAGAAAACCATAGACACAAAAGTATTGGGACACTGAAAGGAGCTTTTATGACCATTCTAAATCCAATGGCATTAAGAGCAGGTTTGAAACTCAGCACTCAGAGACACTGCTCTGTAACTTTACATGGTCTGCCAATTCGTGGTTGAGTTGCTGGTGTTCCTAAATGCTTCTACTTACAGTTGAAATATCTAGGAGAGAAGGAATTTCATTAACTGACCTGTCGCAATGGTTGCATCCTATTATAGTACCCATTCTTTCATGGCTATGTGATGCAAATATTTTTGTCTATATAGTGTATCTAGGGGAAATTTCATGCATCATTTCTGCTAAATCACTTGCTTACACAGCCAGATTGAAGATAGTACTGAGTAAACAGAAATAACAGGACACAAGTGTAATCGATAAACAGATTTAACAGGTTATTGACTCCTGATAGGTTGTTTTATGGATTATGCTGAGCCAACACTATGCACATTTTAGCCAGATAAGACCCTTCCCAGGTCAACTCCACTGGAAATGGCAAAAGGCATGGATGACCTGGTGATTGTCAAGAAAATAATTACAAAAAAAAAAAAGAAAATAAATAATAATAAAAATAAAAAGAACATAAATAAATCAATAAAAACTGCAGGGACATGGAGAGACCAGTCCAGTGGACCTAAGAGGTGGATGAGCTTTACCTTACAGTGACACTCCGTCACAGTTGACAGTTCATACAAGCAGGCTGCTTATTACTTCCAGCTCCTGCTGTAGAATATACAGCGAAAGGTGTCTGCATTTCCACAACCACATATACATGCCCCATCTTTGACTAATCATTAGTTAAATTAAAGGCAGCTCAGCTACAGAGGTCAGTCCACAGGGAACTGAACCAGTGACCTTCTGGTCCTAAGCCCTCTTCTCTAACATTTAGGCCACAGCTTCCCCACCGCTTGTGAACTTCATATGTCTTAAGATGCTAGGTTTCTTTGTTTTTAAAATCTGCTAGGATTTCACAAGTCATGTAATGGAAGCCCAGTTTTACTGTTTGTGTGACTCACAGATTGTCCAGCAAGTCCACAGAGTCGGTCAGGAGTGCGCTGCAGAAAGTCTGATATGCGCTGAACCAGGAAGTCACGGTCTTTGAGGTTGGCAAACAGGAAGGTCATCTTATTTTTAGTGCTGATGGACAGCGGACTGGGCAAAACACTGCTGCTATCAGCTTTCTCTACTATAGAGACCTACAGAAAGAGGAAGAAAGAGAGTCATATGATGTGAAATTATGTGCTTGTAACGTAAGAGCATGTGTGTGTGTTTAGATTGCACAATGTGGGACTATCTCTCTGAGGCAAGTTGTGTTTGTGTGTTCATCAGTGAAAGAGAGGGAGAATGATCACATGACATTTCTAAGCTCCATGAAATTGATCGTGATAGTGTGTATGGCCGCACAATATGCAGACAGTTAATCACAACAACTTTTGAAATACAGATATGCAGGCTGCGATATGCAAATGAGCTTTCTAAACAATGACAATATTTTTCACTGGATGCTGAGAGCGACTCAACCAGTTAGTATTTCTGTGCTTTGATGAATTAAGGTTTTCATGTAATCGAGCAAAAGTGAAATGTGATGTTTAATAAAAGACGTTAGATATCTATAAAAAAAAATTAAAAAAAGTTTAGAAGCAAAGATTGGTAGCAGACAATGGTTCATTGTGTGTTCTTAGATGGCTTCAGATCTCATGGTTATGGCTGTATAAAAAAGTAAACTGTCCTTTTTACTCAGATTTTATGCACATGGCAATAAATCATAATCCCTGCATAATGGTATGCATTGTCTCACCAGGTTCTTGCCAATATACAGCCCTAAGAATAAACATAATGAACAGTTAAAAGGGAGTACAGAAATGCTCAACTGGCCAAACTCGTTGACCTGGGACATTTACAGAAAAGTTGACTAATTAAAATCATCACCTGTCAATTTAAACCTAATAAAGTAAAGTCATAGCTAATGACATCACTACCGCAAACTAGTACAATTGTAGTGCACAATAAGGCTGTTGGAAAAGTTGAGGTTTGCTAAACAGGGGTATACAGGCTCCAGAAATATGTGAATATGTATTTATTTCATTAAAAAACTTTTTATGGTGACAGTAGCCATTACTGCTTCACATATTTTACACACCACTCTGGAAGAGAGAATTACCAGCATATTCAAAGTGTATTTACAGGGTAGCAGTGAAAGAGTAGTTTTTAAGCTGTGCATTTTGTCAATAGCCATTTAGTTTTGCCTGCCTTCCACATTTCACATTTGCCACATTTACTTTCACTGCTCACACAATCACCAGAAAGCACTTGTTTGCTTTTTAATATTACAGTCCCACCAGCCAAACAATGTTACTTTGGCACAATATTAGTTAATTTGATTTGTTGCATTATCACAGCACTTGTTTGTGCAAAATGTAAATGACAATAATTTTGTTTATTATCATTATGCTAATTGCTATTTTTTTGCTCCTGGGTTGGGGAGTGTAATTCATTTTAAAACCACTGCCAATATTACTGAAAAATATTTACCACTCTTATCCTACAGTTACTGCATTACTGCACCATTATTCATTTTACACATGTGTACAGTGCTGTGGTTACACAATTTAATCTGTGTAGTGTTGTATACTGCTATTCTGTGAATAACACTGTAAAGCACACAGTATAGAAATGTCCTCATATAGTCTATGTATACTGTGTATATTATTGTTCTATTGTTCTCTGTATATTGTGCATTGTCTGTAAATTATATGAGTAGCTGTACATTGTTAATACTAGAGAAACAAGGAATTTGTTTCCGGCTGTTAGTGTGAGTGTGAACATACTTGGTCAATAAATCTGATTCTGAATATTTAAATCACACTTTAAGCCCCTCCCCACAGAAGCTATCAATCATTTGTTGACTAAGAGAAATACAGCCCCGGCATCTGAAGTGAAAGAAGCAAGTGGACTGACCGTAATACTGCAGGATTTTAAACAAACGTGTTACACAGCTCTTGTGAAAGGTGTCATGCCACTCCAACAAAGTTACAGCGCAGTAGCAGCATTCCGTCCTAAAGTGGCAACGACAGATGCCATTCTCCCTACTACGGTCAGTGTACAATCAAAATTATGTTGAAGCTGTTAGTTTAAGCTAAAACGGTTTCATAATGTTGATTTAATGCCTATTCTTTTTTGTTCCCATTGACATTCTATATTGACAACACAATTGCCTGTTGTAATAGTACCAAAATACTATCATTATGTCCAGATTGTGCAACCTCAATCATCCCTTATGCTCTAATGGCTGTACATGTCAGTACTTCTGGAGAGAGTATGAATTGACAAGCACTCTTCATGTCACTGAGTGAGTGAATGAGTAAGTGAGTGAGTGGTGACCTCTCTGAGTGGTATGATGAGTTGACACAGATCCTCCTCTCTGCTGGCGAAGCAGATATAGTTGTTGGAGACAAACATCTGGCCGACGACATGCATCTTAGCGAAGGGTGTCCACAGGGTGCAATCTGTGTGTCCATCCAGCCGTTCGTCCTGCGTCAGGCGGAACAGAGCTCGGTAGCGCTCATTTTTGGCCCGTGCATCCAGGTCCCTGACATAAGCAGATAAACACAAAACAGATGTGTTTTCCACTCTGCGACTCTGTGATAGAGCACACTCTACGCAACACGAGAAACAGTAGCGATAATAAGCTCCCAACGTTTTTTGGAACTAGGACAAGTTCCAGGCCACCATCAACCTGCAGTGCTGTGCAAAAGGCTTGGACCACATGAGAAAATTACAGAAGCATTTTTAATGCCGGTCAGTGAGATGGCTTAGCCAGTTCCAAACCTCTCTAGAAGGCTATCCAGTATATACTAATCATCTTATACTTGGTTGGCCAGTCAATATCTGAGTTAAATCAGGCTAAATCAGGAAATGAAGAAGTGTATACAGTGCTTGGTGTCTACTAAGGAAAACATCAATCAGACCTCCAACCATCTGTCTGTCTGTCTGTCTGTCTGTCTGTCAAACCATCTCACAAGATACCCTTACCACTTTCTTTGTACTAATGCAAATAAGCAAAAACATTCAATATAGTTTACACTGTTTGTTCAGCGGACCGGAGTCTTTAGCACTTTTTTCACTATATAATGTTTCATATTAATTCAACTTTGTAATTTCTAATCACTCAAGAAGCTCTGTTGGTTAATTCCAGTCAAGGTGCACACAAGAAGCCTGCAGGACTGGTAGCTAACCTCTTGAGTGCAGAGACATTTTTCAGGGTCTTGCAGGGCTTTGGGAGAGAGCGATCAGCAGCAAAGCCCTCGTTGTCCAGGAGCTGCCTCATGGCAATGTTTGCCAGCTGCTCCATCAGCTTAAAGGTGTCATTGATGTTTAGGAACATGGAGAAGTAATGCTCAGTGTCACGGGTGCTCACACGCACACTCTCCGGAAACACCAGCGTGGCATTCTTATCCAACTGAGTCACATCGGTCCACTGCACCACCAACGTCACTACACACAGAGGGAGAGGGAAAGGGAGAATGAAACCCTAAAGAAGTGCAAGGCCAATTGTGCTCTCTCTGTTCATAGTGATCACCACTGAACCCCTTAGAGATCCCTGGCAGTTGTTCTTCACACAGAGTCATTATTTCATGCTAAATGATAAATGGTCCAACAGAAACGCTCCAAAATGATCTGAAATAAATTACATTGACTTGAACTGAATGTTGAAAGTTTTTGCTTTTGCGGTAAAGCTGCCATTTTGGAATTAGCCACAAAGCCACTTTTCCTGAGGAAAAGCAAATTGGAGTAAATTAAAGTAAATAACATTAACTATAGGCAGCTGATGAGAGAAACACAGCATCTCACTTTCTTTCCACCCTAATTCTCCATTCAGTCAATCCTAACTGCATTAAATCCTGTCTTTTTCCATCCGTTCTGCCTTCATTCCACCTGCCTCTCTCAAACACTCACCTTCTTTCCCAAGTAAAAAGGAATAAAAGCAAAGGTGATTGACAGAGAGGTAAAGCCAGCCCTGCCGCGGAACTCTGCCCTTCCAGTAACTGCAGGAGTAGTAGTTCACCAGCTTCTCCTCCTCCGGCATCCCAAACAGCTTCCGCATCTTCAGCTCTGCCTCTCGAAACTTCCCACAGTCCTCGTCTTCCTGTGCCTGACGGCTCTTGTTCTCCTCAGCAATGATGCCCTGTGGACATGGGGGGGGTGGGGGGGGTGGTAGACTTGGGGTTAATTTGGTTAATTTGGCCCCTCTCCCCCAGTGTGAACTGCAGTCATACCCTACAGTACAGTCTGAAGCTGTTAGTTGGCATTAATTGGGGGCTCACCTGAATCTTGCCTTTGACAAAGGTGGTGATGTCATCATCGTTGTCAAAGATAGAGAGAGTCTGCAGTAAATTAGTCTCAAGCCATTCCCAATGCTCCGTTATCTCCTTGCGAGATGAACCTGATAAGACACACACACACACACACACACCATAAAAATCAGCAAAGCAAAGTCACATGACACAGCTTTTAGAGTTCCTCCATTTTCAATTATGACTTTTTCATGATACCAACAGAAACTTTCCATGGCTTACATTCAACAGCCAAACAACTGAGAAGGGTCTGACTGCAGAGCAGAGGAGCCACACTATTACACCAGCAGTTTCACTCCTGAAGTTTTAGGCCAGTGGCACTGAATGCATGGGCAGTTGGAAGCCGTGCTTGTAAAGACCAGTGACTGTTTGGAGACGGGTGTTTGTATGTGTCACCATTCATATTACCGTTCAAAAAGGGATATCATTATTATTTCAATAAAATATTAATGCCAGTTTAGAGCAATTTTATTTCTCCACGTGTAAGTGTATACATATAAGCCAGATGCTACTGAAGTCTACTTTCAACCTTAAATTAAAGGTTCAATTCTATATTTTATGCTCATAATTACTTTATTAAAAAGTAATACAATTACTCATAAAATGCTAATTTAGGTATTACATTCTTAGGCCTACATGTTAGTAAAGCCAACTATCAACTTTGACTAAAAGTCAATGGTATTTAAGCTACATGTCTACACAGGCCATTAGCTTACCCAGACTGCATGAGCTGAAGTGTGTGTACTATTTACCCTGCGAATGTCTAGATGTTTAGCCCAACGCAAATTTATCACAAGTATGTCATAAACCCACCTAAAATGACTGAAATTGCTTAGCCTCGCTAAGATAAACCGAAACAAGTGCGCATGAAACTGTTGCTGGCCTGAAACTGAGGCTCTGCAGTCAAATATTATTAAACTGATTTTAGATTTTTAGATTTTATGCATTTACTTGACCAAAGTAGTTTTGAGATTGTTCATTATAAACATTTTAAATAGCAGAAGTCTCCTCCATTTCATTTAGTTTTGTGTAGTTCTTTATATTTAGACAGCTTTTCAAGCATGACTAGACTGCATGAAGGGAAAGAAAAAAATTGGAGTGAATGTTTTTGTGAGTGCATTTTTATTTAAACCTTTAGAGAAGGTTCTTTAACTCCAGTCTTAGAGAGGCAAAGTCTTAAAACGTTCAGCGATTGAATTTCCCTGCTCAAACACACCTGATTCAACTTATCAGTTAACTGCCAGATTTCATTTGTGTGTTTGAATAGGAAGTCAGCAAACTCTGCTGGACACTTCCAGGATTTGCAGATCTCAATGCACCCTGAAGTTGATGGAGTCAAGATCTTGCTATTTTCAGGTCAGCTGGAGAATTTTCTATGAGATTTTTTCATTTAAAGTTGAATAACCAATCATAATGCATCTCACATTTAAAATATATACATGCTACAAAGGGCTCTTTATACCACAGAAAAAAACATTTTGCAATTAAAAAAATGATGTGTGAAGAACTATTACATTCAGTAAAAGGTTCCTCAAACTAAAAATAGTTGTTTGCACATAAACATCTCTTTTACAAACAAGGTATTTCATGAACCCAAAAGTGGTTCTTCTAGGCACTGCTCAAAGAACCATTTAGAGCACCTTTCTCTTTAAGCGTGAAACATGGTGTCAGAGAGGGTCAACTTTTTACACGGGAGCGGCGGGAGAGGAGAAAATGACATTGTTCCCAACTTACACCTTTTTTGGTTGACATACTCAGAACATAAAGTGCAAAGTGTAATAAGTGAATATAGCTTTGTCATCACTCTGAACTCTTCTAAAATCCACACAAACCTCAGGATTTTCAAACTGTCGATCGTCTCAAACGTAAAAGTAAGAGGTTCAGTACTGACCACAGGCAATGCTCCAAAAGAGCTGCGAGTCTCCAGTCTGGTGCAGGATTCTATATGGAGCTACACGAGCACTGGAGTCCAACACAACGTCAAGCGTACCAACGAGAAGACCTGAGGAAGAGAAATGAAAGCAGAGTAACTTCACTTTCCCCCCAAATAACAGATTCACAGGTTGTGCAGAGGCAGATGCTAGAAAATGTAACACACAGTGTAGAAAGTTCACTCCTTGGGTCAATAACAGTGCAAAGCCCAGTTCTCCTTCCTAGGTCCACATACTTCAGTTAACTCACTACATACTAAGAACAGCATTTTTCCCCACAGATTTTACTCGACTGACTCAGCCATCTCTCTCAACAGGCTGTTTGTGTCAGTCATTCACTAGACTCCCAATACACAACAATTGTAACAGTGCTTGCTTGTGTGCATTTCTCTCATCGGAGTCTGTACTCTGATCTCCAGGCCGCACAAGTAGTTAATATGCAGCAAGAAATCTCAGTGATCTCAGCATGGTGGCAAATAAATGGACTTACACAATTGCAAAATTGGACTATGCATCCCAAACTAGGCCAAGACCTTTTGAAGTCTTGCAACTGCCATCTGTTGAGCTTGAATATTTGTGATTTAACTTAATTTCTGGCATCGTTGGGGGAAGAGGTTTCAGAGGCAACTTGTGCTTACAAGTGTGAAAACAAAGGCTCTGTTGTCTGATGTGACGCACTCTTCCTTAAAGAAGGAATATTTGTTTTTACACAGTCTGGGAGGAGTTGTAGTCAGAATGCATGGGAACATTTAGACAAGCTAACAAAACAGAAAAAAAGAGCTGTAAAATGAAAAATCAGCCCTTCACAAGCAACTAAATTGTGTATGAGTAAATAAACTTTTCACAGAACTTATGTGCTGGGTTTGCCCCCCAAAATGTGTTAGCATCCTAACACATTTTCATCAATTTAGAGGATCTTAACAGGCTTTTGGAAAACTGGACCCTAATTGATCTGAAGTGAGAACATGGTGGGTGGTCAAATCTTGAAGGAGGTGGGCAATATGACAACACTTGATTGTATTATTAGCCTTGCTTATTTGAATGGAGTGCAGACATTTCCACCAACTACACATGGGAGACTACTTGAATAAGAAATATATGGAGTTCCTAAAATCTGCTGCTACTGATGCACCATTGATTTGCTGTGGTCTACATTGCATAGCCACTTTACCACTCCTTGCATTTTTTATTTTTTATTATATACTTTATTAATATTAATTTTTTTTTTCCGCATGTAATTGCGAAATCTTCATGCTGCTGTAATATGTGATCTCTCTGTTGGGTAGATATTTATTTTCTATACGTGTCCAAAAAAAAAACAAAAAACAACAAAAAAAAAACTCGTCAGCCTATCGACTGGCCTTACTCGTGGTGCTCATACTTTTCCACTATTTTGATCAAATCAACACACCCACGTGACCTACATACTCTTTTTGTTTGTGCTCAGGCAAAGTCAGGTATCACTATAAACTTCAGACAAGGACTTAAATTCTATGTTATTAATTTCTGTGTCTAAATCATGTATTTATATGTGCTCCTCTGCTGCTAGTAGACTAGCTAGCACTCGCTCCTAGATGGTAAATAATGATACATGGTGTTTTCCTATTTGCACGCCAGGGCAATAGACTGTTCCCCAACCAGAACACCACTGTAAAACCAAATAGCGACACTGGGGTTGTTAAAAAAATCCCCATAATCGAAAAAACTAAAAATATAAAGCTTAAAAATATAAAAACGTTTAGCGCAAAAAGCAGAAGAGCAGCCGCCCCTCTGCTCACGGAGCCACACGGGGATGATTCAGTGCGTTACACCGACTGACCTCATCCACACCAGGAGACACACAGCCTGAAACACAGCCAGTCGTCTTCCTGCACTGTACAAACAGCTGTAGTGTCTATCTGGGGCGAGAAATGGCAGTTCTCGGACGTTACACCGAATCTCCACCACGTCAACAAACAGCAGCTAGCGAACGCTAGCCAGTGAGCTAGCTAGCTAACCAACCTGCAGGGCAGTCAGGGCTGGACCGAGTAAACACCCAGCAGAGCCACCAGCCCCGGTGTCATTCAGCACACTAGCAACACATGGATGCATGGTGGGGGTTAACGCTGTGTTTTACAGTAAATGAGCACCGTAGCCCCGCTTAAACTGCACAAACACACACCCGTGATGCCGCCTCCTTTGCCATGTCCCTTCCTCCGCTGGAGGATGAAGAAGGGGTTCGCCCTCTCGCTGACCCACAGCGCATTAGCGAGCAGCACCTCCTCTGGAGTAATCCACATGATCTGCTGCTCAATGTCTTCCTCTCTGCCCCAGAATCAGTCGTGCCTCGCTAACATCCACTCTGACCATGCCAGACTGGACAGACTCCTCGTCTGCCGTCACTGTTTGTCTACACGGGCAGCAGCAGCAGCAGCAGCAGCACGGAGGAAAAGCAGCAACTCTGATGACATCACCAACATGACGCCGCGCTGGAAACCCTTTCAAAATAGCAGTGGGCTTCACCTTCCGGGGTCTCCACCATGGCGGCCCAGGCCATTCTGAAAAGCCCTATTCTATTCTAAAAAAGTATCAGGGTAGAAAAACAATATTTAGAGACAAAAATCAGAAACTTATAGGAAAATTCAGTTTTCTATATTTAAAAAAAACAATTCTCTCAATTTATTAAATTATACCTCTGATTTAAACAGTAATTCTCTCTTTAAATAATTATTTTCTTCAATTACAAAAAATCTCTCAATTTAATAAACCATTCCTTTAGTTAAATCTAGGGGAAATTTTATGAAACTGAATAAATTATTTATTAAAAGTCTCTTAATATTATTTTTTACCTTTTACCAAATACATTGCATTACATGTGTTGATCTCGTTCATTTAAGCTTACTCTACACTATTTAAAAAGTGTGTTTATTCATACTTCAGACGTTTTTGACTGTACTCTCTTCTTCTATAATCGTATTTCTCAAGTAATAAGTGTTCTGCTTTGAAAGAGATGGTAATCAATGATTGGTTTATCATTAATTAGTTAATTAGTTTATAATCTATTTAACGAGTAGCTTGATTGCTTGATTGATTTAGTCACACACCTAATCTCTTCTTGGTGCGTCACACTTGAAGAGCACGGTCTCACGGACTTTTTTAGCTGTAACAAGAGGAAAAGGCGCCTCTTAGTGGTGGATGGTGGTAAAACACTGCATGTTCATGCCCTCTGGGCTCATCTTTATGGCAGCCAATTTGGTTGTCAGCATGTCATGAGCTTCTGCAGGCCCATGACACTGAACCAATGATGAGTCTAACACATCGAGCTAATCAAAAACAACGTGGTCTAGAGAGGTCTAGCTATGAAAAGCTTTCACAGAAATTGAGCTGCTATACATTTTCTAACTTATCACTCCAGTCACTTGCAAGGATCCACAAAGTCTCCTCACAGGGTCTCTGAAGAGACAGTTGATAGGCCTCTCTCACAGTCATATCTCCAATGATCTGGACCAGACTCCCTAGTAGAATACAGTACCCATACTTTCACTTTCTGCACACTTTCTCTGGTGTTTTTTTACACCACTGAGTAAAATACACTCTAGATACTGCTTTCCAGCCAAGTGTAGCCAAATATATCTGTGTGCTATGATGTGTTATGAACACCTGGACTATTCTTGGTGTACTTGACTCAAATTGAAACACTCGGTTTAACTGTGTTGCTTCTTTCGGTAACATATACTTTTAAATCAGCCACTGTAAGAAACCTTAGACAACTCCATTTTTATTAAGTGTGTGGTATTACTGTACTTTAACTATTTTTAATAAACTACTGAATAAATGCAATAAATAATTATATGAATTAAAAACTTTTTAATAAGCTAATTTCTACAGAGATATTGATTCTGCATAAATGTTTTGTCCTGTGGGGTGGGAACTGTATACCTGGTTTGATGTGTTGCAATTTATTAGCCTTAGCATTTCTGAACATCACCAACTTGGAAAAATGTGGGACAGGTTCGTTGTCATGATAATGAAAGCTGTGTTCTTGAAATACCACTGCAGGCTTTGACCTTACATCTTTACAATCAGTGAAATGTTTTCTCTACACCAGTGGTCCCCTAGGCCCCTCCACACTGATCCAGGTGCTTGAAGAAACACATATTGAGAAAATCTTTCTTAGAAAATATAACAATAAAGATTGGTAACGAAATAATTATACATAAACAAATACATGTGGATGAGGCTTTATATTGGGACTGTCACCAAAACAGTAACTTTACAGAAAATGAACAAAAACCATCTGAACTGAATGGAAATCAGTGTAAAGATTCATGTATTCATGTTGGAGCATTTCTGTTTGTCCATTCATCATGAAATTCTGACAACTGCTAGATTCACATTATGCCAAAAAGTGAAAAACATTTATAGAATGAAATAGAGACGTGGAACAGGTGATTTGTGATGATGATTTTTAAAATTGTGATGTGATTTTTAAATAGCATTTCCTGAAACTACTATGGTTTAGAAACACTGTGTTAATGTTATATATTAATGCTTCCATCAAGTCCTACTTGGAAATTCCTACTTATGACAGCAAAGGTCATATGAATGTGTTCAAGTGGTTTTGCTTGAAACAACATGGAGGGGAAGGTGTTTTTTTTTTTGTTTACTTTTGGTTTCTGTCATCAAACAGAGAACATTTGAGTGTTGCAACAAAGTGCCGAATGTTTTTCTCCATTTAGAAGCATCACATGGCATATGCTCATATCTAATTTTGTATGTTGCTGAGGGATAAACCATTATGAACCATCTGCCGAATAACCTCATACCATTACCAGTGGGAGCTCGGATTCTTAAGTATCCAGCTCGAAAAGTTGTGGCTCATCAGAAAATCTAGTAATTACGACATTGTGGTGCAAACATTCATATGTGCTCCACGTGTGAATACGATATGACACAATATGATTTTTTGGTGGGCCAAATCAAACCTCTTCAAGGGCCGAATTTGGCCAGTGGGCCCCCCTTGCAGCAGCTGTGAAATCTAGCTGCGTCTGAAAAGCTGAATGAAACTTTCTTGAATTTTGCCTGATCTGGCAGCCATGTGGATCTACCTGTCGGTCAGACAAAACCAAAAAAAGCAGACATGACAGGATCATATTATCCAGACACAGCCTCTGTGCAGCAAAAAAGCATCCTTCATTTAGTCAACACTTGATGACTAGATGTTAATTAAGCACTTTAGAGACCATGTTTATATAAAACACTTTATTTAGTGTATTTTTTTCAAAAAGAAATGGGTAAAAATAAATAAATAAATAAATAAATAAATGCTTAGCAATACAGCACATGGGACCAAACATATTACAGATTGTCAGAGAAACCTGACATCTCCACACTGCCCTTCACTCTCATTCATTCCTGTAATAATCTCTGTATCTGTCTGAAGGATCAAAAACACCAGATCTAGAGCTCTTCTCCAAGCCTCAAACTTCACTGTCATATTATCATAAACTTCCAACACCTCTCCTTGTCTCTCTACCATCCCATCTGGCCATCCTAGAGGGCTCTTGCTCTTAAAGTCCTTTAGGTGTTGGACAATACATGTCCATGCCAGTGCTTTGCCCTTGACCTGACCAGCATTTACCATAAGAGTGGAAATATAGTCCATCCAGCCCTCCGCCATCATCCTCAGAATCACCTGCTCATGGGGTCCTGTTGCTCTAGCTGCATCGGTCTCTCTGCCTGTAGTGGGCCGGTCCACATATTTGTAGAGCTGGTGAGTGCATAGCAGTTCGGTCCCCCCTGCACCGGGCAGCAGCTTTCCGTCGCCGAGTGCATGGTGCAGACGATATGCGCAGCTCCAGAACTGGTCTTCCAGGCTCTGGAGCTGAGCATGGACTGAACTAGCGATGACTGCCGTGACCAGAGAAGTCCCACTTGCCACAATGTTCAACAGGGTCAATTCCGCCTTCCCTGTACCACAATAATCTTCCAGCACGTTAACGTGGACTCCAGCGCCCACACACCGCGTGCTAAGCTGTGTGACATAAGCAATAGGAACAGCTCCGGTGGTTGTAGCGAAGTGATTCAAAATCGTGACCTTCACATGCTCAATAACCAGGACGTTGTGTCTGAGGCAGTGGTTCTTTAGCTGTGTGGAGACCATTCCGCTCACAAGGAGAACGTCTACGCTGAGGTTCAGAAGTATTCCCAATGCAAGGTCTGTCCATTCCTCCTCCCGACTGTCCCCTGTGGAGATGCACTCACTAAAGTAGGTGGTCTTTTTAGGCCTGTTGAAACCTATGTGACGGTACGCCTCGGTGAGGTCACCATTCACAAGGCCAATTTTTAACATCCGCTCTTTGAAATGCTTGATTACTGACACCTGCTCCACACATGACTTTACAACATACCCATGGACTACACGAGAGTGCTCCTCAGACAGCCCTGGCAATGGGCACGTTACCAGTCTATCAACATCTAGAACACTGCAACGCTGACCTCCAGGGCCATATCTAGACTGAATCCTGCTAGCCTCCATCACTAACCTCATGGAAGCCTCACATCCGTGGCTGACAGCTTCGGCTAGCTGTACTAACTCAAACGTCTTTGAGTATTTTTGGTATGAAGTTTCCACAGACCGTGTCCCCTCAGCCTCTGTGCTACTTGAATTGAAGTGCCTGCTGTGCTTGAGCTTTATTCTGTGCTTCAGAGAAAGGTTCTCTTTGATGGCCCTAATAGTTACACCATTAGTTACACCATTTCTGGCCCTAATAGTGTCCTGAGATGACTGCTTCACTCCTATATCCAACAAAAGCTCTGTAGATAAACCATCCGCAGCACTCACATGGTACCCACAACTCGGATGCTTTAGTAAAGCAGTCTTACTGACAAGCTCCTCCACAGTCACCGCATTACACCTGCAAGCTTCCACACACAGGTCCAGGCCCTTTGACATGCCAGCTATGATGTGTGGAATTGAGATGCCTTTGTGAAGACACTCCAGCACCACCCTACTCCAGACCCCTGCAAGGAAAACCAGTGTGCCTGTGCCAGAGTGGAGCGTCTCTTGGTGAGTCCGAGTGGTCTCATGCAGCAGTTGCCCAACAGAGCTGCTGAGCTCCAGCTGCTCCAGGAGACGGTAACAGGAGCAGACCAGTGCTGCCTCCTCACTCGCCTCATCTTGGATGAATTTGTAGCGTTTGTTAGGGCCCAAAAAAGCATTGGCGGCAGCAGCTATGGCTTCCAGCTGCTGGAGCCCAGTATGGCGACCCTGGTTTAATGCTCCAGTTCCCAGTATTGACATCTGTGAAGATAAGGGATAGAAATGAGTAGAGGGTTAAAATGATGTAGCTGCTTGCTAGACTGCAGTGAATGTCTGTGATTTAAGACACAGTATGTTGTAAATTTGTCTTCTAATTAGTATCTTAATACAGATATTCCTCAAAAACTACCAATCATTTTGCTGGATTAAGTTCTATTTCTTGAATGTAGACTATTGAAGTTGTTTCACTGCCACACTTCAATTTATAACATCTTATATTCAATCTGCACAGCTCAAATAATCTGTTTTTTTATTGTTGCAAGATGTGAATTTAGCTTACACAATACTGCATGTACAGTAAATTTCTACAGTCACATATATTAATATTACTATATCATACTTTAACTATCTTTTAAGAAAAATGTTTGTACTGGGAAAAAAAAACAAATGTACAAATGTTTACTTTAATAATTACTGTGTATTATGTGTATGCTACTGCACAAAATGATTTCCATTTGGTATCAAAATTAAATTTTATACTTGTAAAGGTGCACGTATTTGTCACTGTACTGTACACCGTACAGCAAAATGCGTCCTCCGCATTTAACCCATCTGTGGTAGTGAACACACACACACACACACACACACACTAGTGAACTAGGGGCAGTGAGTAGACACACACACCCAGAGCGGTGGGCAGCCAACTCCAGCGCCCGGGGAGCAGAGAGGGTAAAGGGCCTTGCTCAAGGGCCCAACAGCGGCAGCTTGCCAAGCCCAGGAATCGAAACCCAGAACCTTGTTATCGATAGCCCGGCGCTCTAACCGCTGAGCCACCACTGCACCAAATTGTTCTCTTGGCAGATTACAAATTGGAAAGCCTGGGTAAGAGTGCAGGGTCCTCTTCTCTAAAACTTATTTCTGTATGTATGTATGTATGTATGTATATGTGTGTGTGTGTAATATATATATACACATACATATACACACACACACACACACACACACACACACACATACATATATATATATGTGTGTGTGTGTATGTATGTGTATATATATATGTATGTATGTATATATATATATATATATATATATATATATATATATATATATATATATATAGTCCCAAAAGTATCAAGGTACAGAATAGTATATAGCTAGCTAGTATTTAGAGATTAGTTTAGATGGGGTATTTATTTATTTATACTTATTTATGAATTATATTTAATAATATATTATATGTATATTTATTTATTAAAGTAAAGAAATTATTAAGAACTTTTCAAGCCTCTAAATACGAGTCATCTACGTTGTCCCTTTAAGGCTCCGTAATAAACTCATGCAGCTACATTAGCCAGTGCTAGCACTACCGTTAGCCCTCTTAGCGAGCTCCCTCTGACTCCAGTTAAACCCAGAAAATAACTGACGACTGACCGCGTAAGAACCGGCCAACCCTTTAACCTCGCCGAGCAGAGAGTCCGAGGTCCAGCTCTGACTGAGTTATCTAGCCAACAGAGCAAACAACAACCTTCTCCTCCAAAACTCGCCCTCCTCTTTAGCCAGCAGCATCGCAGCCAGCGTACGCGCAGAGCCGCCACACACATGCGCACTGCAGGTCAGCCCCAAATCCCCGCTTGTTGCTAAGAGACAGACTAAACGAACGCACAACTGCCAATCAAACGGCGAAGGCCCGCCCACACGTTTCTGATTGGTCTGCTAGCATAATTCGTGCAGGAAAACTAGATTTCTATTGAAGCGTTTCGCTGTCAGTCTCCTGGTGGCCACGCCTATCAGAAAGTTGAACTAACCTAGCCGAACGGCGGAGTATTTACGTTTGGTCTATCCTGAAGAGTAGCTATATTGTTTGGAGACAAGTTTAGTATGGTAAGACGTTCGCTGACCTGCTCGCTTATATTTACTCCAAAATACGGGTTAAGATGGGCAATTCTACCTTGATCGTAACTTAGAAACAGCGAACACCTGACAGATGCCATTGTTAGCTAGCAGGGAAGCTATAGCTAACGCTGGGCTGTTATGGTAACACTAACGTTAACTAGTGCTAACGGACTTAGCTAGCTAGCTAGTTCTTGTAAGCTTGCTCTTTCGTTATCTAGCTATACTTTCAGGGTGACAGTGAGTTAACTCTGGTCATTCAGCCTGCATCACCAATACTGTGTCTCTGAATGGGTGAAACTACGTCTCATTTTACTTAGCTAGAGATAGCTAACTAAGATATATAGCTAGTTAGTTAGGCTTCAACTCAGATGTCCACATGTGCACACAGCATTAATGTTGACCATCTCAGTTGCCTCTACCCTAACCCTCATTTTTAAGGGATTAAAAAACCTTGAGAGCACCTAGTTTTGCTTAGGTAACTCATTAATGTCCATATCTGAATATATGTTAGTCCTGGGGACACCTGGATTGGGGATAAAATATTAGGAGCTAGCTAGTGTCAAACTTTGATGGGTAGGATACCCAGGCACAAGCTATCGCCTTTTGTTTTCTGCACAATCATTGTAATAGTATATAATAGTATGTGTTTATCTGTATTTATTGTTAAGAACCTTGGTAGTTTTTGACCAATTAGAAATTTGAGAAATATTAATAATATTTAAATACAGTTAACCTGCAGTTAATCCACACTACAAATGAAAACATTCAGTGAACATTGTTTCCAACACCCAACCAAAGAAAACTGTAGCATTAAGCAAAGTGTAAGCAAACCCTACAACTTACCCTAGTAGGCAGGGTAAACTGTGACGGTTGTAAAAATATAAATGAAGCTATGTAAATGTTATCAACTACAGTTCTGTGTTTGCACCAAATGAGCTTTCTAAGCTAAATACATAAATATCTGCACAAAGAAAATATTAAACCACAAAATAGAAGAGCACATATCAGCACAACAAAACTTTAAATATATTTCATTATTATTTTGAATTGAAAAATAGTCAATATTGAAAAATTAAAAATTATGTACAGTAGAAGAAAAATCCGTGGTCAAACAGATTTATTTTTTAATGACTGTTAGGGCAACTCTGTTCTCTACTGCTAGACGGTCATTTAAAGTATATACAACATTTTGGGGCTCCAAGAGGCTCAGCAGTCTAATATGCTACCACTATGATCCTGAGGTCGCAAGTCCGAGAGAGCGCAGTTGTACGGGCTGTCTCCAGGTGTGTAGATGGCACGGCCTTGCCTCATCACTCTTAACTGATGTTGGCTGGCACAGGCGTCTGTTAGCTGGTACGGTGGAGGTGAGGACCAGTGGGTTAACAGGTGGGTTAATTGGGAGAAAAAGGGGAAAAAAAAAAAAAAAGGAGGTACAAACATTTGCACAGTAACAATGAATCTATTATTGTTTCAGTATGTACAATTTCATATTTAATAAATGATACAGTTGTGGCATCTGTAAGTGAAAATACAGCCAGTGGATTCACTTTCTTGTATTTCAAACAGGCATCAAGCTTCAGAAAACCCAGCGCAGCGGCAACCCAGCGGAAAAAAGCCGGTCCCAAACTGGATCTGACAGAGGAACAAAAGCAGGAGATTCGAGAAGCATTTGATCTGTTTGACACTGATGGTTCAGGCACTATTGATGTTAAAGAGCTTAAGGTAAGAGCAAGTAAATGTATGTTACTATTTATATGGAAAACAAATCACAGGCAATCCCGTATTTAATTCTAATTCACGCGGTCATTAGGTAAAATAAGAATGTGAATCTTATACAGTAAAGGAACTAAGCAAAAAAGGAACCTGCAATAGCAAGACTACTAGTTTAAGCTCTCGATCTAGTTTCCATTCCTGGATTTTGTAATGACTAATGATTTATCCAACTGTTCATGTAGCTGAACTGGATTACTCTGATCCCTTTGCTTTAATTTTAGGTCATACATGTACAAAAACATATGACAATGTTAGTAGAATAATTGGTGATTGCCACTGATCTTGTGAATCTGTAATAATCTGTAATAATTTATTCAGGTTGCTATGCGAGCTCTTGGCTTTGAGCCAAAGAAGGAAGAGATAAAGAAGATGATTGCTGACGTTGATAAAGAAGGCTCAGGCACCATCGACTTCAATGATTTTCTCTCCATGATGACCCAGAAAATGGTGAATTGTCTAAATCAGCAGAAAAGTAAAACGCATGAAGAAACATCCCATGCCCTTAAAACATCATGTTGAATATAGTGTGAACGGGCTTTTAAAACATGACCAAGCATGTGATAAAAAATATATAATATACAGTGGCACCCCTGTTTACATTTTCTGTTCCTGCCAATAGTTGAGTAGAAGGTGTACTGATTCCCAAAAGACAGATGACACATCCCATTCAACATTTTAAAAAAGATTAGTATCTTTGTTTTTGCACAATTCTGGAGTTTAAAAAAAAAATTAAAGGAGCACTATGGAAATTATTTGAGCTCAACGTTACATTTTAACAAGGTCTCTGATCCTAATTAGCCTATGAGGACTATCTTTTTTTTGTATTTTTCTTCCCCAATGGACGCTCAGAAATGTATTTTCTGCCGTGTCTAACTGGTGGTTTTATGTGTCCGTCATCTGCCTCTCATATGTAATTGCTGGATTTGTGCGACCATCTATGTGTTGTGTGACACTGACCAATAGACCCTCAGAAATGTATTTTCTGCCTCTCGCTGTTTATAAACTAGTTTATTCAGACATTTCACTGCTTTCATGAATCTCACACTCTGGTATATCCATTTCAAGCACAAAGACAATTTATTCATCACACTCATCCACATGAGTATGTATTCAAAAGAAATGAACGAAAAAAAATCTTCAATCTCGTCACACAGCTAATGACACCTAGGTCATATGAGGTCTCATTATAGAGACAGCTAAAGCTATTCTGAACATTGATATTAAACATGTGGGTATTATATGCTAGTACTTTTAAAACGTGGTTAAGGAGATATTTTACAAAAAATATTAACTTTATGTTTTTGGAAATCTGCTCCATAGACTTTTGCATGCCACTGTACATATCAGAAAGGTGGTCTGTGACATACATCAGCACACTGTTCTAATACTGTATCTACAGCAAAACAAGAATGCGTTCTCTAGGCTTGCTGAATATTGTGATTTTACTGATTTTCCAATACAGAGTGAAAAAGACTCAAAAGAAGAAATCCTGAAAGCATTCCGATTGTTTGATGATGACGGGACGGGCAAAATTTCCTTCAAAAATCTCAAACGAGTTGCCAAAGAGCTTGGAGAGAATCTCACAGACGAGGAATTACAGGTGAGGATCCTTTCATGTTTCTGATCACGCATATAATTAAGAACAATCGGCTGATGGCATCAGAGAAATGCTTTGTTGTCGTTGCTTTTTGGTCATTTTGTTGTACATTATGCCAACATTCATTTCCTCTCTGTCAGGAAATGATCGACGAGGCAGACCGAGATGGAGACGGAGAAATTAACGAACAGGAGTTCTTGCGGATAATGAAGAAGACCAACCTGTACTAAACTCTGTTGTTTTCTTTCTCGCTCTCTTTTCTTACTTCGTATTGTTTGATCAATGCGACAGCAGTTCGACAATTTCTTTCTCTTTTTTTTGCAGCACGGCAGAAAATGTTATACAGCTTATTTTTTTCTTTAATAACATTTGTAAAAATACAAAAATAAATCTACAGACATTTTGTACAATACTGAATAAAAATAAAACATATATTAGATAT
This sequence comes from Salminus brasiliensis, assembly GCF_030463535.1. Classification (NCBI taxonomy): domain Eukaryota; kingdom Metazoa; phylum Chordata; class Actinopteri; order Characiformes; family Bryconidae; genus Salminus; species Salminus brasiliensis. The sequence goes on from NC_132879.1 coordinate 16,852,779, forward strand.
TATTAGGTTTTTTTGTATATGTATTAAGTAATAATGCATTTAACGTTCAGGCAGTTAAAACTCAGCTCTTAGCTTTTATTTTATAGACAAAAAGAGTTCCTCAGGTTTAATGCCTGTTTCGCTGTAGGGGGCATCCTTGTATTTGCTTGGCCTTGTGTCAAATGATAATCAAGTCATTCTGAAGCCACAGATGTAGATTAAAATCTGCAAGCAAGAGAAAAGCTAGAACCATACAGTATACATCTGACAGTGTTTAGCATCAGGTGAACAAATGCTAGTGTTCTTTAAATCTTTTAAACTTAAGACAACAGATAGCAATTAGCAATTTATCAAGAGCACAGTGACCCTGTCTCAGCTTCAGGTCCTGAAGAGACAGCTTAATACTCCTGGAAATTACAACATGCAGCATTGTGCAAAATCTTGGTCCACCTGAAAAAGTAAATGAAGTCATTTATCTGGGCAGGAAGCAGCTGAAAGTGTATGGAATTGAACAAATCCATACAGTGATTTGAGTTCACAGAGAAGTCAGAACCAAGCCCATGTTCTTCTAGCAACATATCAATGTAATTCTGTGAACAGTACTGTGTGTTGAGTCCAAGAGTACCTTGGGTGAAGTTGAGTGCACTTTGAAAGCCCACCTTATGGGCTTAGATAAAAGGGACACATTTATTGCTCTATCCAAGATTCCAACAGCGGGTCGAGATTCAAGATTTAAGAGTTTTATTGTCATATGCACAGCAGACAGGCAGCTACACTGTACAGTGAAATCCTCCACTTACACATGCGTTCAAGACATATGATAAAGACTATACACATAATTAAACTAGAGATATATTAAAATAGACATAAATAGGTAGTTTAGCTAGAGTTCATCCAGTCAGAGGGATGGGATTGAAGAAGTGACCAAGGAGTAACCAACTTCAGATATAGTTACATGATAAAAATGAAGAACCTTTATTTAAGAAACCTTTGTCTTTAACATTTTACACCAATGGACATTTGATCTATGGGATATAAGAGATTGAGGTAATTAAACTGAATACATAAAATATATATATATATATATATATATATATATATTTTTTTTTTTATTTTTTTTTTCAGAGATCATCTAGACAATGGCCAGGACAGGAACAGTGTGCTTTGGACAGATGCATCCTGAGTCTAGCCCTTATGTTTGTTTTTTTGACAGCAAGTGTTTCCTTACTGCACATCTCCCATAAAATCAAACATGTGCTATAGTGCTGGGTGATATGACCTCAGATCAGTATCATGAGTAATTAAACATTTTACCTTGATTATGATTAATGAACATTTATTTAAGCTGCTTGAGTTGCTCAGTTTGTTTAGTGTTTGAGATCTCCATGTTGCTTCCATGGCGCAGATGGGATGGGGAAGACTACACACATTACAGTACACGAGACACATACAGACATAAAAAAAAAATATATATATATATATATATATATATATATATATATATATATAATTTTATTGTTATTATGTGTCTCATGTACTGTAATGTGTGTAGTCTTCCTAGTCCCGTCTGCGCCATGGAAGCAACATGGATGGATATATAAACACAGGCAAGACAACACTGACTAGAGGTTCTGAATGTTGATTTTGATTCATTTTCAATTAATTGCTCAGCCCTAGTGTGCCAACTTTGACCTTGACTGTGGCAAAAGCTACTTGTTGGTCCTGCAATGGCATGCTAGGACAGCCTGGCTGGGGCATATTGGCATGTTCAAGCTCACTGTTGCACATAGCATCTGAACTGTGCGTCCATCTTCCTAAGAAAAGCTGCATGAGAATCTTCAAACCAGACAGCTCAATAAATTCTGGGTTTTCCGTGTTCATTTAGCGTACATCGCTTGTAGGCTTTATATTACAGTGCAATGTGGGATTGTTACAGTTCACTGTTTTCACAACCCCAAAGCACCTAAAGTAGTATACTGTATGGTAAATATGACACCACTAGACTTCTCCAAAATTCTCTTCAATGAAGTTCTAATCACCTCCAGCTGATGTGGAGCACATAAGTCAAATGTTAGGCATTTTAAGTAGTAATTAATGTGGAGGTGGTTTCCCTCAAAAAAATCTGTTTAGTTACATTACTCCCATATTTCCATATAAGTAAAATAGAAAGAAGTCCATGTTTAAATATGTATTTAAAAAATACAACAGTTTTCATTGGGCGTCTTTTTTCACATGACTGTATGTTGTCATTTTCAGTACATACAGCACTGTGGAATTGGCAGAGGCTTGTCTGATCCCTTAAAACCTCATTTTTAATTTTTTAAAAACCTACCTAACCTATATTAGTTTTGTAGCAGTTCCTGAATAATAAGTCATATTCTTCAGCTTATTATTTAGTTATGAATCAGAATTTGTTAAAGAATTAGCCTGTATTTCAAGTGTTCAATGCCTTTGTGTGGGGCGAAAACACTGATAGACGTTCACTTCAAATGAAGGACAGATATGAGTTGGCTTACAGTGGACTTACAGACATGCCTTCAAAGTGTAGTGCACTCCAGGGCAGCAGCATGCTGCATCATGGGGCAGACCATCAGCAGTGAAAAGTGCACCAACAAAATGACTCAGCCTCAGTGAAATGGTCTGCATATTACTGAAATGACTGAGACCAAACACAAATGACTAATGTGTCAGTAAAAGTGATTTTGAACTTGCTGTTTGGAAAAGCGATCAGTAAAAGTGATTTCGGATTTAAAGATGAAGCCATAGAACAGACAATGAACAGGAGGCTTCACAGGAACATGTGTAACATGGCTGTAAGGCAATTCGGGGATACTTTCTTTTTGTGAGGGTTAGTCTACAAAAATACTCTGTTTGAAACCTGCCTCTAGATACCTTATACGGCCTATACCTGAGTTATAAACAGGAATTTTGTCATGGTGCTCATTTTCCGAGCGCTTTGCAAAACCTTCAAGCGTTGGAGGGCAGGCTGAGCGTGGGGTGAAAGTGCTGTTTACAAGTTTCAGACACCAAAAAAACTCAAAATGGAAAGAAGGAAACAGAGAAATCAAGTGCGTCAATCTGTTCATAGTATTGGCATGTCAGTGTCTTAAATAGCCTGTTGGTCACCTTTTCATTAGTCGCTTGTAAACGTCATGGTGTTTTCAAAAACCTTTTGAACCTTTAGGTCTTAACCCTTAGTACATCGCGGACGTGCTGACAATCAGATTAAAGCAAAATACAACCTTATCTGAACTGACACTTTTCGTAGAGGCAAGCCGAGCTCTATTCTCCTGCCTTGGTGGGTTAAAAATTCAGTTGTCTGAAAGAATTTTAATACGTTGTAAATTGGACAGATTAGATCCAGTGGGTTTAGCTGATTCTTGGACACGTAGACTCCATCCCACCCAGTGTGTTTTTACCTTAGAAATCACAAGCAGTCTAGTCTTTTCAACTCTCATTTGTATCATTTAGGCCATTTCAGAAATGTCAGATGCTGACAATTTGTTCAGTCAGATTAAAACTGAGTGGAGCGTGGTCCTGCAGCTTGTCGTCTCCATGTACGTTAACAGTCTAAATGCCAGAAAACAACTCTTCCCAGAAGCCTTTTGAAAACATCTCGCCACATTGCGAAAGCGTGCCCCACTTAGTACCATACCTCCAGCCTTATAGGAAAATTAGCTTTGAAGTCAAAAATAAGGCTCCCACATACAACATTCTGGACAGGAACTGGCCTCTGGTTTCCTTTAAATCTCACAATTTCCACAATAACATCAAGCTATGATTCTTTTAGCAAAAGTCTGTCAGTTAACCCCTAAAGGTCAGGAATGTGTCATTGCTTCAGATATGAGGTACAGTAATGCCACCGATAGCCCGGATAAGACAGGACCCCTCAGTCTGAACCCGCCAACAGCCCTGTCAGCTCTGAGTTGAGAACAACTGCTGATCACAGCAAATGGTATGTACTATATATATTACCACTTTCCACTTTAGTGTGTGTCTGACACGTATCTGATCAATCAGCATTACTAAAATATTTTATGTGTGTGGAATCCTATGACGACTTCCTATGATGCACCAGTATGGTTATGTTTTCTCAGTCATATGTATGACATGTTTGAAGTGCATTTCAAATATAGAGTAGCTGTAAAGTGATGTACCAAGAGCACCGATATGGAAACTACAAACCCAATTTTGCCCATTTTTGTGTTTTTTGTCCACTATAAAACCCACACTTAAGTTAAGGAAGGGCTTTTTATTGGCTTTTTTAGCCAATTAGTCAAATTGGGTGTGTTTGAGCAGGGAAAATGTATATAAACAAATATGCAGGACAGATGTTCTACAACACCTAACACCCTGCTGGTTTCATATTGTATAATAGTTCCAACTTCAGTCTTTAAATGAAAGGGTGTTTACTGAAAAGACTGAAAAGGCATTTTATTATTACTCTCTGAAAGCAAATTGGCATGAATGACAATACATGGAGCAACCATGTACATGCTGTACTTTCAGATATACTTAATACATATAACTCATTCTACTGTTTTTCTGGATAGCAAAACATCTTAAACAAACATCTTATGGAAATCAATAAAGTACGACTAACTGAACTAAGCTCAACTCAAACTCATTTCCAAGCTGACTGATTGCTGTCATAGGGTTATAAATAGGATGATCACTGGTATAGACACAACATTTTAGTATGGCACACGCAAGCGTCTGTAAACCGATTATTCCTAGTGTACAGAGCCACCCATACAGGCCATCCCCCACCTACACCCTGCTGCCTTCCTGTATGCTTACCGTAATATCTGCAAAAGTGCTTTCTCAGTCTGAATAACTGTGAAAACTGAAACATGTATGTCCTTTTACATGACATCAATATCATATTAATGTCCAGGGTTGCTGATTTGTAAAGGCATGTATGTGTAATATATGAGCAGTGTGAACATGTATTAGTTTCTCATTTTGACTTTATGCTTGCTGCTCCTTTCTCTGAAATCTGATTCAACAGCCATGTTCTTGTTAAATACTTCACTGTACAAGCTGTTTTTTTTTTTTTAAGTTAAGCCTGCTCTGTGACTTGGTTGGGTAATTTTCTCAGTACTAGGTAGTGTGTTTTGTTGGGTAATTTCTAGTTTTGGGTAGTTAACCCACTACTGGAACAACCCAGCCAATGGGTTGGTTTTCCTATTCCACAGTGATCGAGGACTGTCTAAAAGAGAAACAGTTGTTGGATTTAGCTCTTACAATGGAGGTGGGGGGTTAATACTAAAACAAAATGAAAATACTCATTATATATTTTATTCTCATTATTTTAGGTCTTAGTTGTATACTTTTGGCCAGAAGTGCCATCATGTAGTAATGTTTTAGCAAAGATAATTGGGTTACCAAACACTTGATTAAACAGACAATAAAAATCCATTTGAAATATTACTAAATAAAATGTATACAGTTTATAGATTAGTTCATTAACATTTTATTTTAATTAATAATACAACCCTAGAAAAGTAACACATTTGTTGATTTTCTGTAAAGGAAATACAAATCCTCTACATGAAACATAAAGTAGAATAGCCAGATAACATAGGATTAAAGGAGAAGAGCTGAGGGACATTCAGGAGCATGTTAAATCAGATCATTTTAAACTGCAGGTGAGTTTCTGTGTCTTTGCTACAATAGCACAGGCATTTCAATAATGCACTCCTATATATTTAATCCCAGCTGCAATTCTATTCTGAAATGATTGTGTGCTTACATACACACACACAAATACACACACACATAGCTATCTGCTTGATGTTTTTATTGCTTTATTGAAGACTGACATAAATCTACATAAATATTTCTCTTAACTCACTGAATTACATCAAAATTGACAAAAGCCTCCTTTAAACTTTATCTTAAAATTTATGTGAGTTTATTTATGTGAGTTGTTCAGGTGAGTCTTGTGCAGGTGTCATGCTGTAGCAAACTTTGACTATTCAGTATAATCTGTCTGTGTCAAAACTTTCAAATAGAAATCCTGACTGGACAATCTTTCATTTGTTGGTTCAAAAAGGAATAAATAAATAAATAAATAAATAAAATTAAATTAAATTCCTAATTCTCAGAAATAATCTGAATAAAAAGAATTAAAAATATATATTTTCTAATAATTCAAAAAAGACTCCTAGTGAGCAGTTTTGGTAGAAACTTGTGTGATAATAAACAGATTACTGTCTCATTACTGGATTTTTGTCTTTAATTTTACAAACCTGTTTCTACAGTTTTGGCCCACAGTGTATACATATCCATATCCAAGTATTTGGACAGTGCAATATGTTTTTGTAATTTAGCTGTACATGGATTTGAAATTAGGCAATTAAGATGTTAAGAATGAATTTAAATAAATTAAAAGGGGTTTCAAATACTGCATTAACTGTTTGGAGGCACTAAAGAGAAATGGCTGTAATTCCCAATGAGATTTCTCTCCTGAAATGCTTTGCCAGGCCTTTTCTTCAGTTGTTGCTTGTTTATTGGCCTTTCTGCCTTCAGTTTTGTCTTGAAAACCCTGAAAGGATTATATTTCCTGACAGGGTTTCTACTTTCTTTGCTTGGCCCATTGCCAGTTACCATGAACTGGACTAAGAGGAAAACATTCTGATGATGATGATAAACACATTAATTTTATCAATAAACACTACTGACCAAGTTTCATCGGCAGCTAAACATGCCCATGCCATAACAGTACATCTACCATGTTGACAGATAAAGGTGTGGTATACTTCAGATTATGAACCCTCTCTTTTCCTTCTCTGTACCTAATCTGGATTTCATCTGTCCCAGTAATCTTGTTCTAGAACTGGGCAGAGTAATCTGGCTTTCTGTTCTCGAGTGTTTCTAGTGGTTTGCATCTTGAAGTAAACTCTCTGTGTTTTAATTTATGAAGGCTTATCTTGATTGTACACTTTGACAATGATATGCCTACTTACGCAAAAGACCAAGGACAGATTTCCCTATTCTTCTATTCTATTTAGTTGTCTTCCAGGGTGTTCCAGGTTATTTTCATGTTGCCGAGCTCGCCAGTGTGTTCTTCTTTTTAATAATGTACTAAACTGTTAATCTAGCCACTCCTAGTTTCTGCTCCCTCTGGTCCTTTAGTTTTTCAGCCTAATTATGGCCTCCTTCACTTGCCTTAAAAAGCCTAGTTTCCCCAAATTAACTGACCACAAACTTAGACACACAAAACACACTAATTTAGGTGACATTAGTGACATTACATGTGCTATAGAAACCATGGAAATAAAATTTAATTAAATGAGTAATCTTAATTTCACTTAGACTATATTATTATATGTTATATTTCTTATTTTAGTGTCATCATTATTTTATCATCATTAAAACATAATCACAGCATTTCAGATATCTACAGTATATGTATGTATGTAGATTTTTGTACTTTTCAGAGACAAAAACAAAAATTATACATGATTACTTAATTATTAATTATTACTTTATTATATAATTATTACATGATGAACTTAAGCTGATTCTAGTAGAAATTCAAAAATAGGTGGGGGTGCTGGAACACGACATTGTTGACTGATCATTGTTGACAGTATCTTAATCACACAGCTAAACAAGCTTCCCCTTAGGTTGGAACTTCATGAGTAGAATAGTAAGGCAGTGGGATTTTATAAAGTGACAGTACTAAAGTGGCGAGTGGAAGTAGGGTCTTCTAATAAAGCAGATGGCATTAGACATTTAATTTGCATAACCAGTGTGACTGTCATTATTTTCATAATTAATATTTTCATTTGCTGTTACGTCCTACAAGAGTTTTCTTACGCAGCAGGTCTGACACATGTATTTTGTGATCTGGCTCCGTCAAATCAACAAATGTAAACTGACAAAAAACGAAGAAGAAATCACATTAATTTTAGACATTATTTTTCTTGTAAAACTGACTAATACCATATGATTTGCTACTGAATGCTAATAATCTTACTACTTACTAGCACATTAGGATCATTTTCCATTTTTGTAACTATCCACTAAATTGTGTATATATATATTTGGTAATTACATAATGAATGGATAGTTACAAAAATGTAATTGTTCTTGATCCTAATATATATATACACACACACACACACACATATATATATATATATATATATATATATATATATATATATATATATATCCTGATGACAGTTAGCAACCAGCTTTCCAGAGTGGATGACAAAAAGAAAATTTACAGATTCAAAGTAACAAAAGCTCCCAAAAATAGTCAGGAAAATCTAATCAAAATGTACTGCCCACTTTTGCTGCAGATCAGTCCTGAGCTGTTTTTATTTTGAGTTTTTGTTAAATAACCTCTCGCCAGACTATTACATCAACAAAACATCACCAAACTAGCTGCTGTCAAGCATCTGATAAGTAAAAGTAATAATCTTTTGCCGCTTGTTTAATGCTTGTAAATAAAACATAGTGACCTATTATGTACCTATTATTAAGTGTACAAGTTATACAAGTCTGTACCTTGATCTTAAGATAAGATAAGATAAGATAATCCTTTATTAGTCCCACAGTGGGGAAATTCTCAGTGTCACAGCAGAAAGGGATAGCAAGACACTCAGTTACAAAAAAAATTTAGATAAATAATTTACACTATATAAATAAAAATTCAAAAAGCAATCACAATATTATTTACAGGTTATTGCAAATGACTCTTAATTGCACATGTGGAAGGGGGTGTATTGCACATAGTATTTTTACATTGAGGGACCTCTGTTCCCTGAACATGTCTGTGTAGTTTAGGTGTGTGTGTATGTGGTCCGCTGGGAGCAGTGCTGGTTGTGCAGTCTGACGGCAGCAGGAAGGAAGGACCTGCGATACCGCTCCTTCACACACTTGGGGTGAAGCAGCCTGTCGCTAAAGGAGCTGCCCAGTGCTGCCAGAGTCTCATGCATGGGGTGGGAGCTGTTCTCCAGCATGGATGCCAGCTTGGCTGTCATCCTCCTGTCTCCCACCACCTGCACTGGGTCTAAGAAGCACCCCAGGACAGAGCCAGACGGCCCTCTTTATGAGTTTGTTCAGCCTGTCGTTGAGATGCCATTAAGTGACCATTTAAGTGGAGAATTAATATAGAATTGTTATTTTGAAGTGAAGTGCTTCATGAAGTGCATCATGTTTTCTTTACAGGTAATTTGTTATACTATTACACATTGGAGGAAACTTTATGCATATTTTTAAATCACCTTGCAGATAAAACATTGCCTTTAATCTGCCAAAATAGCTGACCTATTCTCCTCTTAAACATATGACCGAATGCAGTGCTGTTTTCCCCACACAACAAATGCACGTCATTTACACCCACCTGTGAAAGGTGACACGCTCTAATAAGAACAACATGCAAAGGAAACCTGGTTTTACAGGTTAAGGGGTCCTGTGGTTAAGGTGTAGTTCCACTGCAAGCCTATTAAAGGGAAACCCCCCAATGAGCACTTTGTCACTGATCAAAAATAGCCAACATTTTTGTCATAATATTAGCACTACTCACAGTATAAAGTACATAAACTCTCACTGGTTTGAGAAATACTGGCAGGTGTAGAAAGTACTGTTGAGAGTGAAAGCTGACAAACAGCTCTGTATGATGCCATAATTTGTATTTATTTATTTTTCAATGTTATTAAAAGGTAACTAAAACATTCTACAATTAACATTATCATAAAAGAGTAAAAATCTATTATGTTGGCTATAGAAGAGAAACTGAGAGTTATGGCATTATGGGGACTTTTATTCGTTCGATTCGTTCAGTGCAGATTTGTATTTGCTTAAGAAGAACTTTAAGAAATCAATTACAACAATTCTGCAACTGCAGTACATGTTAAAAGTGTTGCTGTTGTGTGTGTGTGTTACTGTTATGCTTAGAAACAGTAATGCTCAAACTGTTGCAATTTTCACTTTACATTCAAATATTTTGTACTTCATTAAATTACACTTGTCTTATACTCTCTAATAACAGTTTAGTAAGTCCAGCTTGTTTAAAATAAAAGCTTGTATCCTCATTAACCCTTTGTGAACTCACTCACCAACAGCTTATACAGTGCCCTCCATAATTATTGGCACCCCTGGTTAAGATGTGTTCTTTAGCTTCTAATAAATTGAGTTTCTTTCTAAATAATATAGGACCACGATGGAAAAAAGAGTAAAATCCAACCTTTAACTCAAGTGAAATTTAAGGGGGAAAAAAAAATCCCTGACTAAGAAATAATTATTCTTCATAAAATCACCTGTTCCACAATTATTGGCACCCCTAACATTTCTTAGGAAATAAATGTAATTAAAGTATTTCTGTCAATTCTACAGTCGTTTACGAAGTTGATCAGAGTATGTAGGAACATTTAATTAGTAATTCACAACTTCCTGTTTTCCTGGGGTATAAATATGACATGACACAGAGGCCATTTCTCTTCAACATGGGAAAGACAAAGGAACATACCATTCAAGTAAGGCAGATGTGTGTTGACCTCCACAAGTCAGGCAATGGCTACAAGAAAATAGCCACTCACCTACACCTGTCCATATCTACTGTCAGAGGAATTATTAAGAAGTATAAAACAACTGGAACAGTGGTAAACAAGCCTGGACGAGGACGCAAGTTTATTTTGCCACCACGCACAGTGAGGAGGATGATAAGAGAAATAAAAAGGTCTCCAAAGCTCACTGTTACAGAATTGCAACAAATGGTGGCTTCTTGGGGTCACAAAGTCTCCAAAACAACCATCAGGCGCTATCTGCATGCCAACAAGCTGTTTGGGAGGCATGTACAGAAAAAACCTTTTCTCACTCACAATCATAAACGCAAACGTTTGGAGTTTGCTAAGCAGTACTGGAACTTCAACTGGGGCCGTGTGCTTTGGTCAGATGAAACTAAGATAGAGCTTTTTGGCAACAAATGCTCTAAGTGGGTCTGGTGTAACACAAGAGCTGAGTATGCAGAAAAGCACCTCATGCCCACTGTGAAATATGGGGGAGGATCAGTGATGCTGTGGGCCTGTTTCTCTTCCAAAGGCCCTGGGAACCTTGTTAGGGTGCATGGCATCATGAATGCTTTGAAATACCAGGACATTTTAAAACAAAATCTGGAGGCTTCTGCCTAAAAGCTGAAGATGGGTCATCACTGGGTCTTTCAGCAAGATAATGACCCAAAACATATGGCCAAATCTACACAGAAATGGTTCACCACACACAGAATCAAGCTCCTCCCATGGCCATCTCAGTCCCCAGACCTCAACCCCATTGAAAACCTGTGGGGTGAGCTGAAGAGGACAGTGCAGAGGAGAGGACCCAGGTCGCTGGATGATTTAGAGAGATTGTGCAAAGAGGAATGGTCAAAGATCCCTCTATCTGTATTCTCCCATCTTGTGAAACATTATAAGAGAAGATTAGGTGCTGTTTTGTTGGCAAAAGGGGGTTGTACAAAGTATTAACATCAGGGGTGCCAATAATTGTGGCACACATGATTTGATGTTAAACAATTATTTCTTAATGTGGGATTTTTTTCCTACTGAATAAATTCACTTGAGTTAAAGGTTGGATTTTACTCTTTTTTTCCATTGTGGTCCTATATTATTTAGAAAAAAACTCAATTTATTAGAAGCTAAAGAACACATCTTAACCAGGGGTGCCAATAATTATGGAGGGCACTGTATATCTATCTTGAACAGAACCAGTCAAGCTGCTGATGTTTGGCCAAAAATATGTTTAATTGTCAAATTCGATTGTACTGCATGGCAGCTGCTCAGGCTGCAAGAACAACATGAGTGTCTGTAACTTATCAGGGAAGGAAGCTGTTTACTTCAGCTGGCTGGGTCAAACAATAACAGACAGGTGTCAGACATAACTGCTGTGTATAATGACAGTTAACAGCTAACTACTGATCTGTGAAGTAACATTAGACACAGTAAGCAGAGGCTGTTCAATTAGTTTGTGAAATTAGCTGATTAGCTCACGATGAGCTGATTAGTGGCCTGGATATTTTTGTTTACTAAAATAGTTGATTTTTTTTTTACTAAAACTATTATCTATTTTAATACTAATAATTTACATTACAATAATTAAATAACTAAAGAAAAAAGTCTAAAAATAGACTACATAAAAAGCAATACATTTTAATCAAAAGACATGCTATGATATCATTTAAAAGGTCACGCTTAGAGAAAACTGAATTTTATTTTCAGTTTTTCAGTCATGGCCCCCACCTGTGGAGTTACCTCACCTAGTAACCTCAAAGTCTCAAAGCTACTGCACTTAGATTTTTCTTCTGATCTGTTTGTTGGCAATGGCAACACAGCAACACAGCTTAAAATCATGTTGATTCCTCCTGTTGGAGGTCTGTCAACTCTGTCAACAAGGTCTGAAAACACGAGAACAGGAGATTTGCTGTGAGCCTCAGGTAGCATCTGATGATTACTGACAAAGGGCAATCCAGTGTGACCCAGCTGTATTGGCAGCATACTTTGGAGAAGTTCAGATGTTCATGTTGATGGTACTCTGCACTCTCATTTAGCTTCCACCACTCCGAAAGGGCATGATCACTATCCCTAGGTGAATGGAAGCTATAGCCCCCCCACACACATACTTTAACTGGGTCAGTTCCAGCTGCAAGGGTCCAGAGCAGTGGACAGTCAGAATTTTCCCTTTTATCTCTACTCCCACAACACTGTGTTTTTTTTTTCTTCTTAGGAACGGTCATACCAAGGCACATGCCTGGCCTCCCACAGCAGTAACAACAGTGTTCTTTTCAGTCTCAAGGTTCTTAACAAGGCCTGCCTCAACTCTACAGACGTCAGCCTGATGAACATCAATGTGAATGCTCTCTCCCTCTTAGCTAGTGAGGGTGTGTGCAGAGACAAAGTTGATGTTCTATCGTAGACCATCTCTATTGTCTTTATCTCAAATTATTTATTATTTAAAAACATGTCATGCTAAATGCCTGTGATTGGTCGTTTTATATGTCAGTCATACAGCAATGGAAACTTTCCTGGTCTGGTTTAGGAGGCTGCATAGGTTGTGGAATTGGTTTCATCTTGCTTAGCTTTTGCACAAAATAAAGTACTCTAGGGTTTGTGATTTCCAGAAAAAAAATATTTTTGTTCTCTTTACTTCAGGGACTTTGGTCAATCAGGGCAATCTTCCCACAGGGCAGACTAAAGGATTTGGTAGTTGAATAGTCAATAGGCAACCACTAATGCTAAACAGTAAACGTCAGATGTGAGCTCTATCAGACCAATGATCAGTTTCCTCTTCATGTTTTGCGCGACTCCTTACAAACGACTGGGCAGTGCAGCAATGCACACAATGACCATTAATCCTAATCCAACGTCACAATATGGACAAATGTTTTATTGGACAAATAGTTTCTTCTGAAATTAAGGGTAACAAAAAAAAATGTATTTTGTTTTTGTTGGAGTAACTGTCTCTACTGCCCAGGGAAGGCTTTCTACTAGATTTTGGAGCAATGCTGTGAAGATTTGATTGCATTCAGCAACCAAAGTGTTAGTGAAGACAGATATTGGATGATCATGACCCCTCATGCTGAGGGGGGTTATACTCCTGTAGCCCAGGACTGGCATTAGATATGGTGCCAATAGGTTAATGTTTGTCTGCTTCAGAAGATCCTATTATATTGACAGTACTTCTCTAGAAGGACTAGACAAGCTGTGTGTTTTTACACATGTACACATCTGTGCTGTTTTCTCTCAAACTCAATTCCATGGTCACAGGTATATAAAACCAAGCACCTAGGCATGAAGACTGCTTCTATAAACATCTGTGAAAAAACGGGTCGCTCTCAGGAACTGTGAATTCCAGCGTGGTACCGTGATAGGATGCCACTTGTGTCCAGTCGTGACATTTCCTTGCTTCTAAATATTCCACAGTCAACTGTCAGTGGTATTACAACAAATTGGAAGTGATTGGAAACATCAGCAACTCAGCCACAAAGTGGTAGTCACGTAAAATGACAGAGCAGGGTCAGAGTCAATCGCTACAGACGTCCAAAATGTGGCTCTCAGATTAGCTCAAGAACAGTGCATAGAGAGCTTAATGGAATGGGTTTCTATGGCCGAGTAGCTGCATCCAAGCCTTACATCACCAAGTGCTATGCAAAGCGTTGGATGCATTGTGCCAAGTGTAAAGTTTGGTGGAGGGGGGATTATTATGGTGTGGGGTTGTTTTTCAGGAGTTGGGTTCAGCCCCTTAGTTCCAGTGAAAGGAACCCTTAATGCTTAGCATACCATGTGTGCGAAGGCAATCTAATATAATTTTGGCAATATAGTGTATTTCTACTTCCTTAACATAAAATATTGTTCTTCCTGTAGCTACTTCAGCAAAACTCATTTAGTTTTCCCTTACAGCAGTGTAATGAGCCGTGAAGTCATAGAAGAGGTCACAGAGATACCAGACGAGAGGGCTATGAATCAGCCAGCTGTAATGACATGCAGACCTTTTAGTTTACAACTGCAGAGGACATTAAGACACTAAAAAAACAAAACAGTACTTAAAAGAAACAAAACGTAACAACCTATTTCAACAATAAACATTGCATAGAAAATGCTAATAATCAGCTAACTGGTTATTCTCCCAAAAACACTGCAATATATATTTATTAATCAAATCATCAGTAAAATCAACGGGAAACATTGTAATATCTGAAGTATCTTGGTTAGTTTTATTTATTGTTATAAATAAAACATAAAACGTATTGCTGGCACAATTCCATAGCCATACCACACTAGACGACCACTACAAAACCAGAACTGCAGAATGCAACCCACACTATATTCACAAGCTAAACCAATAAACAACGTACAATTGCCAACAGCCCCACTGTAACAGCCAAGGGCAACTAAGATTGTTTGAAAAATCTTTAAAAGATATGAAATATTTTACATATATGTTTTTTTTTCTCATAAAAGAGGGGAAAACACAATAAACCATACATAGCGGAAACTGTTGAACTGTGCTTTGGCTAGATGGTTTCATTCAACCCACAACTTAGACTTTTACGCTTCAAGTTCTAACTTTGATATTCAAATCATGTGGTTCATGTTGTGCAGACAATCTGCACATAAAGGGTTTTTTTTTACAGCAGCTGTTGTATCAGAAAACTTATTTCCAACAGTGCAGCCGGCTTACAATTAGCTAAAAGACTTTAAATACTTGTTACTTGTTCCCCTTAGATTGATTAACCAATAATTATGAAATTCAGAACATTGGGTATGTTAAGCACTTGGCTCCCCCAAAATGTACACGTCCACTAGCGAAACCTAATGGCAAAACGCAACAGCCACTCCAGGAGAATAAGGTGTTGATGATCCTTGTTGTTCAGAACAGCACCACTGGACTCTGCTAGTTGTAGTTACCGGAATATGAGCTGCTACGTGAACCCACTCTCCATGACCTTGGCTTTTCTTGTGCCAGTGTCCACAGAAGAGAAGCTCAAACAACCAGACGTTTATTCCTGAGGCCAGCACCAGACGACGCAAAAGCTGGGGAAGCTAGAAAGAATCCGTACTAGGCCTTAACCTAATGTTAGCCTGGCTTTTACCATCTCTTCTCTTCATCGTCCACTCCCTTAAAAACAACCGGACTACCTGATTACCAAACTGGAGCTAAACATCAGAGAGGAAAGTATCTGCTTATTTTCGACTCGAAAAGGACAAATGCGGGGACACAAGCAAGGCTAAAAGCTAACTCAGCTACATCACTTTAGCTTGCTAAAAAATTAACCACAGTGTTTTTATTACAGAGTTAAAAACTAATCTGTGCGGCTCCTGTGAGTCTTTGCGGTGCTGTAAGAGCAAAACACTCATTCACTCACTCGTTGTTTTTTCCCAAGAGGAAACTCAGCCCAAACCAGGACCACATACATAAGTACAAACGAAAAGTAGATCTAGCACTGTCAGCTGTAGCGCTTTATTTAGGAGTTCTTAGAATGCAAGTCCATTATTGAAGAGTGTACACCTCATTTACCACAGATCAGCTTATGGTAGCGAAACTCCATCTGTTTGAGGAATCCCCAGCACAGCGTCACACTCCGAGAGCCGTCCCTCTCCACCTGCCTGGGGGTCACCTGGGTTTTTCCCTATCATAAAGACACAGAACAGGCATACAACAGCTGACCATCTCCCCCCACCGCTTGTCCTGTAATCCTGGGGTTCTTTCACATGTGACTTTATTACCTTTATTGAGCTGTATAGAAGTGATGTTAACAGTTAGGTCATGAAATCTAGGAACGTAGCCACGAATGAAAACACATTACAGGCAATAAAAGAAAAATTAAATAATAGCATTAAATAAATTTATTAAAAATAAAAGGAATGCCCTTTCAGGGGAGGTTCACCAACATGCTATTTTTATCTCACCTACTATAAATAAAAACAAAAACAACCTGTTGTTGTCTTGATTCAAAACAGTGAGAAGTGAGAAGGCCCACTCAGCTGCAATCATACACACACAATCTCACACACTCACAGAGATCTGCTGCTGATTCAGAATGAGAAGAGGAACTGAGAGCTCTTTGTAGTTTCCTTGCAGAGACGAAGAAAGTCTCGCATATGTAAACCCCTCACACACGTGCCATTTGATGCACCTCTCGACTGAACGCAAAGAGTCACATTAATCATTAGTCACTGTTTATTCCTGAGGTTTTCCAGTCTCAACCAAGAAGCGTTTTTCTGATGGATTATAAATAATAAAGGTAAGCGTAGTAGTTACGTGAATCATCAATTTATTAGAGCTCCGATCAATAACCAACATGTGACTAGAACAGGTAAAGGGGACAGTGGTGCAGGGCTTCCTCAAACAGGGTGCAAAATATGTTTTAAAAATGACTTCTATTCACCAAGTACTGACACTGGGCTAAGTGACATGATATTTATATTACAGTCACGTTAAACCAGTGGTCTAATGTAAAACCCTTAATATGTTGAAAAATGTTATAAAATTTAGTTGTTAAAATGTAAATGTTTTGTTGAAAATGAGATTCTAGTTATTCGTGGTTCTGAGGTGAGGAGTATTTTTTTTACTATTATTTTTTTTTTTTAGATTAAGTTTTTTTGTTAAATCTATTAGTCAGTTTCCCTAAAAAAAAGCCAAATAAAATATACATCAAACAAAAGAGATTCAATTATTTCTTCTTTAATAAAAATGTATTCACTTTTGCAAAGCAATAAACAGGATGTAATGACTGATACAGTGCTTATATCTCCTGAGGCCTTTAATGTTTGTAATGTGTCTCTTCAGCTTTCTCTCTCACTTGTCAGCGAGAGTCAAAGTGAGAGAGTAAGTCATGCGAGAGTTTGGAGAAAGTGTGTTTAGTTTAGAAGAAATCTGACGAGTAATCAAACAACTGCACGTCTGTGGGCTGCTGAAATGGTTGAGTTGCTTCAGTCTTTTCTGCATTCAGCGACGTGACAGTCCTCTCGTACCATTATGAAAGTAGTCTTTTATTGCGCTACAGCATATTCTATCTTCTGTCAGATCAGACCAGACAAGATAGCCTTCACTGGCCTCAAGGAGAAAACACCCGGTCGTTGGTTCATGGTTTGTGACTAAGAGCACCCCACAAGCCTTGCCATTGTGGAGAAGTATATCAGTTGTCACATATCAGTTGTCAATGTAAAAAGATTTCTTTCCCAGTCTTTCCCAGCGACCAAATTGTCAAAGTGAAAATTGGAGGTTTTTGCCCATCAGTGACTATATACTGCATATGATGTATGAAGTGGCATGCAAAAGTGGGCTCCCTTGGTCAAACTTTGTTACCATAAAGAGAGCTAAAGAGCCATTCCCTCAGTCTGTAATGTAAGCAAGCAAGGACTCTTGTCGGTAAATGCAATCAAATCCTCACAGCAATGGTCAAAAATGTAGAAAAAAAGCTTTCCCTGGACAGCAGAGACAGTAACTCCAACTAAAGCAGAATAAAGTTCCCTTTTGCTAGATCGGATCATGCCTTCAGTTTATGGGAAAGGACCGTGAGAAAGGGGGTGAAACTCAGGAATATTTTCAACTGAAGCTTGGCTGGCTTTTCTTTGTGGTAGGAATCCCAAAAACGTCACGGGAATCAGGAACTGGTCTTGGATCACTTTATGTAGGGTACACCTGGACACCGGCAAGCCAAGTGTGACAAGTCAGAGGCAAGGAAAAACTACCTCAGTAGGGAAACCCATCCTCCTTTAATTGGCACCGGATTGTGGAAAGATACTTTGATCTTGTAGACATGTTTTAGTTATGGGAGTATTAAGAGTCAGTGGAGGCAAGAGATGGTTGTAAGGTTGAGATGGATGTTAGAAGGTCAGAAGAGTGGCTTGTGAGTATTGGTGACTTATTCAGATGAGTAATCTGGAGGCGGCTGATTGTGCAGCAAGAGTTAGATGGTCTGTTTACTATGAAAGGTGGTTCAGTCATGCAGGTAAGAGTCCCCAAAAAAGGCAAAATATGCCAGATGCCAGATGCGGTTGCAACAGACAAAGGGGCCAAGGGAGATAGCCCAGCAGAGCCAAAAGGTCCGCAGGCAGCAAAGAAAGCATCATGATGCCCACAGGGAGTCGCAGGGTCCAGAGCAAAAGCCAAACATGCTGCAACCCAACAGTGGTCCGACCCAGGGGAGGGGGAGCCAAGGCAATGTTGGGGTAATGCAGTAGGAGAGAGTAAGGCCTGCAGCCAGGGGCCAGAAAAGGAGATGATGGAAGGAAAAAAGGGAGAGATGAAAGGGGCAGCCAGGTGTGTGGAAGGGATGAAGAGGACAGAACCAACAGCCAAGGACCAAAATGGAAAGGGAGGAAGAAGAGGTAGAAAGAGGTAGCAAGAAAAAGGGAGCGGGCTATAAGGAGGAATGATGCGCGAGAAGAGTGCAGTGGAGCTGAAACGGTTGGGGTGGGACCATCTAGGTAGAGTTTAACTGCGCCAGACAAAGTAGAGTCAAATTAAGTTGGGAAGTTGAGTGAATTTGAAGAGTGCAAGGAGGAGATTAATTGAAGGGATCCGTGCTGAGCAGAGTGGAATGGGGAAGAGCCGAGAAGAAAGGAGACCAAGGAAAGAGATGAGCAAGGAATTTACAGGATGTTGGATTAGGGAAGCGTGGCTTTAGGCATGTTTCTCCTACCAAAATTCAGTTATTTCATTAAGAAACAATGAATAAGCAGATGTCCCAAAACTTTGGTATATATAGTGTAGGTCTGGTGAATAAAGGTGCAGAATTTTATTAAAAGTATACCTCACCAACTATTAAGAACGGAAGTGGGTCAATAATGCTTTTGTGTTGCAGCCAGTGGCATGGAGAACATTTCACTGGTAGGGGGAAGAATGGATTCAATTAAATTCAATTACCAGCAATTCCTAAAAGCGAACACCACTATCTGTGAAAAAAAATGATAATTCTAAAGACACCTTAAAATCCCCAATGGATTTGCCATTGTCCTATTATGTATTCATGTAAATATATATGGATTTATACTCTTTTTTGGGTGCCATAAAGTCAAGTCAAGTCAAGTCAAGTCAAGTCAAGTCAAGTCAAGTCAAGTCAAGTCAAGTGGGTTTATTGTCATTTCAACTACATACAGAGTACACAGTGAAACGAAACAACGTTCCTCCAGGACCATGGTGCAACATAGACAGTGCATACAAGACACAAGTGCAACACAAACAAACAAGTGCGGACAGACAACACGACACAGTACAGACAGAGGATAATAAATAATGACGGTAGTGTGGAAGTTGTGCAATGTGCAATAAATAGAGTCCAGTGAGGTAGTAAAGTTATTAGTGCAAATGCTTGTGCAAAAAATGCTTCCCATGTTATTTGGGGTAAATGGTTGGAAAGAAAGATGGGGGAAAGTCTTTTTGTATGTCTTTTTTATCTTTAAAATGAAAAAATCAAAAAAGGAATCTGTTAATAGACCTAAAAAGATCAATGCAAGGTCAATTATCTTACAGGACTAGAAGCTTTTTGCTTAGAGAAATGACAACAACTGAAAGTTACTTAACTAGCATATATAAGCTGTAATATATACAAAAAGTGGTAAAAAGTGCCCGGCATGCTGTGTGTGTGTGTTTTTATTTCAGGGCTGTAAAATGGTTACAAAAAGGTATATATGCTATTGTACTACAATAGACTAAAACTAAATAATATGATATGACTAAACCTAACATTTATAAAAAAAATAAAATAAAACAGCAACTAAAAAAAACAATCAGATGTTGGAAAGATGTATTAATAGATAGAGAAAAGCAAACATTTTACTTTCTGACTTCCTGGGAGAGTTTAAAAATCACATCAGTAGAAAATACTTTTAAACCATAATAGCTGTGCTGTAGCAACACCTCTTCTAAATCTAAAAAGAAAATAAACCCTTAAAGGATATTGATGAGAGTACACAAGATCCCAAAATGGTAACATCACTAGATCAGCCACTAATTTTGAAACAAAAAAATGTCTGCTTTTGACGTGGCGGTTAACCAAAACCTTGTGTGAATAGGCATGTTCTCAGTCTAGAGTTAAAAACTGAGAGTGTGTCTGAAACAAGTGTGAACTGAAGCAGGGAGGTTGTTCCAGAGTTAGGAGGCCTTGTGAGCAAAAAGATTAACCTCCTGCAGTGTTTTTTTCTGGATCCAAAGAGTTCCCAGCGCAATGCAAATGAAGTGTGTGTGATGGATTATGAGACTCATCAGTCAGATAGTGAGGGGCATGGCCATTTGGCTAATAAAGCCTTATTTGTCAGAAGAAGCACCTACTAATCAATTTGCTACTGAACTGGCAGCTTGTGCAGGGATGTAAGAGTAAGAGTGGCAGAGTCAAATACTTTTGAGTACTCTAGCTGCTGCATTTGGGAGCTGGAGCTTTTTTTTTTTTTAGATTTAGAGGAAGGAGTAGCCAGAAAGGACATAGTGATGATCTAAACTCGAGGCTGTGATTAAGAACAAGTACGAAAGTTAAGTAGAATTAATTGTTTTTCCTGTAGACCTTTCTTTATTTATAAACCAGTATTACACTATATGTGCTGATGTAAATCTAATCTGCTTCCTCTAATCTGCTTCCTGACAAACATCCATGCTGTCTTTGATATTTCTGAATAAAGTGTGTACTGTCAACATGTCTGGTTTTGTTGCTTATGTTCTTTTAAAGAGCTATTAGTTGGTTTGAGAATGTTCCAAGCACACGGTTTATACCTACTTGCTGTTAGAGCTGGGCAATACGACAATATTTTAGCATATTGTGATAAATATTGTTTTCTAAGCATATTGAGGATATTGTTATTGCTTAATTAACACACATCAACTGTATGTTTTATATGTAATTAGACTGGTTTAATTACATGAAGTGCATCAGATGCTGAATACTGTACTCAGAATGAGAGATTATCTGAACAGTAGCTCTTATTAGGAAAAATGTCTTTAAATATTGACATAGTATTTTTACCATATCACCCAGCCGTACTTGCTGTCATTAATTTTATGTTCAGAAGTAAAATAATAATACCTGGATGGCGAGTGATGCACCATTCTCTATCTAAATATTTTTGTTGTTGACCATCAGAACATATCCAGAAAATAAGGCCTTGCATAGTTGTTTCTAATATAAGCTGTTGTTGAGAAGTAATCAATTGTCAGGGTTAATAATGACGCCTAACAACACACGTCTTAGACACACTTGGTCTCGGAGAAGGAGGCAAGTCTGGACTGTATCTTATGAGGTGTCGCTGGTGTCTACTGCCCAGACTCTGGTTGCTTAATTTCTGTAGAATGGAGGGGAATGGAACCAACATGGCCATATTTCACTGCTCTTGTGCATCAGCAACACCATGTTGGTTCATGGTTTGTCCCTCCTTCGACCACTGGCGATATGAGGACTCAAGCCTTTACGTACATCACGCCTTTACGATACCATGATCATTGTGTTTCATGAAAATGTCTTCAACTAATGAGATTTCATATTTTTAGCCATTTTCCCTTTTTTGGAAGAATTTTATGATTAATTGCAATTGTAAAAAAAAAAAAAAAAAAAAAGCACCTACAAAATGTCACCATCTGGTGGCAGGTATGAAGTACTGTAGCCCAGTAGAGCCAACTCTTTAACCAGCAAGCTAATAGATGCTACATTTGTCACTAAATCACTTCCATTTCATTTGATAAATAGGCTTCCTTGTGGCATGTATAAACATATTATTCTCTTAGCCCACCAGCATTAGTGTACCAGTTACCATGTTAAAGTATTATGATGCATTAATCTCAAGTGAACAGCTCATATTTTCTCCGGTACGTAATATTCACTCATTAACTTAAAAACATCACAATGAGTCACACTGCATGAATGTAGTCACTACTTTAAGTTGCTAACTTGTTACTGTCACAGATATGCAAATGCACATACACACACAGCTTGTCTAGTCCCTGTAAAGGACTCTATAGAGAAGAGCCTAAATATGAACCTATTGGCACAATGCCTAATACCAGGCATGGGCTAGAGGGGTAAAATGCATTGAGCAATGATGCAATGATGGATGATGCTCCAGCCAAAACTTTTGGGATGAGTTGGGGAGTTTGGGATGAAGTGGGGTGGTGATCATCCAACATCCTGACCTCACTAATGCTACTGTTGTTGAATGCAACCAAATCCTCACAGCAATGCTCCAAAATCTAGTAGATGGCCTTACCTGGACAGTAGAGACAGTTAGTCCAACAAAAGAAGGATCAACTCTTTGCTAATACCCTTGCTGTGTTTTTATTATATTAGAAATGAGACATTCTTCCAGAAGCGTACATTTCACTTCTAAACATCTTGGTGGAAAACAAGTATCTCCTTCACAAATCTGAACACAGAATCATATAGAAGACACATATCGTGCCACTTTAGCATGTCGTAATGCTTGAATAAAATACATTTAATATGCATTTCACACCTAAAATGTCAGGACCTGTCACATGTATATGTAAGAAAGGTTTTCTAATGAATTTCTTTGGCACATAGCATTTTCTTATTGACCTCATGTCCCTGGTTGTGTAATTTCTACAAGAAATATAAGCAACATTTTGGTCACCTGTAGTGGCAAGAACAGAATTACCACCAGGCACTCATGTAACTGTGTATCATAATGTTCTATGTGACAGGACAGATGCTGCGACAGGACTGACTTAATGGGGTTTGCTGTGTTTTGTATTCTTTAATTACGCTTTTCATTTCTTATTTTGATGTTGATGTAATTTTACACTATTTTATTTCAAAGCTAATAAAAATTACAATTATATCTATATGTACTGAAATATCCTCAAAAGCAGTGCGACACAGGCCTTGGTAAAGGACAGACCACATTTAAAACATCTGTCTATGACTATAAAAAGGTTCAATGCAGGCATAAAATACATTAAATGCAATAAAGACAATGTCAAGGAACAATGCCGTTCATTTGCAAGGCTCTGTTACAAGGCTGTTAGATCTTGTAATGCAGGGCTTGACGTGACAGCAATTCTAGATGTGATTGTTTAGCCTCAAAGCTGTTGGCAGCGAAGCAAAAATTCCAGAAAGCTTTTTATTCATGTTCTGGATTTCAAACAATTTCGTCCTTTTCTGGGATATTATGGCGTGACAGGGCCTACAGTTTTGTATCTTCCTTGAAAAAGTCAAGCTTAAAATCACA
This sequence comes from Salminus brasiliensis, assembly GCF_030463535.1. Classification (NCBI taxonomy): domain Eukaryota; kingdom Metazoa; phylum Chordata; class Actinopteri; order Characiformes; family Bryconidae; genus Salminus; species Salminus brasiliensis. Next base: position 16,876,439 of record NC_132879.1, read on the forward strand.
CAATTCAACAAGAGAAGTGAGCTATGATCAACTTCAGCATTACTTTGGTCAACTGATGTCACTTCCTCTAAGTCATAACCCTTACATTAATTCTGTAACCTTTTTAGGAAATGTTTTATGTAAATGTGACAAGATCTTGTGGAATTCAGATAGCCTAATGCATGACATCCTTTACAGAACAGCTCACACAAATCAAATCAATCATCTTGGCATCTTTAGATGATACAAGTTATATTAACTGTAAAAAATGTCCAGGACAGATAATGTAGGTTTCTGGTAGAATGTCCCAAATATTGTAAAAGTTACTTTACACCCCAGCCTTTAACAGATACCAATATATTTAGTACAGCAAAGTTACTAGTTAAAAAATATAGTTAAAACAACAGTTTAAAAAAGTTTCTAGTTAAAACAGTCAAAAACAAAACTTGTAAACTGAATTTGTAACTGCAGCTGAACTCTCTTCATCATGATAGTGGCTTCTGCCCTTCATCTCCTGACAGCTTCAGCTCATACACAGCATAACAACAAAGGATATATCATCACGTAAGCATCCATAAGGGGGTAGCTCAGCAAGCAGGAAGCATTTGTTACGTTTGAAACAGCCACTGTTTGCATTTGGGCGAAGTAAAGAACTGATGTGATGTGTAACATGATCTTTACTGTTGCAAGCCAAAGTCTATGGGGGTGCAAAAGCATCCGCTGCACCCTCAGTGTTTTTTAACATCTCTGCATAATGCACACTATAATGATGTATGCACCCCCATTTATTTCCAGTGAACCCTCGGTGATTTTGCTCTGGACCCAAGTCAGTATCCCTGTAACATCTCCTACTATTACTCATCTCACTAAATCTTTTCTTTTGTGGCTGACATCATGGCTTGCTACAAAACGGAAATGTGATAAGAGGTGTATGAGATAAAAATGTGATGAACAACAAAGGAATATGTTGTTTATAATATACTAATCTCTGTCCTTAAAACCACAGTTTGTCCTCTGACACAGGTGTCTCCAATCACTCCTGAAACCTGATGAGTGTTTTAGACATGTGATTGTCGTCTCCTCCTGGGGGGTGGTTCTGATCTACAGAGCATTTCAGTGGATATTGTAGAAATATCTGAATTCATCAAAAATATACAAATAGTTTTACAATGACTATAACATTAGCACCACTAACAGGTGAAGTGAAAAACACTGATTTTCTTCATCTACCGTGGCATCTGTCAAAGGGTGAATATATTAGACAGCAAGTGAACAGTCAGTTCCTAAAGGTCATGTGTTAAATGCAGGAGAAATGAACCAGTAGAACTATGAGACACTTTGAAAAAGATTAAATTGTGCTGGCTAGACGACTGGGTCAGAACATCTCCAAAACAACGGGCAGGTCTTTTCTGGTATGCAGCAGTCAGCACCTCCCAAAAGTGGTCCAGGAAAGGACAAACAGTGACTCTGCAACAGGGTCATGGGAACCTAAGGCTCACTGATGCTTGTGGAGATACAACAGATACCACAGGGTGCCTTCAGAGATATCGTGGAGTCCATGCCTCAAATGGGCAAAGATGTTGTAGCAGCAGAAGGGGAACCTAAGGAATATTAGGCAGGTGGTGTTAATGTTATAGCTGTACACTGACAGTTTTCTGCTATACAGCCAACTTAAACTTTATTATTAATAGTGATTTTTAGTGGATAAATGCATTGAAATTTAAAGAGCATGCTCTTGACCTGAGTTCCATGAGATGAGTCAAATTCTCTGATTGAAATGAACTGCATATTGGTGAAATGACTGAGACCATATCCATATGACTAATATGTCAGTAAAAGTGAGGTGAAGTTTTTAAGACACTGAAGTCGGATAAATGTGGAATAAGACCTAACAAGGAATAATGGATTTTTAAAGAAAATAAAAATTTAATATGAATTTCTAGGCTACCTAGGGGTCAAATGTTTATTGCCATGTCACATGAGCACAGATGTGAAAGTGAGTGAAAAATGTAGGTTAATTGTCCCTCATAGTATTAAAATACACAAATATATACACAATAAAAATCTACTGTGGTCAATACTATGGTCATATATATGATGATGATGTGTGTGTGTGTGGGCAAACATAGGAATAGGCGTTAGAATCTTAGCCACTTTGACAAGTACTAAATTGTGATCAACTGAATCAGAGCATCTCTGAAACATGAGGCAGGTCTTGTGGGGTTTTTCTAGTATGCATTAGTCATTTACTACCAAAAGTGATGCATGAAAGAACAACTGGTGAACCAGAAACAGGGCCATGGGCCTAAGGCTCACAGATGCTCATGGAGCATCTCACGACTTACAGGACTTAAATGGACAGATCTATTGTAGTGGCACAAAGGGGAGGGGGGTACTTAATATAAGGCAGGAGATGTTAATGTTAGGCTGTCGGTGTACATAGTCGGTATGACTGGGCTGTTAGTTCCAGTTCCAGTTAATAAAGTGCAGGGTGCAGAGTGTGCTTATAAGGGGTGAATAAGATAAGAACGCATTTTGCCAGGATGCTCATTTTCCGAGAGATTTGCAAAATGTTAAAGCGTTGGAGGACAGTCTGAAGAACTGTTTGAAGGTTTCACACAAAATCAAACTTGAAATGGAAAGTAGGAAATGAAATGATGTGTTAATTTGCCAGCAGTTTAAAACCATGTCTGTTTACATGTGCAATATCGGTCACTTATTGATCAGTCGCTAACAAATATCATGATGTTTTCATCCTTTAAATGTTAACATGGACATGTTGATCAGATGTAGCAGATTACAACATGCTTCATGATTTTAAAATGCATAGTTTATGTATACACTTGGTAGGGAAATATACACTTTTATACTTAAATCTAAAAAAACTAAAAAATGTGTAATTCATAGGAAAAAAGATATATGATAAAAAGATTTTATTAGTCGACTGATAACGCCACCCACCCGTTTCAGCGCTTGTATGTTGGTGTTTTAACCACATGCGGTTTGGCCTTTTTTAGCACTCATTTGAACATTTATAAGCTCCAGGCCATTTTAGCAATATACCATATACTGATAAATTGTTCAATCAGATAAAACAAACATGGGTGCTGTCCTATAGCTTTTCCCCGGAAACCTTTTGAAGACACATCGCTGTGTTCAAATCGCAAAGAATACTCCCACACACAACATTCTGGACAAGAACTGGCCTCTGGTTTCTTCTAAACCCTCTGTTTCCACAACAACACCAGCCTGAAGTTCTTGCAGCAAACAGCTGTCAGTTAACCCCTAAAGGTCAGGAATGTGTCATTGCTTCAGATATGAGATACAGTAATACCATTAATAGCCCTGATAAAGACAAGACCCCACAGTCTGAACCTGACAACTCGCCTGTACTCTCTGAGTTGAGAACCACTGCTGATCACAGCAAATGGTAGGTACTCTATACATTTCCATATTCCATGTACTTCAGCGTATGTGACACATGTTTGATGTCATTGAACAGCGGTTGCGTCATAGGCAGTGTTTTATGTGTGTGGTGGTAGACCAGTGTGTGGAATAGTCAATTAAGTGTATTAAATTGAAATGGAATTCATCTAAATGTATAATATTTAAATGAAATCAAGTTAAGATATTACTATGTAAATACATGTTTAAAGTACATTTACATGATGCTTAAACTTATGTTGCATACAAAACATACAAACTTAAAGTATGTTTTTGAATATAAAACAAATTATGAGTGTATAGTGGCTAGTCAGTGGCACTGCAGCTTTTTTAAAAAAGGTCTTGTATCTAGTATCCTAGTATCATTTTGAAGATTGACTATAGTAATGCAATTGTAAGGTTTTATTAGCTTTGACAATATGGTTTTACATGAGAATATATTATTATTGTTATTATTATGAATTATAATAATAATACTAAGTTTTTATTTTAATGGGATTTAGAGAAGTGTTTGGCATTCTTGGGTTCAGTAGTTCTCGTTGTTTATCCAAAAACAACACTTCCTACACGTTAACATGTTTTCAGTCATCTAGCTATGTGATAAGAATGAGAACTAATAACTCAAACATCCTTCTAGATGATTACTGATTATAGGTAGAAATTGTATACAGGGCGACACTTACTGAGAAAACCTTACTCACTAAAAAAACAAGGGGAATGAGTGTCAAAAAAGCCAAAGCATTCAATCATATATCCTCAGTTTTTAGACATTTTATAATGTACAAATTATTAGGACAAAAGACCTCAAAAAGAGAGATGCCAATAATGTATCAATAAGTTAAATATAAACATAGCTGACTTCCAGGTTGACTGATACTATTCCACAACTATAAATAGGACGATCGCTGATGGAGGAACGGATTCCATATAAGTATGGCACACGCAAGCATCTAGACTGATTATTCCTAGTGTGTAGAGCCTCCCATAGAGGCCATCCCCCACCTACACCCTGCTGTCTTCCTGTATGCTTACCGTAATATCCGCAAAACCGGCGTGCTTTGTTCTCTCGGTCTGAATAACCTTGAAAACTGAAACCGCATGTCCGTTTACACGACACCAATATCGCTCATGTCCACAGCTTGTTTGTAAGTGCATATATGTGTTGTGCCAATTTTATGTCTGTGTGTGTGGGTTGTTTATTTTGACTATGTGAGATCATATAAGTCCACATCAAAAAAGAAAGTGGTTACGGCATGGGTCCATAATTTTAGACGTTTTCGCAAACATTTAGGCCTCCTAACATCCTGCCATGGTACACTGATGCTGGAGATATAACACACATAACACTGAAAACACTGAACCACACAGACCTTTTAATATTCCTCAGTACAAGTTGGAGTTTTAAGCAATTGAAGCAAATGCAGCACCAACAACTGAGGAGCCAACGTCCACTCATCAGTGACCTAAAGCAATTGCACAGCAATGCCAGTAAACCAAAGTGAATATTTCTTTCATCTGTGCATGGTTTCTATTTTAGTATATGATACCAGTGAGGGTGAAGGAGTAGAATTCACTGACCCCAAATTAAAATAATTTGGAAAGATATCAGATATGAGCATGACTCAGTGACCTGAAAATAACACTCGAGTCTGTCTGATTACTCAGGGAGACTGGTGAGACTCTGGCCTGCCTCCACTCAGCTGGGTTGTGCTGGCAAAATTCCATTTTTGCTCAACATTAGTCGACCACCACAAAAATACAAGCGTGCGTAAAGCAACCCCCACAATAGTCACAAGTGAAACAAAACCAACAGCTGTCAGCAGCCCCAACTGAGGCAGCAGCCAAAGAGAAACCGAATGATTTGTATCGGCGCTGCCCAATGAAGAACGCGTATCTCCAAAGAAGGCAAACATTCTCTTAACCTTAAATGAAAGTCAATGTAAAAGTCAAAGTCATTTAAAGGATTTTTATTGGTCTATTCATTCAGAATGAATTACACTCTGTCCCAGGCATCTACAGGGTTCAAACCATGGAGAAAACTAAAAACGGGCAAAAATGGAGATACATGGCTTTCATTAGACAGCAGCAATATAAACTCTGAATCAGGGGGAAACATTTAATTAAAGAAAGGTGAAACTCAAAGATTCATTTTTGACACATGCTTTTAAATGTTCCAACACTGCTATTCAAATGATGTGGTTTGCAGGGGCCTTAATAGAAAAGGGTGAGTAAGAATTCTGTGTAGTTGCTAAAATAAACCCAGATTTACAATGATTTCTGCATGGAAATACGCAAACTGAAACCAGCTTGTTAGCTGACAGGTTTTCAGTCCTTTTTAAAGATTGTAGATGCATTTCAAAAGTCTCCTTTTTTTTTAAACTAAAGTTTTCACTGTGTTTGTACTGTGTAACATTATAAAATGGCCTGTATAGCTATATATACTACAGCTACATACACAGAAGTATTACAAATATATCATATCAATATTATGTACAATAACTCAATTTTTTTTTTTTTTATATAAATAACAGCTCATTTAAAAGTCTCTCTTAACCAGTATATTACTGCGTTGGGTGCTAACTTTAGATTAACTTTACTCAGAACCAGAATAATCTTTATTTAAAAGTGTGTTACACATACAAGAAATTTTACTTGGTGTGGTTAACATCTTTACAGCTGTGCAAATAATCATAGTCATAAATGTATTACTCAGTGCTGTAATACATTTACAAAAGGCAAAGCTGGGATCATAACTGCTTGTGGCTATCTGTTATTCTTATTATTATCATCATTATTATTATTATTACTGTTCTTGACCACTTTTTTTACATTGTTTTAACATTTTAGTTTGACTTTACTGATTTAGCTTTAGCTAGAGTTCTGTTCATATTTCATGAATAAATATATGCTGCTTTATTTGCTATCAAATACATTTTCCCAAGCAGTTCAGTTTTTTTTCTTTGGTTTTGCTTCTTTGACCACATTTCTTTTTCAAGACTACTGCGTTTAACACTGCCAACCACAAACAACCATATCCTTCATTCTCCCTCTCCCCTCTCAATCACACATTCAAGTACACAGCACTGGGCAGCTCCTTTAGTGACAGGCTGCTTCACCCCAAATGTGTGAAGGAGCGGTATCGCAGGTCCTTCCTTCCTGCTGCCGTCAGACTGCACAACCAGCACTGCTCCCAGTGGACCACATACACACACACTTAAACTACACACTGTTCAGGGAACAGAGGTCCCTCAATGCAAAAATACTATGTGCAATACCCCCCCGTGCAATTAAAAGTCATTTGCTGTAAAGAATATTGTTATTGCTTTTTTAATTCTTATTTATATTGTGTATATAGTGTTAATTATTTATCTACATTTTTGTAACTGAGTGTCTTGCTATCCCTTTCTGCTGTGAAACTGAGAATTTCCCCACTGCGGGACTAATAAAGGATTATCTCATCTTATCTTATCTTAAGATTTGACCTGAGGCACCCTGTCAATAAGTAGGCACTAAACTTCGACAGTGTGCACTTTAACTCCTTATCCAGGAGTCCTCAGCATGCATGTCCATCATTAAAGAGTTCACACCTCATTCACCAAGAGTGGCTTGTGGTAGCGAAACTCGGCTCCTGACACGATTACAGGAGGAAAGTTGTGAGTCATTTCGTTTTTACTTGAATGCATTCTCTTCCATGAGCTGAGACAGAGACTCCATCTGTCAGAGGAATCCCCAGCACAGCACACTCGTCGTCCCTACCGCTGTCCCTCTCCACCAGCCTGGGGGTCACCTGGGCTTTTCCCTACCATAAAGACACATGTCCCCCACCCACCGCTTCCTGCTTAGTCAAGCCTATGTCCTGTCATTGGTCGACGTAGGGGTTCTTTCACAGGCTCAAGCGTGACTTCATTTCCTTCGCCGTGATGTATGCTTCTGATTATGTCATTAAGACCAGGCAGTTACCCACTAATGCCACAAGTGGAGATGACACAAACACCCATGCAAATGTACATGTAACACATACAAACAATTCCCACAGAATTCTGTGTGGAAGAATCAGACACAATGGGGGGGTGGAGGGTGAGGTAAATATGCAGAAAATCATAAAGTTAAGTCTATTATGATCTAAGCAAAACCAAAGCAAAAACCACACAATCTAAAAAATCCAGTGTTTGGATGGACAAAAGTTTCGGGGTGGGACTGGAGTTTCACAATGACCTTTTTTCTTTTGGTGCAAATCGTTGATCTTCCCTTTTCAGAAGAAGCCAATGTTACAAATCTGCTATTTTTATCTGGCATGTAGAAAAGAACATTAAAAAGACTTCCTGTTGTTGTCTTGAATCAACATGGTTTTGAGTGGGAAGGCACATTGAAAAAGCACCTTTCTACACTAACATACGCTCAGCTGCACTGACATCTCTCTGTCACACACACACACACACACACACACACACACACATACACACACACATACACACACACACCCCTAGACCCGCTGCTGATTCAGAATGAGAAGAGGAACTGAGAACCCTTCGTAGTTTCCTGCAAAATGTGCAAAAAAGACAGGTCAGGTTCACACACACACATAGACATACACATACACACACACTCTCGCATCCGTACACCCCCCCACGCACGCGCCTTTCGACGCACCTTTCGGCGGCAGTCGTAACGGAGTCAATGGAAAAGAAAAAGTCATTAGTCACTGTTTGTCCCTGAGTTTTTCCTTTCTCAACTCAGAAGCGGTTTTCCTGAGTCCCGAAGGATCATATAAAAAGGTAAGTGTGCACCTTTAGTCAGTATGAACAGCACCTAATCAAAGAATCAGTAGTCCATTAGAGCTATAGTACAGGTTAGGATGAGGACGATTTTCTCTTGTGTTCTGTGTGCTCTGCTAGCACTGGCGTGCTGGACTGAAACAGCATCTGCTTCGGATAGCAACATGCTCCACGCTACAATTAAACTTCTAACGCAGTTCAACTTAACAGTAAAGGTTAGTTGCTCATTTTAAACATTTGCCTTGATGTTGTGCAATGTGTCTCAAAATTGACTTATTTTTAATAACTTATTTTATTCTGCTTTGCAGCAAACAAACACCCGTTTCTCCACGCCTACCAATGGCATTGAGGTAAGCAACCTGATATCTGTTCTACATTGTCAAATAAATTCAAATGTGTTCTTCAGCTGAAATTTCTTGCTTCAGGCTTACAATGAAATAAAACTTAAACATCAAATCAGCTGCATCATGTTAGCAGTTATGGATATTTAAATAAGTGCAGAATTGAGAAAATATGATTCATTACAAACCACTGTTATTTAATACCACAAAGGATTTATTTCACTTTTGCAAAGAAGTGAATAGTTAACAATGAGATGAATGGGTTATAGTCATCATAAAATCTGTGTCTCACTGTGCAACCTGCTGAAAGAGAGACAGTCTTTAGGGTTTTAAGTGTTCTCTATGGCTTGTGAGAGAGAGAGAGAGAGAGAGAGAGAGAGAGAGAGTCAAAGTGAAAAAGTAAGTCATGCAAGAGTTTGAAAAGTGTGTCTAGTTTAGGAGAATTTTGATGAGTAATGAAACAATAGCATGTATGTGGGCTGCTGGAATGGTCGCGTTGCTTCAGTGTTTTCTGCATTCAGCCTCTCCCGCGCTCTCTGCCAGCGCGGAGAGTCTCCTTTTATCAAAATGAGTCAAAAACTGACATTTTCCATATTTAACAACAAACATGGTTGTTTTTGTAAATGCAGTTGTACGTTCTCACGGAACAGTCTCAAAATACAAGTAGTTTCATGTGGAAATTATGATGGTTCCCTGTTGGTTCTGTGAACTGAGCTCAGGAAGGGGAATTCAAAATAAATGCACAGCACTATTTCTGAGAAGCAAAGAGATGTTGATCGTAACATTTTTTTTGTTTTTTTTAATCTTCGGCATCACCGACATACTTGATGCCTTCACTAAACCAGATTGTTGACTCAGAGTCTCCTGATCTCAGATTTCATAAGATGAAATTGAATTGATGAAATTTCATAAAATGAAATTGAACAAAAGGATTTACAAAATGCTTCTTGTTTGTGTTTAGGACTGCTGCTCCCAGTCTGCCCTAAAGTGTTTCCAGTCCCAGCTGAATACAATTACCAGCAATAATAAGGAACTGCAGCACAAACTACAAAAGAATCTGCTTAAGTCCAGCATTGTAAGTAGAACCAAGTTACTTGAGAGTGTCACAAATCAATAGCCTTTCTTCACTTGGTAAAAGATTTGTAGGTCTATTTTAATAACCAAGTTGTCGTATGATAATTTACTATATATAATACATAGAATAATCTATAAGAAAAGACAAAATTCTATGTTTCTCTATTGTCCTTAATGCAGACGTTTTTAAAATTGTAATAGCCTTAACCCCCTGTTGTTGATGTTGTTGTAGGTGAAGGGTGTGGACAGGTGCACTGTGGAAGAGAAAGCGGTGAGTATCAACAACAAGGCAGAACACTTGCTACAATTTGATATCCTGTGTCTTAGACCAGATCCCAATATGCCAAAAACTGATTTTATCTGCTCTGTATTCCATCTTTAGAGAGTCCAGTGTGCGTCTTGCAACTCTTACAACAAGACCGACAGTCAGGTTTTCCTGAAGAATTTACTGCTCCTTTTGCAGAAGGTGAGTTATTTTTTACGAATTCACTATTATCTGTCTGAGCACATGACATTTCCTGGTACCCTCATTGAAAAAAAGTTAATATAGTGTAGATTTGATCAGTGTACAGAAAGGCATCTGCCTGGTGTCAGGCCCTCTGTGATGCTCATACTGATATCATTGGCCTCCTTTGACAAATAAATGAATAATCTACCATCTGGTCACATGCTTCTTAACTAATACCACGAGGCCCCTTTTGGGCATGGTCAGATATCCTGCTCACAAACTTTTTGTTGGCTTTTGGCTGAAACTTAAACTGGCCCAAATTTGCAAGCTTTTTTGAATAATGAGGGGGAAATGTGTGTCTAATAGATACAAAATCTCAATCTGTGAATAATATTGTTCTTTTCTATTGCAGGCTTATTCACGACTAAATTAAGTGTGATGATAATGATGGAATGCGAATGTGTGGACGACACTACCTCATGAAGACTTGGTGCAGCCTTCTGGACCAACTTATCTATTTATTGACTATTTATTCATTGTTTTCTTTATTATTTCTTTTTGGTGAGAAATTGTCTTATTTTCTATATTTTTATATGTTTTCAGAGTGGTTAAGAGGTGGAGCAAATCTTTAGAAATGTCTATGAAATGTGTTAAAAATGCATAGAAATATTCAGTAATGAGTGTCAGACTGGTCTAACGTTGTTAAAAAAATGGTATAGGAGGAAGAGTTAATCTAGGCCTGATGGATTTATAGATGCTGCTATAGCTCCTCCTATTGTAAGGGCAATATAATGACAGCCTTGTCCTTATATGTTTACCTCTTGTCCAAAATGAGCAAAATCAAATGTCTCAAAGGTTAATTGAAGTATCTTCAAGAATGAAATACTCATGTCTCATAATGAGACTTACTGTATCACAACTGTCCTGAATTCAACGTGATATTTTTATATTTGTTATTTATTTCCTATTAAAAGTATTTTAGCAGAAATCATGGTTGTGGAAATGATTACAAGCTAAGCTTTTACAAAACACAGCAATACATATAGCAAATAAGTAAGACCTTCTGTTTGAAAAATTGCACACACATCTAGTCAAACAAAAGTTTGCAAGAAGTGCAGAAGACAAGAAAAAAAATAGAAAGGATGGTAAAGATTTCCACTTTGACAGCACCTTCCTTGTGAATAAAGACCTGGCAAACCTATTTATATCCCCTTTCAGACATGCATGGTCACCCAGAACTATTTCAAACATTACCCAGAGGAGCTGTATGTGTGAATGCAAATGTCTGAGTCATTTGTATTGGACATTAACAGGACTTTATCCCTAGTACAGAGTCCGGGTAATGTCCGATTGGAGCCGAACGTTTTCCAGAAATTTCACAGCTTCATACAGAATTAATACCTCATGCACACACTATGCTGGCCGATGCCTTTTGTCTTAACCAGGTGAAACGTTTAGTGAGAACATCTCCGGATGTATGCGTCTGAAGAATCATGTCTGGAATTAACCTGCTCAAAGGCAACAAGACATCTTTTGCGGATCTGTAGATCAAACTGTGCAACTCGAGCTATCCATGTTGAGATCCCTAACATCATGTCTTGTACCTCACACAGCTCAGCTAGGGCCCCAAGAGAGACATCATATTGTTGCTCCAGCAAACTAAGACAACCCCTTTCCGTAGGAAAACTCTGCAGGACTGACTCATGTGATGCCAGGATCTACATAGGTTTACCATATCAAATTTATTAAAAGTTAGGAAATCTGAAAGTAAAAGAAGCATGTGGACACTACAGGATTTTATACAAATATGACTTGGGTTACGCACCATTTCACAGTTCTTGCAAGAAGCCTTGTGGCCAGTCCACCAAAGTTACTTGGGGCATTAGCAGCGCTTTGGTTATCAATCAAAATTCATTTATCTGTTATTTTAAGGTACAATTGCTACATAAGTGTACATAAAAGGAAAATAATATATACGCATTTATATTTGTGTGGATTATATGCTCATTTTTTGCATCTGCAAATTCTAATAAGGAAATCACTGATTCTTGAGGTAAGGGACAAAATAATTCTTTATTTTTTTTGTACAATTATGAAAACTGACATGTATTCACTTTATAACTTTATTTGTGTCAACTCAGTCAGACACACCAAAAGGCCTATTTTATTTTCTCAATTCAACAAGAATGTAAACTCTTTAAGTACCTAATAATGGGGATCTGTAAGGAATAAAATGCATTATATTCATTTTTTATCTCTTTTCATACTATTTATTTTTGTTTTCGATAGGTAGTTTTTATGGTAAATAATTTCATTTTATGTTTTATGGGATATTTATATTATGCATTTCTAGTATTTAAACACTTTTCTGGCAGTTTAGCATTATGACCTCTTGCTGAGGACAGACTAGGTTATGTATTTTTCCAAGTTACAACAGACACTGAAACCAATGTTTGCAGTGTTTGCAACCAAGGTTAAGCCTCAAAGAATTTATTGACAAGTATATAGTGGTGCCATCTAGTGGCCTTTTGGTCCTCTACAGCCTTTTGCTAGTCATAATGTTGTGTTCTACAATATATAGATAATCCTTCTAAGATAAAAATTGTTATAGCAGTGGTTAATTTCACATAAAAAAAATCTAAATACATAACTAGCATATCTACAGTTATCTACAAAAAGACCAGAAGCGGAATTTAATATGACTGCAAATTCCCCCTGAAATGTATTCATCAGTTTCAAAAAATATATCATGTTCTCAACATTCTCAGCAAATACGGCATCAGCACCCTTCTTTCTTTCTGCATTCTTAAAAGGGAATTTCTCCTTATTTAATATTGCAGCCCTAATATCTAATTACTTTTTAGGTAAATTCCAGAAAGCCCAAGTGGTTTTATACGAACAATCAGTTTAATCTTTTTCATTGGTTGCAGCCTCTATTCCTAAATTAAAAGAGTAATTTATAGTCTTAGTAGTAAATTTCTTTAGCACAGCACACCTTTTTTTGGCTCATTTGCAGTGTTAATACTTGGCATACGGTGACAAACTGCACACAGAAAACTTTACACAAAACCTTACCTGACTTGAGTGGTAATCTAGCCATTTTCTATTGAAATATTTTGAACTAGAGGTCACTCCTTTACTCTGGAAACATGTAAGTTTTCATTCCAGTCAAACAGAGGCACAGTTTATATAACTAATCAAGCACTGAAGGGTGCTGATGAAACTGATTGTGAATATGCAGCCACAATAGCCCTTTTTGGATAAAATTGGTGACTCCTGCTATAAACAATGTGGGCAGTATTGTCATGACGTACTACTGTTTGCAAATTCTTCTGGTAGGTAGTTCAAAATGTAAGCAAGAAATGGCATTTAACTAGATCGGTGTAAGTTGAGGTCTGGAAACTGCTGGTAGGATTGAGTTTGGCCTCCACCAATCCACTGTGAGGTAGATGACACAAATAGAGGAAATTCAGAGCTTCTGTTTTTCTCCCAATGAGTGGTTGTCCAGCTAAAATATTACTCCAATGGTTGAACAATATTATGGGTCACAATAAACATAAAAAAGTGCCTGCATCTCCTTTCAAAAGAACGCAAAACCAAGACATCTACCTATATACAAAGGCATTGGGGCACAGCACCTAATCATTGAATTCAGGTGTTTTAGGTCAGGTTTTATTCTGTCCCTTTGTCACAGGTTTATAAAATCAAACATCTAGTCATGCAGTCTGCTTTACAAACATTTTAGAAAGAATGGATGGTTTTAAAGAGCTCAGTGAATTCCAGCATGTTACTGTAATAGGATGCCACCATTTCAACAAATCAATTCAACAAAAGCTGATTAATTTTATTTCCATCTAGATATTCCATAACCAACTGTGAATGATATTATTTAAGTATTTAAGTGGAAGCGTATAAAAACCACAGCAACTAAGCCACAAAGTTACAGAGTAGCTGAATGCAACCAAGAATATATATCACCAAGAATAATGACATGCATTGGATAGAGTGATGTAAAGCATACCATCGCTGGACACTTATTCTGTGGAGTGAGGAATCACGATTTACTATCTGACATTCTGAGGAATGAGTCCGAGTTTGGCAAATGCCAGGAGAACATTGCCTGCCTGTGTGAACTGCGCCAACTGTAATGTTTGGTGGAGGAGGGATAATGCTATAGGGTTGTTTTTCAGGGGTTGGCCTAGGACACTTAGCCTTAGCATACCAAGGCATTTTGGACAGTTGTATGCTTCCAACTTTGTGGAAACAGTTCAGGGAAGACCATTTTCAGTTCTAGCATGGCTGTGCCTCAGTGAACAAACCAAGGTCATAAAGGCATGGTTGAAAGAGTCTGAAGTCAAAGAACTTCAGAGCCCTGAATTCAGCACTATCATTAACCCTTCGGTAAATGAAAGAAAAACCCACAAAGATCACAGAAATAACATGAAATTTGACAAAAGTAATAATAAATATGCTATGCTAAGAATATGCTAAAAATGCTATGAAAATGAGCAAATGAAAATCCAACATTGATTTTGCACCATGGTTCAACAGAATTATTTAAATAAATAAACTCATTAAACAGGCCTGGACAAAAATTATGGTACCCCTGAAAATAATGTGACCAGGGACATGTTAAATCAAGGTGTGTCCACTAATCAGCATCACAATCTTGTAATCAGTCAGTAATGGGCCTATATATAGAGCTACACATAGTCACTGTGCTGTTTGGTGACATGGCGTGTACCACACTCAACATGGACCAGAGGAAGCAAAAAAAAAGTTGTCTCAGGAGATTAGAAAGAAAATTATAGACAAGCATGTTAAATGTAAAGGTTATAAGACCATCTCCAAGCAGCTTGATGGTCCTGTGACTACAGTTGCACATGGGACACAGGGTGTCTTGAATCTGTGCAGGGTACAATGAAATCTCAAGACTATCAAGGGATTCTAGAGAGAAATGAGCTGCCCAGTGTCAGAAAGCTTGGTCTAAGTCGTAGGTCATGATCATGAACACACAGCTAAAAACACCCAAGAATGGCTAAGAGGAAAACATTGGACTATTCTGAAGTGACCTTCTATGAGCCCTGACCTAAATCCTATTGGGCATCTTTGGAAGGAGCTGAAACATGCCATCTGGAAAAGGCACCCTTCAAACCTGAGACAACAAGAGCAGTTTGCTCATGAGGAGTGGGCCAAATACCTGCTGAGAGATGCAGAAGTCTCATTGACAGTTAAAGGAAATGTTTAATTGCAGTGATTGCATTAAAAGGTTGTACAACAAAATATTAAGTTAAGGGTACCATTATTTCTGTCCAGGCCTGTTTCATGAGCTTATTTTTTAAAATAATTCTGTTGAAGTATGGTTGAAAAGCAATGTCTGACTTTCATTGGTTAATTTTCATAGCATTTTTATTTATTATTACTTTTGTCAGATTCAAGTTATTTCTGTGACCATTGTGGGTTTTTCTTTCATTAACCGAGGTGTACCAACAATTTGGTCAACATGTTTATGTGGTATGTGGTACGGCAGTCCCAATCATTTAAAAATTCCAAAACTTTATGGCTTGGTCACATTTCACCTGGGCCTGTGAGGGTCTCTCTTACATCTTCATGTGAAGTCTAAGAAGTTCTAGCTCCAATTCCACTGTTTTGTAGTGCCTGAAGAGTTACCAAAAGATAAATGTTATGACTTTGTATTTAGTTTTTGAGCATATTACTGAGGTCACCTCTGTTAACATACAGGCTTCACAAATCAACAAAATATATACTCTAGCATTACTCTTGCTGCATTTGCTTCAAAAAAAAAACAAAAAAACATTCCTTCTCAAACCTGAATGAAAGAGTAAGAGTCTATTGAGTGAGAGAGTATGCATTTAATGAATGGAATTGTACCCTTACCTTGATCTTCATTGCTTGGTGGGACAGCACTTCCTCCCCTTAAGGATCACTGTGGGGTTAGCACCAGCACGTATACTTAAAATTTGATGGGTAATAAACAGGCAGTTAATTAGTAATATTATGATATCAAATTACAATTCTCTAGTACTGTCTATTGCCTTGAAGTTACTAAATAACAAGTAAAAGGTTTGAAATGGCACAATAGTGGTGACATGATTAAACTATTAATAATTCACATCCCAATTTTTATAAAACAAGCCCCTTTCAGACATGTACGGTAACCCCAAATTTTCCAGACATTTCCTGGAGCAGCTGGATGAGTGAATGCAAATGTTAGAGTCCATTGTTCACATGTGAAAATTGCTTTAGTCAGCAAATGCAGTAAAGAATCGAATAGTACTACACAATTTGACAGTCATTGTATTCATTCATTCAATTCATTAATTAAAATGTTTATTCACAGCATAGCATCTCACACCGTTTCTTTCAAATGTTGCTAGTTTTCTCAAACATATGGGTTATTACCCCCCCCCCCCAAAAAAAAAAAAAAACAAAAAAAAAAAAAAAAAAAAACAATGAACTACTTGGGATGAAATTGTGGTATTATTGTTGTCTTTAAATGATCAGGTACAAAGTAACAGGTTGCAATGACACTGAAACTAAAGGGCACAGAAATTGTAAAATTGTTTTCAGCTGGCTATTGCATCTCCCAATAGGTGAGAGCATCAGTTCTGCAGCAGAGAAGCACAAAATGTAACTTTAATGCTACAACGTACAACAGTGTGAATATACGTCAAAATAAGCTACAGTGCTAGCTTTGGCCTTAGCTAAGAAAACAGTCTCTGATTTGATGATGCATTACTCACAGGGCTCTATGATTTCCACAATGATAGATAGCTTATAAATAAACAGATAGCTTATTTAGTTTTTAGTTTTCTTTAAAGTTAGCTATAAAGATGGAAATGTGCAAAATCAGACAGTCAGACAGTAAGTCATCAACTGATTATAAATCGAATTTTATTGAACAAACATCCCAATGACAACAGCATTTTTTCAAAAATAGCTCAAAATGCAATTTTCCAGAATATTACGCACAACACAGTCAAAACATTTTATAGATGAAAAATCTGTTGCATTTACAGCATTAAAAGTCACATTTACTGAAATCAAGCTATTTTAATCAAAACAGGCCAAGTGCAATGTTAACATGGGACCCCTTGAGATCACCTTCACAATTCTTGCATCCACTGAGCTTGTGGGTTTTTGTTTCTGCTTGAATTTCTTTGCGGGATGTCAGAATATCCCCTGGAGCTGCTGTTCTGATATGAACTGCCTCCCACTCTCATAGATCTTTTGCTTGAAGATACTTAAAAGGTTATCAATAGGGTTGAGGTTAGGGGAGGTCGGTGGCCACACCATATGTTTCTGTCCTGCATATTGATGCATATTGATGGTGAAGATGATTTGCCATGGCTTGGTTCTTCTTTTTGTACCATGGAAGAAAGTGGTCAGTCTCCCCCATGATTCCGACCCAAAACATGACTCCCTGCTGATGTTGCAGCCTTGTTGAGACATGGCGGCCATAACCAACCATACACTACTCCATCCATCTGGACCATTCAGAATCCTACACCTTGAGGTTTGCAGGACTCCTGAGGCAGCAGCTCCAAGAACCTGTTTGCTGCTTTGTAACGGCATTTTAACACAATAAATTTGTCGGGCAAAAACCTTCCTCATTACGCCTTTATCAGCATGAACCCGTATGTGCTCTGAATCAGCCACAAATCTCTTCATAGTACAATGATCACGCACATTTTTGTGAAATATCTAATGACGCTTTTCGGCAGCAGAGAGACCCTTTTTCCCATATTACTTGAAACCTGTGGCCTGCGTAATAATGTGGAACGTCCTTCTTAAGTAGTTTTCCTTTAATTTGATTGCTTTCAATGATCCAAAGCCTTTAGACACAATACCATCCATGAGTTCAACTGAAAAACAAAAAAATGCATCATATTTTAAGGTGCATGTATTTGTCACTGTACTATGTACAGCGAAATGTGTCCTTTGCATTTGACCTATCCATGAGCCCAGAGCGACGGGCAGCAAACTCCAGCACTCGGTGAGCAGAGAAGGTGAAAGGCCTTGCTCAGGGGCCCAACAGTGGCAGCTTGCCAAGCCCGGGTACCGAACCCACAACCCTGTCATCAATAGCCCGGAGCTTTAACTGCTGAGCCACCACTGCCCCTTAGCCACTATTGTCCTTCTTTTTCCTTCCGCATTATTATTTGCACACGGCATACTTAAAAAAAAAAAATGATTATACACTGAGGCAGAGGGCCAGAAAATTAGAGCAACCCGTGTCATAACCAATGTACCAATTAAATATATATTTAGCAAGGAATATTACTGCATGCTGTTGCAAAGGGGGTGTTCTACATTCATTATGTGGCTGCAAACATGCATGCAGTTCGTAGGTGTATTTCATTTTCAAATGGTGCAACGCTATGAGTACTACCTCTGCCCTCTTGTGGAAACTAACCTAAACTACAGATGGATGTATATTTTCCACAATTCTATAAACATTATTTTTATACATTGTTTACATAGTAACACTATTTTAACCCACAACTCAAAGGTAGCTTGGGATTTTACAGCCCTGATATCAATGCTTAGACAAAAACAACTTCCACTTCATTACCATTATTGTATCATTTGCTGTAACATTTATTAAAACAACTATACTGAAACCACATTGGAAGGAGGTCTGAGACTGATCCCTTTGTGAGTGAACTTCGAGAGGTCTGAATTAGTTTAAGATACAATTAGTTTTAAATTAGTTTTGGAATTATGTTTTGATACAAATAAAAACATGGCTCAGGGATGTGAGACCACATGAACTGTTGACACAACCCACGTGTGAAAACACCAACGAAGCTGAGCTGCATTTGTTTAAGAAGAACTATGTGACCATTTAAAACCTTAAAACATACTGCAGAAATCATACCAAGCATACATTAGGATCATAAAGTGTTTGGATCTCACAGTAAGCCTCGATCAATCAATAATGAAAAGTAAATACATCACGCCACCTACACACATTCTAAAAAAAGCTTCCCTCAAAACTCAGCAACAAAGCATGATGTAGGCTTGTGAGGGAAGCCACAGACACCTAAAAAATCTAAATCAACCATAGACCATTCAGTGGCTTAAAATGCAGTCAAACACATTTTTACCAAAACAACACGGGGGGAGCTGGCAATTGACCCATACTACATATTCACAGTTCACACAACTTATTTTGAAAACAAGGACACACAGGATATTTGATGCAAAGCACCAAAACATAAAGAGTAACAGTTTAACCCCTTTGTGGAGAATTTTAAGATATCCTAGATTACAAGACAGGCCCATTAAAGTTTAAGTAGACGTTGTATCTTTAAAAAAGGTACTCTTTCGAACTATTAACATACAGAATCAGGCAAGACACTAAACTGAGAAGCCCGAGCAATTTTGCAACTGCGGCAGCTCACTGACCTGGTAAATGCTTTACTGCAATGCACAAACTATTGATAAGGCTTGATCACACTGTGAAATGCATTAAATATAAGCTGCAATGTTTAGAACTACTAAATTGCTAAGCAACATTTGATGTTCTTTAGGGCAAGCTCATGGAACCCTGCATTGTTGCTTATAAACATCAACATGGCAACATTATGCATTTGAAGAGGACCAATTATCATTCATGTCCTTGAGTTTGTAGACCCTCTGAGAGATGGATTAAAAAAAATGTTGTGTTATGCTGGCAGTTTTATGTTCTGAAAAGAAATCTAATAACGATATATATATATATATATATATAGAGAGAGAGAGAGAGAGAGAGAGAGAGGAATAGGTCCACAGACGTTTTTTCTTTATTATATATATAATAGGTCTGTGGACCCATTCCTCTGTGTCACAAAGAGGACGGTATATGTTTATCCTGCAAAAATAAACTAATGTAACATATTAGTAGGATATGTAGCTAGCTACTAGGTTCACAGAATGTACACATGAGGTCTGTACTTTTTTTATACGGTCATGGTTCTCCCTCGATGAAAGGTCAAAAATGCAGGGCATTCCTATGTTTGTAATACCCACTGATGAATTAAGCCTACTTTAGTCCTAGGACATCGAAGGTTATTTAGGCTGTAAGAAAAAAGTTATTCGAATTAGAGTGACACAAACAAACTAAATAACTGATTATTACATCTGTTAGTGTGCTTGGCTTAACTATTTCCAAATCGCCCTAACAGGGAACCTTGTAATGTTTGGCTAATCAGTTATTTAATAAACTAAATGAAATGTAATGGTTGTGAAATATATGAAATCTATGCAGCAGCTGGAATGAGTGAACACCTTAAAAGCATTATATTCTTTTAGCTTCATTTGTTAATATATTTTTAATACTGCTGAGCTAAATAGTTGTAAACAGTTCCAATGGCTGCCTAATGCTGGGATAAGACTGCAAGAATTTAGATGAGATGATTTTCACACAATATTGTTAAAGCTGACAAATTGCCATTGTTGGGCCTGAATATGAACGTTGTAACCGGCGAACAGCCATGTCGCGAGACCTACTCGAAGAACAGCAATTTGATGCCTGGGATACTGCACGACACCAAATGTCACTGTTCATTGACGGAGGATAGAGGTTTCAGAAAAAGTCTGTTGAACTGTGGCAACAAAACCCAACTGATTTTTTCACTAAAATCTGTGAATCTAACTGGCCTGTCTGAGAAAAGAGGTACAGGCAAAGTAAAGACCACAATTTGGAAACCTCAAGACTTTGTAGTAGTACTAGAAAGTGGGACCAGCAGTGGGCAACACTGAGTGAAAGACAAGACAAAGAGAAATATATATATACACAGTGGGGAAAAAAGTATTTGGTCAGTCACCAATTGTGCAAGTTCTCCCACTTAAAAAATGAGAGAGGCCAGTAATTGACATCATAGGTAGACCTGATGTCTCTCACGTAGAACTGTGAGAGACAAAATGAGAAAAAAAAAAAAATGAGAAAATCACACTGTCTGATTTTTATAGAATTTATTTGCAAATAATGGTGGAAAATAAGTATTTAAAGTTCATCTCAATAAGATAAGATAAGATAAGATAAGATAGTCCTTTATTAGTCCCGCAGTGGGGAAATTCCCAGTGTAACAGCAGAAAGGGATAGCAAGACACAAAAATTTGGATAAATAATTTACACTATATACACAATATAAATAAGAATTAAAAGAGCAATAACAATACTATTTACAGCAAAAGACTCTTAATTGCACATGGGGGGGGGGGGGGGGGGGGGTATTGCACATAGTATTCCCTGAACATGAACATGTGTGTGTAGTTAAGTGTGTGTGTATGTGGTCCGCTGGGAGCAGTGCTGGTTGTGCAGTCTGACGGCAGCAGGAAGGAAGGACCTGCGATACCGCTCCTTCACACACTTGGGGTGAAGCAGCCTGTCGCTAAAGGGAGCTGCCCAGTGCTGCCAGAGTCTCATGCATGGGGTGGGAGCTGTTCTCCAGCATGGATGCCAGCTTGGCTGTCATCCTCCTGTCTCCCACCACCTGCACTGGGTCTAAGAAGCACCCCAGGACAGAGCCGGCCCTCTTTATGAGTTTGTCCAGTCTCTTCTTATCTGCCGTCGAGATGCTACTGCCCCAGCAGACCACTCCATAAAAGATGGCAGATGCGACCACTGTGTCGAAGAATGTCCTCAGGAGTGCTCCCTGCACTCCAAAGGACCTCAATCTCCTCAGCAGGTAGAGTCTGCTCTGGCCTTTCTTGTAGAGTGCAGCAGTGTTGACTGACCAGTCCAGTTTGTTGTTCAGATGAACACCCAGGTATTTATAAGAGTCCACACTCTCGATGTTCATACCCTGGATGTTCACTGATGGAGGGGGGGTGTCTGCACCTGCAGAAATCCACCACCAGTTCTTTGGTCTTTCCAGCGTTTATCTGAAGGTGGTTCTGCAGACACCAGTCCACAAAGTCCTGAATAAGTTCTCTGTACTCGCTGTCCTCCTCATTGGATATGAGGCCGACGATCGCTGAGTCATCAGAGAACTTCTGGAGGTGACAGGTCGGTGAGCTGTACATGAAGTCAGCAGTGTACAGGGTGAAGAGGAACGGTGCCAAGACCGTTCCTTGAGGGGCTCCTGTGCTGCTGACCACCAAGTCAGAGACACAGTCCCGTGCCCTCACATACTGTGGTCGGTCGGTGAGGTAGTCCAGTATCCAGTTTGACAGGTGACTGTCCACTCCACAATGTCCCAACTTGTCCTTTAGAAGCCCTGGCTGTATGGTGTTAAAAGCACTGGAGAAATCGAAGGTGATCCTCACAGTGCTGCCGGGCTTCTCCAGGTGAGAAAGAGCTCTGTGTAGAAGATAGATGACAGCATCATCCACCCCGACACCAGGCTGGTAGGCGAACTGAAGAGGGTCCATGGATGGGCTCACCAGAGGGCGGATGTGGTTGAGGACCAGCCTCTCCAGTGACTTCATCAGATGGGAAGTCAGTGCCACCGGCCTGTAGCTGTTTAGGTCCTTTGGGTGCTGTGTTTTGGGCACAGGTACCACACAAGATGTTTTTCACAGCTGTGGTACTCTTCCCAGTTTCAGGCTCATGTTGAACATATGCTCAACTACCCTGCACAGCTGATCAGCGCAGGACTTGAGGAGCCTGGCACTGATTCCATCAGGACCTGTAGCTTTCTTAGGCTTGATCTTCCTCAGCTCATTTCTCACCTGGGTTGTTGTGAAGGACAGGTTGGAGCAGGGGGGCTGGGTGCTGGAATGTGTGAATGGGTGGTTGATGCTGCCAGACGATGAGCCATTAGGGAATGATGATGGTGATGATTGTGAGCCAAAAGTTCTGAGAGAAGAAGAAGGGGGAGGGCAGCATGATGGTAGTGCTGCTGAGTGGGGATACAGCAGGGGTGTCTTTGTGGGGGCAGGGCTAGGTGATTGATCAAATCTGTTAAAAAATAGATTGAGATCATTCACCCACTTCTGGTCCCCCGCCACCTGGGAGTTGGACTTTGTGTGGCCAGAAATGGTTTGAAGGCCTTTCCACGCTCCCCTGACGTTGTTCTGCTGCAACTGTTCCTCCAGCTTCCTCTTGTAGCTGGCTTTCCCCTCCCTGATCTTCCTTCTCAGTTCCCTCTGCACAGCTTTCAGCTCATCCTTGTCACCAGATCTGAAGGCCCTCTTTTTCGCTTTTAGGAGAGCCTTTATATCTGGATTAATCCATGGCTTGTTGTTGGAAAAACACCAAACAGTCTTGGTGGGCACGGTGTTATCCACACAGAAGTTGACGTAGTCCGTAATGCAGTGAGTGAGATTGTCAATGTCCTCCCCATTAGGATCACACAGTTCTTCCCACACCGTTGTTTCGAAGCAGTCCTTCAGAGCCTCCTCAGACTCCTTAGACCATTTCTTCACTGTACGGGTGACAGCTGGTTCCCTATGTACAATACTTTGTTATATATCCTTTGTTGGCAATGACAGAGGTCAAACATTTTCTATAAGTCTTCACAAGGTTGGCACACACTGTTTGTATGTTGGGTCATTCCTGCATGCAGATCTCCTCTAGAGCAGTGATGTTCTACTGTGAAATCTACTGTGGGAGCAATAATCAGAAAATGGGAGACCTACAAGACCACTGCTAATCTCCCTCAATCAGGGGCTCCACGCAAGATCTCAGCCCGTGGGGTCAAAATGATCACAAGAACGGTGAGCAAAAATCCCAGAACCACACGGGGGGACCTAGTGAATGACCTGCAGAAAGCTGGGACCAACGTTACAAAGGCTACAGTCAGTAACACACTACGCCACCAGGGACTCAGATCTTGCAGTGCCAGATGTGTTCCCCTGCTTAAGCCAGTACATATCCGGGCGCGTCTGAAGTTTGCTAGAGAGTATTGGGAGAATGTCTTATGGTCAGACGAAACCAAAGTAGAACTGTTTGGTACAAACACAACTCGTGTTTGGAGGAGAGAGAATGCTGAGTTGCATCCAAAGAACACCATACCAACTATGAAGCATGGGGGTGGCAACATCATGCTTTGGGGCTGTTTCTCTGCAAAGGGACTATGACGACTGGTCCGTGTACATGAGAGAATGAATGGGGCCATGTATTTTGAGTTTTTTAAGTGCAAACCTCCTTCCATCAGCAAGGGCATTGAAGATGAAACGTGGCTGGGTCTTTCAGCATGACAATGATCCCAAGCACACTGCCAGGGAAACAAAGGTCCTGGAGTGGCCTAGCCAGTCTCCTAATCTCAACCCCATAGAAAACCTTTGGAGGGAGTTGAAAGTCCGTGTTGCCCGCCAACAGCCCCAAAACATCACTGCTTTAGAGGAGATCTGCATGGAGGAATGGGCCAACATACCAGCAATGGTGTGTGCCAACCTTGTGAAGACTTACAGAAAACATTTGACCTCTGTCATTGCCAACAAAGGATATATAACAAAGTATTGAGATGAACTTTTGTTATTGACCAAATACTTATTCTCCACCATTATTTGCAAATAAATTCTTTAAAAATCAGACAATGTGATTTTCTGATTTTTTTTTTCTCATTTTGTCTCTCATAGTTGAGGTCTCCCTATGATGTCAATTACAGGCCTCTCTCATCTTTTTAAGTTGGAGAACTTGCACAATTGGTGACTGACTAAATACTTTTTCCCCCCACTGTATATATATATATATATATATATATATATATATATACACAGTCATGCCCGAAAGTATTCATACCCCTGGCAAAGTTTGATTTAAATTTACTTTTATTTAACCAGAAGTTATATTTTTGCCTTGAAACGACACAGGCATCTCCCAGGAGATAACACGATGATGTACAAGAGGCATCATTCTGGGAAAAAGTATTTCTCAGCTTTTATACACATTTGAACAAAAAGTGGCATGTCCAAAATTATTCATACCCTTTGAAAACTGTCACAGTATATGGGAAAATCCAAAGTTCTATACCATTCCAAATAGTCCAAGCTGTTTTAAAGCATCCTAATTATCCTGATTCATTGGGAACAGCTGTTTTAATCAACTCAACAGGAGAAAAACAGCAGCTCTCTGCAGTTGGTTTGTGGACAGTCATGGCTAAGACAAAGGAGCTCACTAAGGACCTGCGGCTGTGCATTGTGGCCGCTCACAAGTCAGGAAAGGGCTATAAAGCCATATCAAAATGTTTTCAAGTTCCAGTGGCTACAGTGCAAAGTATTATTAAAAAATACAAGAAGTTCCGCACTGTGGAAAATCTCAGAAGATGTGGTCGGAAGCCAAAAGTGACACCTGTGCTGGCCAGGAGAATAGTGAGAGAGGTGAAGAAAAATCCAAGGATCACCACCAAGGCCATCCTGGTGAATCTGGACTCTGCTGGTGGCGACATCTCAAGGCAGACAGTTCAACGGACACTGCACACTGCTGGGTTCCACGGACGCAGGCCAAGGAGGACACCACTTCTCCAGAAAAGGCACACAAAAGTCCGCTTGACCTTTGCAAATGCTCATCTGGACAAAGAAGAAGACTTCTGGTGTTCTGTTTTATGGTCAGATTAAACAAAAATTGAATTGTTTGGCCACAATGATGTGTGCACCATTTGGCGTAAAAAAGGAGAAGCCTTCAACCCTAAGAACACCATCCCCACTGTCAAACATGGTGGTGGGAACCTAATGTTTTGGGGGTGTTTTTCAGCCAATGGACCAGGGAACTTGATCGCAGTAAATGGCACCATGAAAAAAGAGCAATACATCAAGATTCTCAACAACATCATCAGGCAGTCTGCAGAGAAACTTGGCCTTGGGAACCGGTGGACATTTCAGCACAACAACGACCCAAAACACACAACCAAAGTGGTGAAGAAATGGTTAGCAGACAAAAACATTAATGTTTTGCAGTGGCCCAGCCAGAGTCCTGACTTGAATCCAATTGAGAATCTGTGGAGGGAGCTAAAGATCAGGGTGATGGCAAGGAGACCCTCGAACCTCAAAGAGTTGGAGCTCATCACTAAAGATGAATGGGCAAAAATACCAGTGGAGACATGCAAAAAGCTGGTCAGCAATTACAGGAAGCGTTTGATTGCTGTAATAGCCAATAAAGGCTTTTCTATTAATTATTGAGAAGGGTATGAATAATTTTGGACATGCCACTTTTTGTTCAAATGTGTATAAAAGCTGAGAAATATTTTTTCCCACGATGATGCCTCTTGTACATCATCGTGTTATCTCCTGGGAGATGCCTGTGTCATTTCCAGGCAAAAATATAATTTCTGGTTAAATAAAAGTAAATTAAAGTCAAACTTTGACAGGGGTATGAATACTTTCGGGCATGACTGTATATGTTTTTTTTGTTTTTTTTTATTTATGGACAAATGTACATTTCCACAGGCAGTTTGAGAGAATCAGTGGGTGGGCCTGGGCTCACTGGGCTCCTTCACAGCACTACCACTGATCTAAATGTATATTAGTACTGATGTACTAATGAATGATACTGAATGATACTGATAAGATAAAGGCATGCATAGATTTCTCATCTTTTTAAGTGGGAGAACTTGCACAATTGGTGACTGCCTAAATACTTTTTATATATATATATATATTACAATGTTTTCTTGTAGTCCTCCTTAAGTCCTCCTTAACACAAAATAGAAACAATTATTTAAGTAATACAAATACACAAAAAATAAGTTATGAAACTATTAAATTACAGTCTCAAGATCAAGACCGAACTCAGGTATTACATTTATCAAACTCACAGTCAGACCAAAGCCTTTTATAAAGTAAACCAGCATCGGTTTCTTTAAACATGTCACAATGACAAGCTGAATTAGATGATTATAGCCCAAAGTCTGATGATTCTGTTACCACTTACCAAACTGGTCAACATAGTGAACAACTAAATATACAGTTAAAATATGAACATAAAAGCTAAAGCTCTAGTTTAAAGATGTTTGAACAACGCTAGGTGGACATCTGGGTCACACCAGAGGGAAAAGTTTTTAGCGTCTCTTAGAGGTTACGGTTTTCCATTTAATTTTTATCTACAGGGGAAACACGCCCTCATGTGGTCACAGACATTCTGATACTGCAGCAAAAGAGAAAAAGTCATTGCCTCAAAGGATGTATACTAATATACTCACAAATAGCCACATAAATTTGTTCAGTGCGGCATTAGCATTAGGAGCTACATACATTGCTAAAAGAATCACATAATGAAAAATCCAATCTGGATTCAGGCCTCATCATAGCACTGAGACAGCTCTAGTTAAGATAACAAATGATGATCTTG
Source organism: Salminus brasiliensis (assembly GCF_030463535.1). NCBI lineage: Eukaryota > Metazoa > Chordata > Actinopteri > Characiformes > Bryconidae > Salminus > Salminus brasiliensis. The sequence goes on from NC_132879.1 coordinate 16,903,739, forward strand.
CCACCAATCAAGGCTGCATATCCCTGATGGTGCTACTCGAGTTTGTAAATGTAAATGATGCATCTTTTAATTATACATAAGAGACGTAGAATCCCCCAAGGATCTATTTTTTACCATTATTATTCACATTATACTTTATAGTTTACTACACATTATAGTTCTTCAACTAGTTTAAAATGCTGCAGGAAGGCTCCTTACTAAAACTAGAAAATCTGATTATATCAGTCCAGTTCTATCAGCACAATTTCGTATTGAATAAAAATCTTCTTCTATTGACATATAAACCTTACATGGGCTTGCTCCCTGCGAGTGCCTGCGAGACCTCATGTCCTATTATGAACCATTATGATTATAGGGTGCTGGCTTTTTACTAGTTCCCAGAATTCAAAAGGCTTTGGCAGGGATAAGAGCCATTTCGTTTGAAGCCATCAATTCTGGAATAGCCTTACAGATAATTGCCAGGAGTCAAACACAGTCCAAATTTTCAAGTCTAGAAAACCTTTTTTGGTAATTAATTTTCCCTTTGGAAAAAATATGCAGATCTTGGGGTTCATGGACATGGGGAACTGTGGTAACAAGGATAACTGTGGTGGACCATCATCATTATCCCTGTACCAAAGAAGTCCCTAGTGTCCCGAGATGCTGGCGCCATCATGCCACCACCTGCACATGATTACTCCAGTGTGTGGGCAATGGAGCAGATGCCAGGGTGCTCCCATGTCTGTGTTACCTTCTGGCTCTCTCTTTTTTAGTTAGGCTGCTATAGTCAGCTCTGCCGAAATTGCCTGCCAAACTCCGATAATGTTCATATTCTCTGTACTCTATAAATCCAAACAGGACAAATTCCACCAATGTTAATGACTGCCCACCTCTCCGACCTGACAATAATGGAAGCTTGGACGTCAGGCTCTCCTGTTACCCGCCTCAAACAACCTACTTCTTCAGCTATTGCCCCCCCCCCTCAGACTAGGTGCACACCTAACACTTATTTGGAAGGCTGTTGGGTGGTGGAATTCAATGATTATTATTCAAATAATTCCATGAAAAATCCAGTATCAAACTTGACATAAATGTCCATGCCGAGTGCAAATGTCCACATTTTAGACAGTACCTTAACATATGTTCAGAGAATGAATATAGTAATTAGACCAAATATGACCCAATATCCTCCAACACATAGCTTTTAAAGTCAGGAATCTCAGCTGCTATAATGGAAATGGACAGATACAGTCAGTGACTGGAAGGCATTAATAACTTTTTTTAAGATTTTATTTTTATAAAAGCACTATGCTTGAGTATGAAGAGTGAGAACAGTTAAGAACAGACTCCTGAGTGTAAGTTTTTTCAGTACAGCAACATTTAATGTTTTAGAGTGTTGCTTGTTAAATCTTTGGCATCATTTTAATGTGTAAATTGCTGAACTAACAATATTATTTTTCTTTTATTACAGAGTTATGATATGTGGTTAGTCAAAAAAGTCCAACTGCTCCCTACATGCTGACAGGTGCACAAAAAATGTTTTGCACAGGTGTCTGTAGATTTGTCATTACATGCATCAAAATACCACAAGGGTATGATTTCCAGCTGGGGATTTCAAGTGGACAGCCACAACAGCTGCACATCTTCAAACTGCATACACAACAGTGACAACATGCTGTGTGTGCACTGTCTGAAAGGACTAATGTTTAATGCACTGCTTACCTCGTGCATACGCATTATGGTGAGAAAGCACTATGATGTGTTTGTCACCTAGCTATGGACACAGAGTCAATACCATACTACAGAGATGAACAGATCTGGGCCATGTCAGACCACAGTGACCAGGGTTTTACTCTCATGTTGATGTAATGTTCGTATCTCATCAACATGTCTCAACCTAGTTGGGGCATATCACTGGCATGACTGACATAAAAAAAAATTGCCAGGTAAAAAAGGTTAGGTTAGATTTTCACATATTCAGTGTTAATTACAGATAAAGATATAAACAGTGATTTCAAGCTTAAAATACTATTTTAAAATACTTAAAATACTGGTTCACACATTTAGTGGCGAAGCACTCTTATACCTATGAAGTGAATGATTTTATATTTTAACTAACAGAGGGTCCATTAATGAATGATAAATTGATGAGAAGCACTACAAAATTGATGTTAAGCGTTGAAAAATGACTTCTGTACTAATTGCTTTTGTTTAGAACAACAATCAAAGAACAACTATATATTTTTAATATAACTGCTTGCTTGGTTAAATTTAAACTTAGAGTGGTTGTATATCTGCTAAATTGCTGACTAATCAATGCTCACATGCATAATATGCCGAACAATTTCGAAATGAAACAAGCAAACCAAATGAATGACACTATTTCACTCTCTCATACTCTCACACAGAATAAATAACTTTTGGAAAGTGGCTTTTTTACCGGCTTAGGTAAAAAAGACAAACACATTTCTTGAAGCCTCTATCTGGCCATTTTCATGATTCACATCTCCGATCTGCTTAAAAAACTGATCAGTGTTAGCAATAAGCTTCTTTCACCTATCTTCCCACACATTCAATCTCTTTACAACCAAAATTGAAATGAATCCCTTCGGAAGTATGGTCCCACCACTGGTATTTGCCGTGGCTGGGCCCTGGTTGGCGTGGTCCCAATCATGGGATTGGAATGTAGAACGTGATGTAACAATCAGCTTAGTTCCACTAGTTCATCCAACCTGCTTCCACCCAGCCCACGGCGGGTCTCGACAACACTAAAACACCCATGTTAATCAACACAAGTTTGTCTGTCATACTAGTCACACGCTTGTAGTCTCAGTTCTTGCCTGTTGATCCCCCCACACCGTTCTACAAAGATGGACACTTGATTTGGTATGTAACGGTCAAAATCTAGTTGCGCTGTTGCTCACTCCACGCAGAACGTTACAGAGAGCCAGAACTCACTTTGTCTTTTACAGCACCAACACCATTACTGACACAGGTGTTGTTTATGTTGCCAAAGTGATGCCACTACTAATTGTGTATTTTCAGAATTCTGGACAGCTGCTTAGAGGAGCCCACTGCTGCTGATTTAGTTCAGAAGTCAGAGTATTTATAAAGTTTTTTGAATTTGCATCATCTGGCCTTTTCCAACATTGCATGTGAACTTGTGCATGTCACTGTATATCCTCCACACAACAGGGTTGGTTATAAACACAAATGGACAATGACAGAAGTCCCTCGGAACCTCTCTCTCTCACACACACACACACACATACATACATATACATATATATATATATATATATATATATATATATATATATATATATATATATAATACAAGATAATCCTTTATTAGTTAATCCTTATTATATATATATATAATAATGGGTGGGCCATTTATTTGGATACACCTAAATAAAATGGGAATGGTTGGTGATATTAACGTCCTGTTTGTGGCACATTAGTAAATGGGAGGGGGAAAACTTTTTAAGATGGGTGGTGACCATGGTGGCCATTTTGAAGTCGGACATTTTGGATCCAACTTTAGTTTTATCAATGGGAAGAGGGTCATATGACATCAAACTTATTGAGAATTTCACAAGAAAAACAATGGTGTACTTGGTTTTAACGTAACTTTATTCTTTCATGAGTTATTTACAAGTTTCTGACCACTTATAAAATGTGTTCAAAGTGCTGCCCATTGTGTTGGATTGTCAATGCAACCCTATTCTCCCACTCTTCACACACTGATAGCAACACCGCAGAAGAAATGCTCCCATATACTAATGTGCCACAAACAGGAAGTTAATATCACCAACCATTCCCATTTTATTTAGGTGTATCCATATAAATGCCCCCCTCATATATATGTAAATATATACATATACACACACACACATGTAAAATTTTGTCACGACCTTTTCTCATATTTACTACTCATGGCTACAAAGTTGACCATCCAAAATGCACAAGCAACCATGTAGCCAAAAAGGCAACAGATATTACACAGATCAAATGTCCTGTGCTTTACTAGAACACCATGATAATAATCTTACACAAAATACTTTATCCTCAAAGCAGAAAATATTTCTGCTGTCCAAAGTCATCTGTACCTAGTGTTTTCAATGAAGCCACACAATGTCAATAAAAGTTGTTGAAGGGTTGTGCCTTGTAAGCCTTGTAAGTATTTCATTTGGAACTAATGCTTTGGTGTCAGTGGAAGTGGTACATTGAACAAAGTGGATGGAAGGAAAAAGGAGGACTGCATCTGAATTCTTCAGCATAACCTAAAACTATCGATATAGACAGCTAAAACTGGGACACAATTGGGTACTCCAACAAGACAGTGAGCCCAAATACACATCAAAGGTGGCCATGGAATCGATAAAACAGGCTATCATTAAGCTTTTGGAATGGCCTTCCTAAAGTCCTGTCTTATGTGATAGATCCTGTTAGGTCACTCTTCACAAATTGGTCACACCAGCATATTTTTTATATTTTTAAAATATCTTCAGATAAATGACTATGGTGGCACAAAGTCAAAGTATTAATTTTATACCTGAATATCTGTGTGTACCATTTTCTCTACATGAATTCTAGCTGATATTTATTCCTGTACTTGTTTGTGTACAAGATGCTGTTTACAAAACCAGAATGGCATACGTTCCTGAACTCCGCTTTACTCTTTTATGTATCATTTAAACACACAGCACATCCCTTCTCTACATATTTGTATTTATTGTCTTTGTACTTCAAGTCAATGCACCCTGTCTTGTGTTTTGTCTATTGTATGTCCTACCTATTCTGCACTGGAAACTTAGCCCAACAGTGTTTGGGTGTACTGTACAATGCTGTATTAGTATAATGACAAAGTTGCATTAAATCCCATTGAATCGTTGTCAGTCTCTGAAAGGTTTCGTGTTATGACAAGTTTGCAATTCCAAAAATGTTGATGAATATATACAGTGAATGAGAATATATATTTAAGGTCTTGTGTCATCATACAGAGGTTTACTATGCGCTTCTATTTAAAGTACACCACCAAGGTCCCCGGTCAGTGTTAAACTGTGTGACACACTTCAGAAGATTTGTCATGTTCCCCCACACCCACACTTTCTAGGCAAGCTACTCTATGTGAGTAAAATCTTCAGAATATTCCAGTTCTGAGTGGAATTCAACATTTTGCTGTAAAACTGAGCTATTCTCTTTGTGTGAGGTCAAAAGCCCAACACTACTACACCACATTTAACACAATGGGCCAAATATGACATTTGTGATTCAACAATACTGATAACCTGGCTCTTTCTTTTCTCTCTCTCTCTCTCTCTCTCACTTATTTTCCCACACACCCATGTGAGAGTTTTGTAAGTGGGCAATTACAAAACCAACTGTAGAAGAAATTAACTTACACAAGCCTACAGAAAATATCCACACTATAAATATTTCTATGGCAATACCATCCAACCTATGTACAGCAAAGATTCATAGGTAACTGTTTAAAAAAAACACGAATTTAGTATCTTAAGCCTTTGAAGTATAATGTAACATTATTGTCTTAAGGTTTGCAACTCCACTTTTAGGGTATAGTCCATAGCATAACCTTCATTTTCATGTTTTCTGAAGGTTTTCTGAAAACAGAAGAACTGACTTGAGAACAGACATGTGACTTCATAAAAATGGGGTTGTTGTCTACAGAGTCCTATTTAAAATAAAATAAAAACTTCTGTTGCTCTTTGGTCTAAATACTAATCCTCTGTGAGCTCCATGCGCTTAGTTAACACCACACTCCACAGCGAGCCAATTATTGTGATGGCTTTTTTTAAGATAAAGTCTCAGACCTCAAAGGGCAATGGTTTCTTCGAAGACATTGTTAGGAAAGTTTAGGTGGTGCCAATGTTGAAGCTTTATAAACACTTCACAAACCTTGTCTCAACAATCAATCACTCTTGGGCTGCCTAGCACTGAAAATTACAATTACTGATGTCCACAAAGCAGGAGGAGGCTATAAGTAAAGCGGTTTCCTCAGCTTATAATGTAATATGAAATGAACAGAAATGGTGGAGTTTTACTATCTGTAAAACTAAAACCTTTCCATTCTATCACTAAAGTTTGGGCCATTAAAAGAAGACACATTGTATTTTAGTTGGAGGTGATTGCACTGAAGTTATACGACTAACTGAAAGAAACCGCATCCGCAAGTAAAAAACGTATTGATTAAAACGTTTAAAATTACTGACTACTTTATCTAGCAGGAATATAAGGGCAGCTAAATGGATGCAGGGTATATGTAATTCATTTGTAGGTAATTAAAGCTTTAGGTTGAATCTTTGGCGTTTCTTGTGTTCCCATTCCATTGCATTTTGACAGTCATCCGTAAAAAGTCTCAGGTTTTCAAGTGCTGCAATGCATGTCACAGTACTTGCGCCTATATTATTTTATCACCCCCCATTCTGTCCAGGTCAAAGCATAGCCAAACAACTTAGCAAGGAGTTCATACAGCCTACATTCAAACATTTTGAAAGTTAATATACATAATGTACTATAGTCATGTATTTTATGGGTCTGACAAGTCTTCCACTTTAAAAATACAAAAATAAAAGCCAGTTATCCTTGACAATCAGTCCTTCACAGTTTTTAAAATCATATTTATTTTAAAGAACATATTTATATATATTTTGGTTGCAAGGCTTGTTTAGATAATGCAGAGTTGTGAACTAATTGTGTTTTGAATCATTTTACCAGATTATTTCAGTAAAAAATTACAATGACTCCCTTAGTCCTTTGCAACTAATCCCACATATGGTGTAACACTGTAAATAAATTGTTTTGGCTATTATTGTTTGTTTTTGTATATTATTCTCCTTGTATAATGTAGTATAGATTACGCATTGCATGAGTATTGTGTATATTGTATGACATTATATGTGCATTGTCATATTATATTATCTGTATATTATCTGTATAAAAGACACCTATCCACAGCCTCAAACAAACTCCAAACTTAACCATGGCCAAGACCAAAGAGCTGTCGAAGGACACCAGGAAGAAAACTGTAGACCTGCACCAGGCTGGGAAGAGTGAATCTACAATAGGCAAGCAGGTTGGTGTGAAAAAATTGTGGGAGCAATTCTAAGAAAATGGAAGACATACAAGACCACTGATAATCTCCCTCGATCTGGGGCCCCACGCAAGATCTCATCCCGTGTGGTCAAACTGAACGGTGAACAAAAATCCCAGAACTACACAAAGGGACCTAATGAATGACCTGCAGAGACCAAAGTAACAAAGGCTACCATCAGTAACACACTACGCCGAGAGGGACTCAAATCTTGCAGTGCCAGGCGTGTCCCACTGCTTTAGCCAGTACATGTCCAGGCCTGTCTGAAGTTTGCCAGAAAGCATATGAATGATCCAGAGAAGGATTGGGAGAATATCATGTGGTCAGATGAAACCAAAATAGAACTTTTTGGTAAAAACTCAACTCGTTGTGTTGGGAGAAAGGAGAATGCTTAGTTGCATCCCAAGAACACCATACCTACTGTGAAGCATGGGGGTGGAAATATCATGCTTATGGGCTGCTATTCTGCAAACAGGACAGGACGACTGATCTGCGTTAATCACCTACAATATGATTTCCTGGATTAATTCTCATTTTGTCTCTCATAGTTGATGTGTACCTATGATGAAAATTACAGACCTCTCTCATCTTTCTAAGTAAACCTGCATAAATCAGTGGCTGACTAAATACTTTTTTTGCCTCACTGTGTGTGTGTATGTGCATAACAGATCTGCATGTTGGTTGCTTATGAAAAATATTAATCTTGGTCAAGCTATATTTAATTAATTAATTATATAAATAAATAAATGTTAGGCCCTGCATTCCCTTTCCCTGACTAGAACATGAAAAAGGAATGCTGGCGAACATCATAATGGTGACTTCAGAAATCATGACAGCTGCTACTGATTGCCTCATTCACAGTAATAAAAGACCATTCATCATTTGAACAATAATGGTGTTATTGCACATAAAACCTGCACATTAAGATGACCTACTGTGCACCTAGTGGGCTCCCAGGTGGCACAACTACCTAAGCGTTGGTCCAGTCGGGAGAGCATGGCCACACGTACACAGTTGACCTCACTCTGTGGGTTGGTAGAATGGCCTTCACTTTCACTCTCAGTAAAATGCTAGCCAACAAGGATGTCAGTTAGCTGATGTAATGGAGTTTGCACCATTCTCCACTATGCCAATGACGCTGTGGTGGTTCGAAAAGATGTGGTGGCTGGCTTCACGTGACTCAGAGGATGCACGTCAGCCTTCACCCCCCTAATTTAATAGTTTAGTGGCATTGTGTGTGATGGGGAGACCTACTAACAAGTGAAACTGGTAATGACCGCATAGGTAAACCGGGGACAGGGCTTTGGGTGGGACATCTCATCTAGAGATGGTGTACAAAGAAACCCTGGAGATTGATAGCATGCTTTTCCATGACAACACAAGTCACAGAATTAGCCACAGAATGACACACACTCTTCCAAATACAACAAGAGGGCTTTTCCCTGTTGACCTGCCTTCTTTCTCTTCATTTTCCATACAGCGTTGTGGCCATTAAAGGACATAGTGAATTAGTGTATTTTATGCTGGGTAAAACTACATCAGTAACATTAATCTGCCTTTTTTGCATCAGCTCTTACCTCAGTACCTCAATTACCTTCAATTACCATTCTGCATATTCTGCATGGATTTTTTGCAGCCCAAAGAAACAAGCAGTCACTGCCCTAATTACTCAGTTGCCCATGTTGAAAACATGTTGAAGACATAGTCAGTTTAGGATTCCCTGACCACCCTTAATTGCTATTCCCCCATAACAGCTTCAAAACAGTTAAATGTCCAAAGATGTTTTCTAGCAATAAGTAAATTATCTACTTGCCCACACATATTAAACTCTTGCTGCCAACAGAGAAGGCGGACATCAGCAGTACATAAGATCTTATCAACAGTCTTCACAGTGTGGCACATCAATGTCAGAAACCAAAAAGTGTATGCAATGACAACTGTTTATGACAAAAATCTATTATCTGTCCAATTATGTTAATTGTAAGCTTGTCCTTCAAAAGTACCAGGATGCATCTTAACATTTTCATGCTTAGCACCCTCAGATTGACACTAAGATAAGATGGCTAGAGATAACATATGGAAACCCTGGAGAGGTGTAGCAGACTGTTCCATGACCTCAACAGTCCGTTGACACCATTAGGATTAGAATGACACTTGTGATTCAGACGCCCACTCCAGAGGATGCCAGAGGGCTTTTCCCTGCCAATCTACTTTCTTTCACAAGTCTCACTGGTGTTTCCTATATGACTTATAACTGACCACTAAAGGGCAGTTAGGGTGTATCCTATGGAGGTGAAAACTGTTCTTATAATAGCATACTGATAATATTTAAATCATTCCTAATCTCAAGATCTCCTGTAGTGTAAGGCACTGAGGGAGCTTTGCTTAAGTCAACTTATACACAACACTTCCTTGTGCACATCAAAGGCAAATCATTTATTTAAAGAAAAATGAACTGGTACTTCCTTATATGATCTAATGAACAGCTCAGTGACCAACTACCAAAATGAATAACCAGTGGTCTATAAAAAAGTACAACTGAATATCACATCCAATGGTTAGTTTGACTCAGTGGGAACTACACAACTGCAGTAGCATGTCCCATTTACACCTAAACCACATTTTGACGTCATCTTGGACCTGTACCAAAAAAAAAAAGTTTATGACCCCCCCGGTAACAATGAGCCATAAACTATGTTAAAATACATTTTTTTGCATCTAAAAGGCAAAAATGTCTATACCGTTTCTAAAAATGGTATTTGTCTATTTGTCATAGACAAATACCATTTAGTAAACACCAACTAGGTGCTGCACAAAGGACATTCTGCATTCATAAATGGACATTCTATTTTGATATTCACTTCAATTATTCAATTATTACTATGTTACTGTTTATTACTATCTACTCACTATTATCTTGCTAACTACACCATTTTGAACTGTATATACACTTTTGCACATCTGCACTTTATAATAACATCTTACCACATCCTCATTCTTCCTGCATTAGATTTTAAACTGCACATTAAAACTATTCAATACCTTCTCCTATCGTGTCTATCTTGTCTTTCATGTTTCATATTATCGGACAGTCGTCAAAGCATTTTACAACTAGTTCTATTGAATATAACTGGGCATGTGTGTAAGACATTTTGATTTGATTTGTGTTTTAGAATTAAATTAGATTAAATATCACATTTTACTCTACAACTTCCACTGCTTTATGACCTAAGTATATTTAATAACCATCAAAATTAAAATATTTAGGATTTGTTAGCCTCAAAAGCATGTTGTATAGCATCAGTTTATACATTGTATAGTACAAAAAAACAGGGAACAAGGTAGAGCTGGGCAATATGATGATATTTTATCGTATAGTGACAAATTTTGTTATCATGATAATATGCTTTTCTAAGCATTTCAAAAATACTGTTAGTGCTTATAGAACACTAATCAACTGCAACTTTCTTTACCAACAGTGTAATTAAACTGTTTTAATTAGATTAAGTGCAGCAGATGTTGAATAAAAATCACTACATTTAGTATGTGAGAGTATATGAATAGTAGTTTTTAAGAATCTGTCACTAGTGATTTAGGTGATTACATAAATAGTGAGAAATATTGTGTATCGTGAAAATGTCTTTAATTATCACAATACAGTATTTTTACCCTATTGCCCAGCCCTAGAACAGGGTCTTTGTCAGTTAGGGATAAGTGATTAAGTGACTTGTATGGTTATTATTATTTTGCCACAAGTCATGAATACAACACTACAAAGGCTGCAAATAAATAGATAAACCAAGACAACATGTCAAGACAAGTCACAACATGTCAAGAAGCATGGTCCCATGTGTGTATGGTAAAGGTCACCAGTCCCTAATTTTCCACTTTAATTTTACTCCACTTTCACAACTGCCAACTATTCAGTGTCATTTTGCTGCATAGTGTCAGTACTATACTAACAGAAGTTGGATTTCCCAAGAGAGGGGAACCCCCATTTGTGACACATACAAGACTTAACACTTGCACACCTGTAGCTGTTTTTTGTTGTTCAATGTTTAGCCACTGAACACTAAAACTGATCACACTATTTTATAAGGCGGCAATTGTATCTGCATATATGCTACATGTTATTGTATATGTTATTGTAATTTCTTTGGTGTATATGTTTTTTAAAGAGGACTTTCACTCACTTCAACACAGGTTCTTTCACACATACACACACTCACACACACTTTTCCCTTCTGCACCCACTCAACCCTGTATTTCACAAATTTCTAGGTGACTTAGAATGCATTAGGAAAAAATTAGGGACAAAAATTCCCTACTCGCACTCTCAATACTGTATTATATGATTCTGATTTTGACACAAATAAAATGTATTAACCTTACCATTCTGACACACAAAAGTCATTATCATGGATATGTAAAGATACATATTTTACATTACAAACAACTTACATAACCAATTTAGACCTTTTACATTCCATCCCCAAATGTTGTCACTGCCAGTTCCTACCCGCAAGTTAGGTCTCCCCAATACACGGCCCTACCACTGCTGTGAAGGTTAAGGCTAGCATGTGCTTCCTTGTGAAATGTGCCACATCGCAACATTACTGGACAGCTGAATGCGCCTACAGGGAGAACACTGCCTGCACTGGCTATCATGATTGGGGGGGCGTCAATTATGATCTCTTAGACAACTGGCCATGGACCAAGGATCAAACTCTCCTAATGATGGAGACTAACACTCTGACAGTTGTGATCTTTTACAGTCCTTTGCTCATTTCTGTGTTCAAAACATCATGCCTAAAACATGTCCTATCATCCCGCCATCAGTAAAGGAGCTGAGCTGAAACTGTAGGAGCTTAAACTAAATTTTCAGAAAACCCTGAAAGTTTCTCCTCAAAACATTTTAAAGTGAGCTTTTGCTCAAAAACAGCTAAGTGCAAGTTTAATTTACCCAAATGCTACACAATATCTGATTATGGAATTTGGAGATTTATTATAATTAACATAATATATTAAGTCTTCATCAATCATCATCCAATTAGTCATCATCTAGAGATGAGCTTCAAGTACTTTCCTCCAATATTATGTTGATCACTAAATTTTCTATTAGTTTAGATGCAAAAAGAGAGCAATCTTTTATTTTTTTATCTTTTATTTTAGCAACTGAATCGACTGAACAACCTTCTATGCCCAAATTGAGTAACAGAACTGTGTGTGTAACTTTGTGGAAGAAAAATTCCAAGCTATACAAATACCATACTTTAGTTATTTGACAAAAACTGGGATGGCACATTTAAACTGGATGAATCGCATGGCCACCTCCTGCAGTTTATATGTTTCCACTGCATGAAAATATCAGTCCTGTAATTAGACACAGTGCAAAGGCATGATACAGATGCATCCTTTAAGCAGATCTGTGGACTCAAATGTAAATCAAAGAAACTGTGAAAAAGTGTATTTTTTTTTACTAATGTTCTACTGTTTGTGTGTATATCCGCAAGAAATAAGTAAGACTGTTTAAACAAGCTTATCGAACATTTCAACAACTAAATTAGAGTCAAAACTGGCAGTCAACCATCTATCAGTCAACCATCTGTACCTTCATCATAATATTACACAATATAACCCACAAAGCAAGGGCAAGGTAGCAGGGGTTTTTCTGTCATCCTTTAGATGGACCACATACTCTCTCTTTCCTTCACTTACTCTCTATCACACACATGCACGCAGAGAGGCGGAGGGGGTGAGGGAGAAAGAAAAATCCCAAGAGTCATCAAAGGAAAAAAAAAAACCTTCAACAGCTGATTGAACTTGCTAATATCTAGTCCTCGGCCCACCCATTCAATTTTCCACACCTGAGAGTGTATAAAAATGCAGGCAGAAATAAACACCCAACTATAAGCAACTCAAGGTCTTAAACTGAAGACAACTCGGTGGAGGAATTATTTAACTAACACCATGCCTTCTCTACATTGGATACTAGTCCTGACTGTGGCTTTTCTACACTACTTGACTGCTACTCCTGTCCCCACGCCTTCTGCTAGAGAGGATATAGAACAAAAAACGAAAACATTACTAAGCATAATCGATCTCTTAATGAACAGCACCTGCGTAAGTGCCACACTTAAAACTTCAACCCGGTATTTAAATAATTAGCTTTTTATTTAACCATGTGTCTTACGATTTGATTTAAAATGCTATTTTTTTTACCTTTAATCTCACAACAGAAAGAAGAGGATTCTACATTCTACAGTGCCTCAAATGTCCAGGTAAGCAAATACAAAAGTTGTGGGGTTTTTTTTCAGCCATAGGTTTTCTTCTCTTTCTTACACTAAATGTTTTTTCCCAACATACACTCGCTAAACAGATATAAACTGATCAGTTACACAGGAAGAAGGTTGCTTTGAAGATGCTAAACCTCAAGCCAGAATACAGAGCTCTCACAGCTATTCTCAGAAAGGCAGAGAGAGAAAAGGTTAGGGAGGTAAAAGACTGCAGACAACAAGCACTCTTAAATTCAGCGATAATTGAGAATGAGTTGAACGGTAGTTGAAGGCATTGAAGGTGCAAATGTCATTTTTAAATCAACCACTGTAGTCTAAGATGTTTGCTGCAGTACAGAGCAAAATATTTCATAATCACAAATCTAACCTCTATTTTGTCCTCTCTCCCCAGCCTGAGAATATCGGGACAGCGCTGACCTGCACCATGAAAGAACTGGCAACAGTTCCAAAACAGTGCTTTGATGACAACAAAAAGATACGACACTGCCTGAAAGCAAGTGGATTAATAATGAACATTCTGGACATGAGTCCCAAGACAGTAAGTATTCATCTTATTCTCGATCCAGCTCAAACAACTTAAACATTTCCAGTGACATTTAAAACCAAACAGACTCTCTGAGCAATTTTTCTGTTTGTTCTAGAAACAAGAGTACAGTGCATGCGAGATTCATGAGGAAAAGCCCTATAAAGAATTCCTCAGTGACCTGAAGAAACTCATCCAACAGCTATTCAGCTCTACAGGATAGACATCAACCTCAAGAACTCAGCTGACTTAGGAATATTCCTTAGTTCCAAAAATACAGAGGAAAGGTGCCTCTATCCATTGAAAATGAATGAAAAAGTATTTCCTTTGTATTTATTTGAGGTGTGGTTGTCTGTGAATAAGTGTTAATGATAGCTGATGAATGTAACTTCCATGAAGATAGTGAAATTCTAGAGTAAATTTCTATCTCTCTCTCTTTACATAAAGCACTAGAAAATTAACATAAGCTTGCTATGTTACTGAATATTTATGTATTTATTAAAATATTTAATATGTAATTTATACAATAAATGCTGAAAATCAAAAGAGAAAAGTACTGCATATGTTTTTTTCTAAAACTCTGTGTTGTGTTCATTCAAAGAACCTGCTGGATTTTAAACTGTTAAGAAAAGCAGAGGTTTCCATTGGGGGAGTCTGTAGGATTAACCTTTACAAAAAAGGCTTTAAATAGCTTGTTCAGTGTTTCACTGCTAGGTGGACATTAGAGTGACCTCATATGGGAAGTCCCTAGGTCGCATGATGGTAAAATGAGGCTATGAACAGCATGGAAAATGAAGTTACCTTCACCCACTTTTACCAACAGCCTACAGTTATGTCTGCTTTGTCTGTGCTTGGACACAAGCATTATCTCCTAATCAAACTACACATGCAGATCCAGCACAAACAGTCAGCCAGATTTGTAATAAAATCATAATAAAATCATAAAAAAAAATAAGATTCTGTACCATGTCTGAAAGTAGTTTTGTTAACATGCTTGTAAAATCATATAGCAATCATCAATCCTACCAGTTCTCCTTTCACAAAATAATGTACAGTTGCCATGACCTATTATAGGCAACATATGTTCCACAAAAAACTACAGAATAACATCACGAAGAAAGGTTTATAGCTTATGTGGCAATTACTACTGCTTTCAGTCAAAACACAAGGCAATATACCCTTTGATACAACTTAAGGCACATTACGCTCAGTGTACAAAATACACCCTCTTATGATGGAGTCACAAGCCAGATTTATGTTTCAGGAAAACCTTAAGTCACCTTAAGTAGCTTTCTAAAAAACATCTGCATTTCTTTACAATAGGAGAAAGTACTACTATGTGGGTGTGATGTTTTGTTACAAGTTTTACTTCTGTGCATCATACTCTGATCAGTTTTTCCCCCAAGAGAGTGTTTCTACACACCAGCTTGACAATTTTGGCCTAAAAAACCTGAGTGAGTGAACCAGAAAAAAAATACCACCACAATGAGTAGTCTATCATACTCTACTATCAATCCCATCACACATTCTCCTCATCTTATTGCTAAAAATCTGTCAGTAAATGTTATATGATGAAGAATGGATGGGTCCAACACAGTGTGTATGCAAGAGTTACAAACTTGTTACATATCAGGTAACAATTTTTATTATTTTTTTTTATTAAATACGTTTCACACCTTTGTTGTTATTCAACAGTCACAAGCTAAGTAAGGGATGCTTCTGAGAGGGATTTAACTGCATTAAATAAACTACAGCTGCATCCTAAATTAGGTCTGTGTACAACACATCAGCACATAACAGTAAGCCGGCCTTATTTGTTTACTTTCTAGCGTAAGAGTTGCCCCCCCCCGGCCTGTGCTTGTGGGTAGAGCCAAAATGGGTCTTCCTGTACCGAACTGCAATGGGTTTGCAAGTTAGCATATCTCCAACACAGCTAATAATAGTTTTTAAATCCTGCACACCACATTACTTTTGTTTCTGGCATGCAGGTGCTCTTAAGTGGTAATGTTGATATTAAGACTGATACTAATTTTAACAACAGGGCATTTGCAGATTAAACAAATTGCCAATAAACTGAGTAAATCTTAAACATCAAACTGCTTCCCGGCTTCAAAGCAAGCAGTGCACATTAACAATCTTTAAGCTGCATGGTCCCCCATATTTGTTCTTGCGGGTGGTTTCCTGTGCCTTTCCACACTAATAGCAGGCACTAACCTGATGAAAAAATTGCATGCATCAAGCAAAAACACAGGGCCTCTGGAAAAAGTTCAAATTGGTACATACAGAAAATGATGTTAGTAATATCTGATCCATAATCCTCAGAGAATGTGTATGCCCAACTCTCCTTCCCTTGCAAGTAGCACATGGCATCAAGAGTAAAATTTTGATCCTCTCTCTCACACTCCCTCTTTTACACATATAAATACTGAATGCATCTAGTCGCAGTCTCGCTTTTAACAGGAAGCCCTGAGGTTTCCTGTATACTACTAGTAACAGAGAGGACGCACTCTCACCTCAGACCCTCACCTTTTGAAACTATCACTTCATAAAGGAAGACCTCTCATCACTACCCTGTGTATCTTACAAGACTTGACACTCTGGAGCATGAATAATATGAACCTAAAATGATGAACCAATTTCCAAGTGAAACCTAAGGGCATATTTTTTTTGTCACGGTTTAAGTGTCATTCACTTTAAGTGTTTCTTTTTTGAATGTTTATTTTGTCAAGCTTTAAGTGCCATTCATTTTTTTACACAGGTCTTTTGTTTAACACAAGTGCCACTGGTCATCAGACTTACTGTTCCTAAGTACAGTTAAATTCTAAGCAGAAGTATTCTACTGCAGTTAACAAACAATAAACCATTACTTTATGTCAGAAAAACTCAGCAAGGTAAACAATTATGTAACAAACATTTCCTTGGTCTCTCTATGTTTCAAACTTGACATCTTTTAGAGCCCTAATTCAAAGAAAAAATAAAACCTTCAACAGAAAATGTTTGTCAATGTTTTCAGAAACATAATGTATCATGAGTTTCACACAACCAAATATTCTTTGATTTAGGCCATAAACTCTTTCAAAAATGTAATGGGATAATGTAATGGTTCTAAGCCTCCTCACATAATTTTCAAACCTGTCTTCAACGATTTTCATCTGTGGACTTCACATTGTGAAGTGATCGCTGATTGGTGGTTTCTCTACCCACTGTCCGTAGCCCCTTATGGCCAAATACGACTTTAACACACTCTTCGCTTCCTGGTATGGCTTGGCCATCATCTGGATAGCAACAGAAACTCAGTCAGACAATTAATATCAATAGGAAGGGATAGACATGATCTTTACAAACATTAAGTAAACAAGACAGAAGAACACCGGGCAGTTTTGATGCTTGATTAAAAGTACTGGATTTAAGATGCATCTGTGGACCTGTTCAGAAACAGGAATCCCTTTTTAATGATCACAGAAACAATCAAACTCAATCCCGACCCTTCTTTCTTGCCAGTCATTGTTAATTGACTAATTCCTTTACTATAGGGTCATCATAACATTAACAGAAAACATACTGATGTTGCTAGACAGTGGTACTACAAAATCTGCACTATAAAGTTGCGGCACTTTATTCTTAGTTACTATATGAATAAATGAATAAAACATTTATTCATTATAAAATTCTAAAGTGTTTATTATTACAAAACCACTTCAAATGCACGCATCAAGATGAAATTAGATGGGAAATTTTGTTATATAATTAATATGACAGTAAAGACTGCTCGTGATGTTTTCAGAAGAAAGCTGGGACTTGTGGAATTGGAAGAGCAATATCAACAACCCCTTACAATACCTTGGCCTCCCTGTAGGATACAGCAGCAAGCAGCTCTTCTCTCTGCGCCGCTTTCGATACCAAGTTGAAACGACTCAACATGGCAGCCTTACACAGACGACTGGCAAGAGCAGGGCCGCTCTTAAAGGGAGACCTGAGAGTTATGAGCATAGAAATACAAAACAGTGATTAAAATAATAATGCTGCATAAACTAGATTGAGATATCTAAAATCAAACAACCCAGAGTTTTTTGCAGAGAGCTTCATTGCACAATTCTTTGGGAAATTGAACCTAGAAAATGTAATAGCACAATGCTGAAAGACAATGTGTGTCAAAAAAGTACACTTAGAAATTCAAATGTTTAGACCCACAACAGGTTCATCATCTCTAACAGAGAACATAACTGATGGTATATGAAAGAATAAAGTTGTGCGTCAAGGTGGCAAATTCTCACAGCTAAATGTGGGTGGATATTAGATCAAATGGGTTTGGGGCTGTAATGTTATGTAACATGCCTGCATCTTTTTAAAAAAGAACTTACACCTCACACATCAAATAACACTGACCTTTTACTTTGGGTACTAAACTATTCCGCTTCCTGTTTTGAAATCTGTGTCCGTAAGCATACACAAATCCTGTTGGTGTGGGTTCATGCATGAGTGCTGCACAGAAGTGCTACTGGAGTGCAAATAGCAACTCTGGGGTGGAGGGGCAGCTATTTCAGCGACATACTGCTATCGCTTTATCATACCTAAAATAAATTGTTCCACTTAACTTACTTTGTTTACTAGTAGTAATTTATAATCACATCAATAGAGCAAAAAAAAAGTGGATTTAATTCATTCTTGTTTTAGGTGTAATGTAATTTCTATGTATAGCAAGTTAGCAAGCTTTGCTTAGAGCATACTGGTGCAGACTGACTCCTGAAGTTCAGCTCAGTTTACCACTCACCACAACTTCAACACGTGTTACAACTTTCCACAAAGAGGTAAGCTTGCTCAGCAACAAATGGGACAGTGAAGGATGAGTCAAAGTCATGCTAACTTCGAGCCAGGAAACTAATTTAAGATGTTATGGCACAACCAGTGGAACCACTTCCAGTTTGTGATTCTACTTGCGTGGGTGAAAAAAGATTTTCTTTAATATCTCTAAATTCCCACGTACAAAGAGAATTGTACATGTATTCTCACATCCACTGAAACAGCCTAAGAAAACTGACTGTTGCATTAGTCACATAATACAATCTTGCAAAACACTGCCAATGTCAGTCCTATAATCACAAACCGATATCAGTCCCTGCATGTGCAGTTCTCAAGTAACCAAAAAGGTAGAACTTACTGCGACACACAAAAAGAAAAAGTAGGTAGCCACAGCAGTCAGATAACTGGAGCTTGGCGCTTTCAATAGGTAGTCAGAGAGGTCAGTTAACTGGTGCTTGGCGCTTCTAGTAGGTAGCAACAGCAGTCACAAATTAAGTTTGGCGCTTCTAGTAGGGTGTCTGAGCGGACTGATAAGCTGAGCTCTGTGTTTTTATAGGTAGGTCAGAGTATTGCCATATTAAATAAAAAGAATTCATCATTTCTTGGGCAACATATACTATGTTTTATTTAACATAGGTTGAGCCACAGTTGAAATGAAACTTATGCCACTGCTTACTAACAACCCCCTTGGCAAGTATCACAACTTGTAAACACTTTTTGTAGCTAGCAAACAATTTGTGTATGGGGATTTGCACTCATTGCCCCTGGCAAATGACTTCTAGTTCTATGAGAATAATTCAGTTTGAAACATCTTATATGCACTGTTCTTTTAAGGTCTAGCCACAAATAATTAAAAAATGTTTAGGTCTGGGGACTGTGAGGGCAAATGCAAAACATTCAGCTTGTACCTCTTGAGGTAGTCCACTGTCACACTGCCTGTTCTCAAACTGACTGTGTTGACTGACTTGACCAAATTCCCTAAAATGCACCTGTCAAACTCCCTCACCCATACACCAATCATCAAGCAACTTTCAGATCCTCATCCCTTGAATACTAATAAAGTTCATCTTTTTACCTATGTATTTAAACCTGTTGGGTCACCTTATTGCAAAGTAATCCCCGTCTTTCAGCTGCACATTGAGCATTTCCTGTTTATCTGCCTTATCATGTTTTTCACCAGTCTTCCTCTTACTGTTGTTCAGTCTTTTGCCTTGCCATTTAAATCTGTCAGCTGTTTGGTGGTGGTTGTTTTTTTTTTGGTTTTGTCCCTGTTTGTTTTTTTGACTTATCCTTTTTGCCTATGCCCATGCATCTTGTATTGATCATCACAGTTTTGACCCTGCTTTGTTTGGACTACACTCTTTGGACCATACCTTTTTTGAATTAAGCCTTTGGTTTATTTTACATCCGCCAGCATGGTTTTGTCACATTACGTTACATCCATTGTGGAATCTGAAGATGTCTGTTACAGAATTCCCTTGTAATAAAATGTATTTATGCTTCCCTCTAATAATATGTTTCCTGACAGGCATTGTCACAGACAAACAAGCCCAAAGCATGATGAATCCACCTCTGTGCTTAACAGTTGGAGAGGTGTTTTTTTCATTAAATATAATGCACTTTCCCAAAATTCTCAAACCCATCGCTCCTGTTAACTGCCATTTATTTATTAAAGTATTAACTTAGAAAATAGCTACATGAAACATCTTGCTAACATATAGCCTTCTCCTGCTTTGTTAGCATACATTCTTTTTACTTTCAGAGTGCTAGGCAGCTGCTTAGATTTGATTTTTCTCACTCTAAAACTGTACGAAACAAAAAATACATACATTTTGCTAAAAAGCTATGAATGTTTCATCTTTAAGCCCTTTGAAGATTGGTTCATCTTCTACTCACAGTAACAGAAAATGTGACCAGGGATGCCCACACTTTTGTATGCCATTTCATCTATCCAATATAGTCCTTCACTAACAGGAAACCACAAAATATTGTTTTCTGATCAAAAATCATTCAAATTACCAGGACTGTTAAGCTGTACAAAAGTTCTCCTCGAATCGAAATTCCCAGCAGAGATTGCTGGGAATACTGCAATTAATGCAGTTTTATTATACAAATACTGTTTTCTTTGCAGAGAGCCTCTAGTTCTAAGAAATTCTTTGGTTGTCTTGCATGCAAAGCTAAATATTTTACATATTTTCTATATACAAATTAAAAAGTGACAGAAATCAAATGCTATGGTCTTCGCTTCACATCTAAAGCAGCTGAACATGTGGGAGATTTTGGATCAATGTGTTCTCTGTTCTCGTGTGCTCTGTACAGCCCATAACATGCCACCAAAAAAAAAAAAAAAGAGATATATTATACTTTAGGGTACTGACAGCCAGTGATACTGCAATAGAGAGCAACCTAAGTACAAGCAGAATACAACTAAGTTGTAGTGATGTAAACTCACTCCTCTACTGTTTTGCCGTCCAGACTGTCAACAACCTCAAATGAGACATCTCCCTGGCTCCAGTTGAGGCTGAGTGATCTTTGGCTGCTGTGGCCATCTGTAGCCATCACTGAGGGCACCAGGTTAATGTGTGGCCTATACACACAGTAGTACATGGGAAGCTTGGAAGTGATGCCATCCACTCTCTGATTTATTGCTACTTCCATACCACGTGTATCATTGCAACTTTTATCACCTAAAGTCACACACACACACACAAATAGTAAACCATATCTTACAAACAGGTACGCACACCACACAGTCTGGATACCAAAGTAATTAGATATATACTGATACTCCAGTTCACTAGTTACATTCCTTCTAGTTATACAAAATATACTAGCATTTAAGATAAAGAAAAGCTGCTTGGTTTTCAGGCTTACCGATAAGAATGCTACTGACGTAGATGGGTTCAATGAAGTGGCTTAGCAGTGCCCCCTGAAAACCCAAAACCTGCCACTGTGTGATTTTGTCACTAGCAGACATACTGACTATACGAGAACCACTCTGTTCAAATGTAGAGGAGAAGATGGAAAAGACCTTCCCATCAATTGTCACATGCAGTCCGATCTGATTATTCACTTCCCATGCAGAAATGGACAAAGGATTCAGGCGACTAGAGAAAGTGCATCAGAGAAAGACAAAGACAGTAAGAGAAAGCAATGTAAAAACCACAAGAAAAAAGTCAGCTAGTAGTAATGGTTATGTGATAAAGCAAGCACTTGACAATGCAAGTTCTTATTTTTCCAGATTTGAATGTCTCTTTTACATTTATCTTTACATGCCAAAGAAATTATGTGATCAATTAATCTGCCCTTTATAATTTTGAAAACAAATAATCAGTGCAGGATCTCTTATACTGTTACAATTAGCTTTGAAGTTTAGACATAAACATGCATCTAATCTCTTCAGATACTTAGTTTAAACAGTACTAAATGAAAAGCATACACATCCTATCCTGAGCAATATTTAAGCAATGCCATTTTGTAAAACTGTAGGATAATCCAAAAGATTTATCCCAGGTTTATCCAAAATCTCTCTCAGTGGTTTTCTAGCTAAAGAGGTAGCTAATGCCAAGAAGAAAAAATGGTGTATGAATCCTTACAGATGAGAAGGTATTTGAGCAGCTCCTTTGGGTAACTGGTTGAGGTACAAATGCAGGGTGATGTGATTCTTCAGACACAGTAGTTTGGTACTCTGATCCTGCTGAAAGATAGACTTCTCTTCCAAAGCACGGTTCTTACTGAAGAACAATAGCAAGTGTCTGTACAGATACCTATTCAATATTAAACACAAAAACAGAAACATATCTCTATGTATCCGAAATAACACAGAGTGACTCACTTTTACTTAACTGAACAAACATGCAGCTACTACTCAAGGATGTTTAACTGAATGGGAAAATGGGAACAGAACAAGGAAAAAGCAAATGTTTTTAATCTGACAGAAAATCCGCAAACTGTAAGACAACAGACCTCATAAGAGATCTCCGTGCAGTGACCACAGCATGGGAGTCATGAAGGATGCGGCCATTAGGTGAGAGGCTCTCCTTAGTGTTAAAATTGCCTGTGCCAAGAGCCACTACTTCACACCCAGTTGCTGCAGGAAGACAGAGAACACAGGTAAACTCAAAAGTTAAATCAACACATCCTGCAATCAGAAATTCATAAGAATATGCGTGTGCTCAAAAATCAAGCAACATCTACAACTAGGCTAGGCATAATAATTATGTTATCAACTTGTACAATAACTTGACAAGGCCTCAATAATTCTTGCTGACGTCTGTGTTTACTTCAAGAGGCCTTTACTGCCAAGACAAGAAGCTTTTATTGTCAGCACTCATTACTGCATCTATGTGGTGGGGATACAGTGCAGAGGTAGTATGAAGTATACGCAGTCAGCTTATAACTTACTTGTATGTTTGTTAGAAAACAATGAATGTAAACAGTATTCTAGCCAGTCCCTTTGACCTTGGTCAAAACCTTTCAGAAATGTACATGTAAATGGATTTTTTAAATCTTGGAAAGCATTTAGCAAAAGTTTGCATTATTAATTATTAAACCTCCAGAAACTTCCCACGTTGTAAATGCAATAACACCTTTACTACCAAATTTTTGGATTTTGGTTGGCAACCAACAAAAATGTGCTAACTGGACATTTGGAGGCATTGGAATGAAACTGTACATTGTACATCAATGTTTTTGACATTTTGCAGATCTTTTGAGACTCCACATCTATTTTGAGGCCATTCTAAAAACACAGCTCAACATTTGTTTTCTGGCTCTATAATGGCATGCAGTGCTTGGATTATTGCAACAGTAAGCCCCTAACATAAGACCTAATACTGTGCATAGCTTCAGAGGTCCCTTACCCGGGTGTGTTATGTGCAGAGGATACCTGAAACTGTGCAGTCCAAAGACATCAATGTGTTCTACATCTAAATTAGACTACAAATAGAGTGCGACTGTCATGGTTTGCCAAAATGTTCTAAAAAATACACAAGTATGTAGAAAATCAAACCAACTTTACTGCTAACAAAACATTGCTTTATTAGGCCAGATCATTTAAAACTGATCTCAATAATGAAAAGTTATTTCTCTTTGTTAATATATAGGAGCTTGATGGAAAATGTAAATAGTTAGTTTCCAAACATACTCACTTGCCAATCCATACAGAAACTATGTTGCAAAAATAGCAGATTTGAAATCGCGATTTGAAACTATTTCTCTGATGTCATGAAAACTAACACCCACTTATTCAGCCTACCATTGTTTAGCTCCTCCCACACACACTGCAGGAGTGTTTTCAGGAGTGTTTCAGTTCTCAAAGTGCCCTTTGAATGAGGCACAATAGAGGGCAGCCAATCAAAACAGCTCAGTTAACTTGAATCAGTTTGAAAAGGGAGTACCAGACAATATGCTTAATTGTAAGGGATAAAGAGAGGTTGGAAATTGTCAATTATAAATTAATCACAGCTGTTTTTGGAACATGGCAGCACAATCGCTGTTAATAAAAAAATAGATATTATACACTTACATTTACAGTATTTAGCAGACGCTCTTATCCAGAGAGACTTACAAAAGTGCTTTGCTATTTACTCAAGAAAAACCTCAGCTTGTTTGAATAGACAAAAAATTCAAAGATACCTCTAAGTTTAGACACTACTAAACACAAGTCCATAAGGTAACCACTCTGCCTTTTGCCCAAGTATTCTCAAAAGAGGAGGGTCTTCATCTGCGTTTGAAGACAGCGAGCGACTCTGCAGCTCAGACACCCAGGGGAAGTTCGTTCCACCATTTTGGTGCCAGGACAGAAAAAAGCCTGGATGCTTGTCTTCCGTGGGTTTTGAGGGATGGCGGGTTGAGTCGAGCTGTGCTTGAAGCTCGAAGGCTTCTTGGTGCGGATCGGCTTTTGACCATTGCCATCAGATACGGAGTGACTGGTCCAGTCTTGGCTTTGTAGGCCAGCGTCAGGGTTTTGAATCTGATGCGGGCAGCAGCTACAGGAAGCCAGTGAAGAGAATGCAGCAGTGGAGTGACATGGCTGAATTAAGGAATTTAACATAATGTAGGGTATCAGTTCATTAGGATAACACAAGTTCTGATTGGCCCATTAAAAAGGTAACAGTATATCTGCAGTTTGGCCAAAGAATGACTGAACTGCTGCGGTCCTGTGCTTGGGAAAGGAGTGACTATGCTCCCATGAATGGCACATTTATCACTAAAACCAGTGAAAAAACATGGTTTTATGTATGGTTACAAAAGAAATGCCATTTAATTGCTCAAGACACATTTAAGTCAATGTACTGGATGTTTAGTCACTAGAATTTAATTATTAGCAACAGAAATGAGGCTAAATGAGCTAGTTTTATACCAAAAACCACATGGCACAGCAGCTTAAGCTAAAACATAAGAGTTCTGAAAGGAAAATGGTTTAGCAACACACAGCTCTTATCTTTCTTGTGGTTCCACAGCATAATTAGCAAACAGGTACAGTCAAGGCAACAGAAGTTCAGCAAGATGTTTTGCCAAACGCTCGCTGGAATAACACAGATTGAACAGTACCAACTTTGGCTACTCTTTGATGGTGTACACAAATCAAAATCTACACAATATATTAAAACCAGAACATGACCACAAAAACCACAGCAGATGACACATGGTTTAAAAGTTACCCTGAGACAAGCATTCATTTAAAGCCTTCAAGATAAACAGAATAATCTCAATGGTCTCTTCCGCCGAACATCCCCTTTTTCACATTGTACCTTTCAGCTGGAAAAAGTGAGTATGTGAAAAGGTAGATGAAACAATACCAAACGATAAATTCACTGAATCTATACAAGTGGAGTGAGTGAGAGAATGGCGAAAGCCCAAAACATCTTCTCTTACACATCGAAGTTACATGACTATCAAGGGGAAATCCTTGATGTTTGGGGGAGTACGAGAGGAGGCCATCCTTATCCCAGTGTGTGGGGGGAAGTAATACTGTCATCAGACTATAAGTGTTACTTTCCAACCACAAAGTAATTACTGCAAATTAATGGATCTGTAACAGAGTTGTAAATGTCTCACCTGTCAGTGCAGCATCATTACTCCTTGAGTTTGTAAATAACAATGGACTGAAAGGTTTGTTTCAGGTAACATCTCGGCTGGCCTTTTAAATCAAAATCGGGGCTGGATAGCTTGACATAGCAATTAAAGCATTGAAACCCTTGCTTCTAACAACCTATGTGTGTGAAGAAGGTTCTCTTACATTGTTTATTCTGTATCTCACTATGGAAACCATATGTCTTCCTCTACCTACAAGCTTCATGGACACTTGTATTCAGGAGAGGTGCAGCTTTTTCAACATTTGAATAAGCAACTGTTTGAAATAGCATGAGATAGCTCACTTCTAAATCAGAGAACCAGAGTTACGCAAGTAATCAAGTATTTTTTTTTTTTGTAAAGTGGCAACAACAATATTGCACAGTACATTTACATTTAAGGCATTTAGCAGATGCTCTTATCCAGAGTGACTTACAAAAGTGCTTTGCTATTTACTCAAGAAAAACCTCAGCTAGTTTAAATAGGTTAAAAAAGACCTCTAAGTTTAGACACTACTAAACACAAGTCAGTAAGGAGACCACTCTGATATTCGCCCAAGTATTCTCGGATGAGGTGGGTCTTCAGTCTGCATTTGAAGACAGCGAGTGACTCTGCCGTTTGGAAACCCAGGGGAAGCTTGTTCCACCACTTTGGTGCCAGGACAGAAAAAAGCCTGAACGCTTGTCTTCCGTGCATTTTGAGGGATGGCGGGTCGAGCCGAGCCGTACTTGAAGATCGAAAGGCTCTTGGTGCGGATCGGCTTTTGACCATTGCCATCAAGTACGGAGGGGCTGATCCTTTCTTGGCTTTGTTGGCCAGCATCAAGGTTCTGAATCTGATGCGGGCAGCTACAGGAAGCCAGTGAAGAGAACGCAGCAGTGTCAGGAGTAACATGGTTGAATTTAGGAACGTTGAAGACGACTTGTGCCACTGCATTTTGGATAAGTTGCAGGGGCCTGATGGTGCGCAGACAGAAGAGAGTTGGAGTAGTCAAGTCTTGAAGTGCCGAGAGACTGAACGAGCACCTGGGCGGCCTCTCTAGAGTGGAAGGGTCGAATTCTCTGGATGTTGTACAGGACAAATCTGCATGACCGAGTTACGTTTGCAAAATGACTTGAGAATGATAACTGATCATCCATGACTACACCAAGGTTTTAAGCTTCTGTAGAAGGAGTGACCAACATACTGGACATAAGGCACAAACTCTGGGTGTCAATGCCCCCATTAACCCTAGATGGACTATCATGTTAATTGTGTCTTATGTTTATGTGAAGTAAATATGTGCATTATAGAATCCAAATGTCCAATTATATTTATGGTATACATTTTATATGCTACATGTTCCAGCTGTAATATCCACATGATATCCCCCACCCACACACCACATCCACCTACGATGGACTGGTCTGTGGAAAAACTGTCAATTTAAATTTGCATTTCAAAAAGGTTTGGCGACTCCTGGAAAACAGGATGTCTCATTGTGAATCTCATAAGTAGTTCAAACAGTATGACTACCCTTTAACAGGACACGTTTTTTAATCAGACCAGTCAAAGCCATGTGTAACACTGGAACATGTATGAGAAAACGTATGAGAAAAGGATCAGAAATTAACAGGTTAGATTTGGTTTGACCCAACACAAGAGGATCACCATGTGACACAAAAAGGTAATATCAACAAGCCATCAAGAGAGCCTGCATATTCTTTGTCACCACAGAGACTTACGAGACTGAGTAACGAACGCAGCCACTGTTCCACCACAGACAGAGAACTCGGGGTAACCGTCAGTCAGCTTGGAGAACATCTCTCTAATGGCAGTGGGCACCAGGTCTTTAATAGGATTCTTCCTCTCTAAGTCAAACACATACACATAATATAACTTTTAACAGTAAGACAGAAGCTTTTGACCAATGCTATTAAGAGCATTAAGTCTTTTTCTCCCTGACTCTTTGTATATGTCAGCAAGTGACTGACAGCAATAACAGTAAATTTACCAAACACTGTTCTTCCAGGATGGGTCTCTTGCACTGGGTAGTCTCTCTCCTTCACTGGCAGCGGAGGGGGTCCCACTGATATACAGAAGCATGTACACAAAGACATACAAACACATACACAAGTAAACACTTCACAAGTGACATAGTAACACCTATGACAATTAAATAGAGAACTGCTCGAAATCCAGTACAGCTATATTTATTTTGGACTATATAGTCAAGCTTTTTAAATTAAAACAAAGTATTTTTTAAATATGTATACAACTCATGGTGAATCTGCAAAACACCACATCAGTACTTCATAGGTGAACCAATGGTATCTTTTTAGACCATCAGTACAAGTTTCCCTCTGTTTAACCACAGAACTAATACTGACGTCTCCCTCTACCTACATGCTGGAAAACCCATCAGTAAAGCTCCATGGACGACCTGTATTCAGGACAGGTGCTATATATATATATATATATATATATATATATATATATATATATATATATATATATATATATTTGTAATGACTTTTGTTTAAAAAAAAAAAAAAAAAAAAAAAAAAACGAGCAGATTACCAGGAGCGTCAGGCAGTACACCATCATTCTCCAAAACGGGCAATAGTTCCTCAAGTGCCAACTGAGCCGCTTTGGCCCTGGCTTCCTTCTTATTGCTGCCCATGCCAGTCTTATACTCCACTCCATCGATCACAGCGCAGAATGCAAAGTAGAAACCTGTAATTCCTCCTATTAAAAACATAACATAACATAAGGACATACAAAACAGCTACAAAATGGGTAGTCACCTGCAATCAACCAGTCACTTTGCCAAGGGTGATGCCATTAATCATCAAATTCCTCTATAGAGACCTTTTCCTCACCAATTCCCAGTCTCAACAGTATGAGCATGTTCTCTCTTGCCAAATACAGCAGACCCCCCCACCCCCCTTCATTTAAATGCATGAACACACCCCAAGCAAAGGTTAATTACCTGTAGTGACAGTCTCTTTCATTTCCACCTGGAACTGCAGCACCTGTGAGAGCTGGTACAGCAAAGACACAGCATGAGTCTCTCCTCGCTTATACCTGTCTATCAGCCCTTTGGGGATGTTTTTTGGTTTGGAGCCTGTTAAAATATATAGACACAAACATTCGACTGAGGTTTCATCAAAAATCAATTATAAAAGCAGAGAAATAAAGAGAATAAGACTGAGATTTAAAAAAAAATGGACTAAACTGATTTTATCTGGGTAGTTGCCAGCTTGGTCGAGTGGATTGGGTTTTTTGGTGTTGAATTCAGGGGCAGGCTGCGGGACAAAAGATGGGCAACCAGGTGCAGCAACCATGTTCTTCTTGAGCACCTGAGCAAAATTGATTCCTCTGGTCACACGGTATGGTCCTCCACGTCCCATCATTTTGGCACTGCAGAAACAAGAGTATTTTTAATGAATTGGGCTGGGATTTCTTAGCTCAAAGATCATTATTTTATGATCACTGGAGAATTAACACTTTAGACAAAACCACATATCACCAGCAACCTTGTATGTCCATTCTTACAGTTTTTGGCTTTTGGACATGACCTGGATAAGGCAGTTGTTCTTTACACTGGGTGAAATTTCATGTTCAACAGATCAATAGACCAACAGAAATGCTCGAGATTTTTTCTTCTCCTGTAAAGTTGCCGTTTTGGAGGTTTCTTGTGTGGCTGCGACGATATTAATGCTCCCA
This sequence comes from Salminus brasiliensis, assembly GCF_030463535.1. Taxonomy (NCBI): domain Eukaryota; kingdom Metazoa; phylum Chordata; class Actinopteri; order Characiformes; family Bryconidae; genus Salminus; species Salminus brasiliensis. Next base: position 16,933,239 of record NC_132879.1, read on the forward strand.
GTTCGCCTAGATCTATTTGGATCCTGCTTTTTCGACATAGGTTGTACTATTAGCTAGTTAGCTATATAGCGCTAGCTAGCTAACGTTGCTGGCTAGCTATCTAGATAGCGGCTTTCGCCAACAAGCATAATATTATCTTTATCGCGAAAGGCTCTGTTGCGCAAAAATACATTTACACAAACAAACGAACTGTTAGCTACCTGAAACACAGCAGATTTACAGCATGTAGCAGCTTGCTCCAGTTAGCTACATTTAAGCGTATTCAAAATTGTTTACGTTCAAGAGGCTAACGCTAGCTAGCTAGCCGCGTCTCTGTCGTGTTAGCAAAGTGAACGTTCACACATAGTTGGTTTCATTAGCACTACCACTCTTCTAGATGGCCGTGGAGTGTCTGCTAAAGGAAATGGAAAACAGACACTTCGTGTTTTATTCACCTACAGTCGTTAAACAGCGCGTTTGTCTTCACGTCTTCTCGAAAGTGAACCGGGTGAACCTGGTTTACCTGCCAACCGAAACCACTTGGCGGTTCCTCGACGAACCTTCCTGGCGCGCGAGCCTCACATCGTTGTACCGCCACACTCGCAGGCTTTTTCGGTAATGTTACAATTCCAGTTACATGCAGATGCACTCGTAGGATCTGTAGTATTTTTAAATACTTGATTTATTAACTCACTGTTTGGGACTTAATCATAAATAAGATATTTTGGTATGTCATTTAATTTGCTTACAAGTTCGTCAATTTATTAGGGTAGGTAATGCATGCATGGTTGAACGGATGGGTGGATGGAGGGATGGTAGATGGGCAGTGGATGGTTAAAGGGAAGTTAATACATGCATGGTTAACCTGATAAGTGGGTGGATGGATGGATGGAGACATGGTAGATGGGCAGTGTATGGTTAAAGGGAAGTTAATGCATGCATGGTTGAACTGATGGATGGATGGGTGGATGGAGGGATGGTAGATGGGCAGTGGATGGTTAAAGGGAAGTTAATGCATGCATGGTTGAACGGATGGGTGGATGGAGGGATGGTAGATGGGCAGTGGATGGTTAAAGGGAAGTTAATACATGCATGGTTAACCTGATAGGTGGGTGGATGGATGGATGGAGACATGGTAGATGGGCAGTGTATGGTTAAAGGGAAGTTAATGCATGCATGGTTGAACTGATGGATGGATGGGTGGATGGATGGATGGAGACATGGTAGATGGGCAGTGTATGGTTAAAGGCTAGTTAATGCATGCATGGTTGAACTGATGGATGGATGGGTGGATGGAGGGATGGTAGATGGGCAGTGTATGGTTAAAGGGAAGTTAATGTATGCATGGTTGAATTGATGGATGGATGGATGATAGATGGGCAGTGGATGGTTAAAGGGTAGTTAATGCATGCATGGTTGAATGGGTGGATGGATAGATGGATGAATGATAGATGGGCAGTGGATGGTTGAAGGGTAGTTAATGCATGCATGGTTGAATGGATGGATGGATGGGTGGATGGATGATAGATGGGCAGTGGATGGTAGTTAATGCATGCATGGTTGAACTGATGAATGGATGGGTGGATGGAGGGATGGTAGATGGGCAGTGGATGGTTGAAGGGTAGTTAATGCATGCATGGTTGAACTGATGGAGGGATGATAGCTGGGCAGTGTATGGTTAAAGGGAAGTTAATGCATGCATGGTTGAACTGATGGATGGATGGGTGGATGGAGGGATGGTAGATGGGCAGTGTATAGTTAAAGGGAAGTTAATGTATGCATGGTTGAATTGATGGATGGATGAATGATAGATGGGCAGTGGATGGTTGAAGGGTAGTTAATGCATGCATGGTTGAATGGATGGATGGATGAATGATAGATGGGCAGTGGATGGTTGAAGGGTAGTTAATGCATGCATGGTTGAATTGATGGATGGATGAATGATAGATGGGCAGTGGATGGTTGAAGGGTAGTTAATGCATGCATGGTTGAATGGATGGATGGCTGGATGAATGATAGATGGGCAGTGGATGGTTGAAGGGTAGTTAATGCATGCATGGTTAAATGGATGGATGGATGGGTGGATGGATGATAGATGGGCAGTGGATGGATGGATGAATGATAGATGGGCAGTGGATGGTAGTTAATGCATGCATGGTTGAACTGATGGATGGATGGTAGATGGGCAGTGGATGGTTGAAGGGTAGTTAATGCATGCATGGTTAAATGGATGGATGGATGGGTGGATGGATGATAGATGGGCAGTGGATGGATGGATGAATGATAGATGGGCAGTGGATGGTAGTTAATGCATGCATGGTTGAACTGATGGATGGATGGTAGATGGGCAGTGGATGGTTGAAGGGTAGTTAATGCATGCATGGTAGAACTGATGGATGGATGGATGGATGGGTGGATGGAGGGATGGTAGATGGGCAGTGGATGGTTAAAGGGAAGTTAATGCATGCATGGTTAACCTGATAGGTGGGTGGATGGATGGAGACATGGTAGATGGGCAATGTATGGTTAAAGGGTAGTTAATGCATGCATGGTTGAACTGATGGATGGATGGTAGATGGGCAGTGTATGGTTAAAGGGAAGTTAATGCATGCATGGTTGAACTGATGGGTGGATGGAGGGATGGTAGATGGGCAGTGTATGGTTAAAGGGAAGTTAATGCATGCATAGTTGAACTGATGGGTGGATGGAGGGATGGTAGATGGGCAGTGTATGGTTAAAGGGAAGTTAATGCATGCATGGTTGAATTGATGGATGGAGGGATGGATGAATGATAGATGGGCAGTGGATGGTTGAAGGGTAGTTAATGCATGCATGGTTGAATTGATGGATGAATAGATGGGTATAGATGAGCAGTGGATGGTTTAATGAATGGTTGGATACAATTCCAGGAGTTTTAGGCACAATTCTAGTTAAAGATATACATATATATATATATATATATATATATATATATATATATATATTATTTTTATTTTTATTTTTTTTTACTTTATACCTGTGTGTTTAATATTTGTCCATCTCACAGTTTTGAACTTGACAAAATCACATTAAATGTTTTAAAATGTATTTTTAAAGGATACGTGGTTATCAAGTGTTTTAATTTACATATAACTGCACAGCATTGTCTACATGCATTTCAACTATATTAAGTTGCATACACACATGGATATATAGATTGAAAAGTAATACATGGATGAACGGCTGATGGATGGGTATCAACTCAGTGTTTTGTTCCTGCGTATTCCATATGTGTGCAATCAGCTTCAGATCAGGGGAAAATTCAGAGATCAGAGCAACACCTTGAACTGTTTGTCATGTTCCTCAAACCATTCCAGAAAAAAGAGGCCACTGCTATGGGGGAAAACAGTTGCCATCAAGGCATGTGACTGATTCAGCTGCAATTTTGCTTAGGTCTTCACTCAGTGCCCATTTATCTCACATCCAATATATGAACTACAGACACCTCTTCAGTTGCTGCCTAACATATAGCCCAGAAATTGATGCACTGCTGTTAAGAGATAATCAATGTTTTTTTTTTTGTTTTTTTTTATGTGTGAGCGGTCATAATGTTTTAGCTCTTCAGGGTATATTTAGTGGTGTGGAACCATAATGAAAAACATAAGTTCAAACATTTCAGTGGTTCCTGGTTTATGGGTAATCGTTTGTCTTCATGGCAACTACTTGTTACAGACCTCTGCTGCACATTTTTACCAACGCCTCAGATACAACAGGATATTGCAGGGAGGGGGGCCTACTATAATCTGTTTACATGATCTTAACACAGTGTTCTCTGGGTCTAGGCTTTATATGTTTGTTTTTTCCCTGAAAAAAAGCCCCAGAAAACTAAGAGGTCATAAAGAATAGGGAAAGAATATTTTACAGTTTTCAGTTTGATTCATGACCTTATTATGACATTTTCATTAGTGGACTTCTCTGAACTTCCATTCCGCTATTAGTTGCAGAATGAGAGGTGGTGACCCGTGATTAAGAGTGAAAGGGATGGTGGTCTGTGCGGATAAAGAGGCAGAGAGAGGGTGACATCATGGCCCATGCTGGGTGGCAGAAAAGGACAGCAATGGGGGTTTTTAGATGGTTAACATGTGTGTATGTCTGCTTTACATTGGCCGCTTGGTCTTGTGTGTTTGTGTGTTAGGAAAAATAGGTCAGGTTGGTCAAAGTATATGTATCTATACACATACATATTTAAAAATAGAACCGTTTTACTACAAAGCAGTAGGTTTGAAACTGAACATCAGAGTAAAAAACAAACAACATTTCTCAACTCCATTAGATCTGATAGTACGAAGTAGCTGCAAGTATTAAAACTAATATTATCAGTTAAATTCTGTGGGTGGATGGCCATTCCATTCATACGTGGATCTGGAAACTGACTAGCATTTAGAGAAAACTCTCATGGAGATTGTTTTCTGGTGGTAAATACAATCCTTTGAAATGGAAAGGAATGGAGGACATTTGAAAGACGCAAAACCCCCTCCACTGCGGAAACATTTACTAACCAATGCTAGGCCAGCTCTCACAGCGCTGTTGGGCCTCGCGTATAACCAGTAGGGGTTTCCCCACCTGATTCATCTCATGCACACTATGCATTGATCCTTATGGAAGCTTAACAGATACGATGATTAGATGATTTTTTGTTTTGGTTTGTTTTGTTTTTTTTTTCATATTTTTTTTGTCCTTTTCAGTAAGATAATCTGTGTGCTCTAATGGTCTGAACAGGAAAATTAAAGCGGAAGCATATAGCTGAAGGCTTTTCACCTCAGTGGCAGAGCATAGCCCACACATACACGTACACACCAATATCAATGCCTGGAAAAACCTCAATATGTTGGTGACGTGTTCTGTTTCCATACAGAAGCATTCAGATCTGAACACATCTGACCAGTCCCTGCTCTGGCCTTTTCAGAGGCTTATTAAAATTTGCATGCAACCAATGCATATGCCTAAGGCATCATTTCACACGTTCAGCAAATAGCAGGGCATGTTACTGTACAAGTTCATGTGCTAATGCTGATGCACCCAGCCTTGGGTGCTGCAGTTCTGTGGTGTGACCATACTGAGTTCATCATCTTCCTTCCTATAAATGGTTTTATTTTTAGTCACTTTGTCCTGGTGTTTTAGTCATATGAGGATTTGAGTCGGCCTCCCCGTTGTGGAAACTCCAGCGTATGCTTTCGCGGCTTTTCACGATGCACTTTGATTTGATCCCTAAAATATCCAGTCACAACAAGTGGTGTGAAATTGAAATCTTTGCCATAGGCTTTAAAATGCAATGGTTCCAGTCTGCACTTTCCGTTCATGCACCCCCTCACTTATTACCCACCTTATTAACAACTCAGTGAATCATCTCTTCTGCTGTAGTCTAATTCATTCGAGGATTTGACAGAGAGAGCAAGAATAACTAAGAGGAAGAGCTTAGTCAGAAGTTAGTCTTTGGCCAGATTTGTCATCATGTTATGTTAATGTGGAGGCTGAGGCATTGATTATTTTGTAATATTTGGCAAAGTTTAATATGCAGCCTAAGCCTTGATTCCCAACACCACCACCACTACAGGCTAACCATAACGTGTCATGGTTTCTCATAAGCATATTACCGTAACCCAACCTTTCTGCCACTGTCAGAGTATAGCACACATAAAATCATGGATTTCATCAGCTCTATCAATTATTGATTGATAATAATTTGATTCTATAAATAGCACAGTGAGCAGATAAAGAGGTTACCGAGATTACCACAGTTTTATCACAACCACTAGAGGGCAGATTACTCACAACTATATTACACATATAAGGTCACAAGTTCAGCGCTATACAGCTTGGACAGCAAGTTTGAACCAGACTGCTTACAATTGATTTTTCCACAAGTACCTGAATATTTTGATTGTAGCCTTTAGGTTCATTTACCAAAAAGTAGATTTTTCATTTACAGTACTTTCTTTAGTTCTCAATTCATTCAGGTTTCCATTTAGATGACGAGAGACACTGAAATACAAAGTAACAGGATCATCATATAAATGTATGGAAAAACTGTAGTCTGTAATAGTTGCTTCTGCATATCAGGAAAAAAAAAACATTCATAAGTTAGAAAACACATTGTGGTACATAGTATCACAGTCTTCATTATTGTCCACTTCATTAGTACACTTTCACATTGTGTGTAGGTTTCCTGACTGGTGTAAATGATTAAATCGTACTTGAATAAAATCTATTTACATTACATTGTTCCTGTAAAGTTCTCATTCTGGAAGTAGTAGACACCATGGCCATTAATACTGTAGTGTGTAACTGATTAACAAATATATAATGAGAATATGTAAACAGAAAAAAATAAAACTAAAGCGGCCTTCTGACACGTTGGGCAGTTGGTGTTCTCTTTATGAGGTCTTTGTCACAGTCCTTTTACTAATCAGCTGCCATCATTGTTTAACTAAATCTAAATCTCAAATGAATTTCTCAAGGCCCACATTTTTGCACTATCCCAGCTTGGAATACAAGAGAAACTAGCCATTAAGGACTCTGCCTGATAAATGTGTGCTGGGTTATCATCATGCAGTAAAAATATTCAAGAACAGCTGTTGTATGTAAGTTTTGTCATCAACCCATCTTTAAATATAAACAGATTCATGTTAATCAAGGCACCTTTTCAAAAATTCAAACTTAATCTTGTTTTGTACCACGTGTCCAAGCTAGGGTCATATGAGAAGTGAATTTGACCTCAAGGGAAAATGTCCCCAACATGAAAAAACTAGTCACTTTCCAATTCTGTGTTTGGGAATCATTTGAACCAGATCAACATACACAAGTAAGAAAATGTGAAAATATATTTATCAAAAACATAGAAATACAGGCATTCTGTAGCACATAGCAGACACCACTTTCTCTTTACAAGACATCCCATGGGGGGGGGGGGGGCAATTCTGTTTGGATGAGTCTCCACATCTACAAATCAGCAGCATCTTTAAAATAATTCATGACTTAAAATTAATATATAAAAGATAACTGAGCAATAATTTGGGTATTAAAAACTACAGACATTAAGAATCATCCAAAGCTTTCCCTTAAGAAAACTCACTCACATGCTCACACACACATATATACTGTATATACACAGAGACACACAGCGAAAATACATAGGACGGCATGAGGTCATATGTCTGCGGTCCAAAGCATTTGGACTATGACCAATCAGTTCTTGCTTTTAATTTTGTCCTTCTTGAGTCACATCATTGATGTGTTCCTTTTCTTTTGAAGACTTCTTTTTCTAAACAACAAAAAAAGCAAATGGTTAATCAGTGTTCTCACTCTTGCAGCAGAAATTAACTGCTGAAAGTGCAAAACACACACTAACAGAGAGAGATCTACATTTCACATACTGATGCAGGGTGTCGAACCCTGGACCTGCTAATCAACCATCTCCAGAATTTCGTTTCAAACTCAATCCAGCACATCAATCCAGTTAATAAAGTAAACCAGTGATGGGTTACTGACCAGGCCAGTGCTCAAGGTTCCCCTACTGCCTGTGGCCTCGGCAGATTGAAGACCACAAGGCCCAAGGCAGCTCAACAACTATGGATAGTCACCAAATGAGATGAATAAACAGAATACAAATCTTGAATTTGTCATTGTAAAGGCACAGCTTCCTCAATCAAAGTAAACACAGCTTTTAGCCCTCTACAAATGATCACACAAACACAGTCTATATATAACCTATGTATTATAAATAAATATTTAATATATTTAATAAATAAATATCTATCAATTATTTATAAATAAAAATGATATTTATTTTTGGCAAATCTTGTTCAAGTGTAAGGACTGACCCATCTAAAGACTTTAGACTTTAGTGCCCAGGGGTCTCTGGAGACCATAAACTGTTCCAAGACTGCCAGGAACATCTGAACATAAGACCTTGTGCTGAAACTAAAGTCTCCAGGGCCAGGATTGACAACTCTTAATTTAAAGTAGCTGCACTATACACACAATTCCTTAAAACAGAAAAGAATAGGGGTAAACTGTTTTTTGTTTTCTTGAGAAGCACTGGATAACAAACTCCCTGCAGATCATCAAAGTCAACATTCAGACATGCATGATATTAAACCATTACCTTTTTTGGAGATTCTTCCTCAGGGGCCGGAGAGGACAGAAGTGTTTTTTGCTCCTCTCTATCTTTCTTTTTCTTCTTCTTCTCTGCACATTGTTTACGGAAGGGACAGAGACAAATGAAACATAAATAAGAAACAAATTGTTTTCATTATGAGGACGTTAGGAAGCGTCTTGCATCACAACTAGAACAAAAGGCTTACTTTTTTTCTCTGGACTGCTTGCCAGGCTGTCCGCCAACTCTTCTGGTTGCAGTGCTGGTGGAAGTTCTGCACTTTCATCATTTTCTTTCTTCTTTTTCTTTTCTTTCTTCCTCCTCTTTGGTTCTGGACCTTCCTCCAGAACTGAGGCATTTAGATTGTCTTCATATTTACTCTTCCTTTTCTTTTCTCTGTGCTGATTTTGATTACTGGGAGAGCTAACTTCCTCTGATAAAGCATTCTGGTCAGTTGAAAGGCCATTGCCATCATCTACTTTGGATTTAACACTTTGTGATGATTTAGAGATCAAAGGAGTCTCATCACTGTCTACATTGTCCAACTTCTTGCTTTTGCTCTTTTTTGAGGAGCTTTTTGCTTTGTCTGCTTCCTCAGCATCCAAATTTGTCTCCTTAGAAGGAGTTGCAGCCTGATCAATCTCAAGACTTTTCTTGGTTTTAGACTTTTTAAATGGGGTCTCTGGGACAGAAGCATCTGACAGGCTATTAACAGTAAGCTGTTTGGGGGTTTTAGAAGGCGTAACCTCAGGTATAACTGCTTCTGTGTGTGTACTACATGCATGACTTTCCTTCTTCTTAGATGGAGTGTCAGTCCCATTGAGCTCTGAGACGCTGTCCGTTTTCTTAGCTTTTACTTTCTTAGAGTGTTTCTGGTCTGTACCTGGATCTACAATACTTTGTTTAGCTGCCTTAGTTGATTTATTTGATGGAGACTCTAACTGATCAGATTTTGACTGACTACTGACATCTTCAGCCTCGCCTTCTCCAGAAGGTGTGCTCAAGTCTACAGCTTGTGAAGGTTCTCTAGCTTTCTTAACTTTTTTTTTCTTAGAGCAAGTCTCAACCTGTGAGGAACTTGGTATATCACCAGATGTTTTAACATTGTCTCTTTTGGATGGGGTCTCCGACTGATCAGACATTACTTGCCTGCTGGAAACCTCAGCATCAGCTTCTCGTGATGGGGTCTTCACATGTTCCAGGCCTGCAGGTTTAACAGATTTCTTGGATTTGGCTTTCTTAGAGGGAGTCTTAACCAACATAGGATCTGAAAGCTCATCATTTTTTCCTGACTGGTCATATGTGTCACTACTTACATCCTCAGTGTCGACGTCTTTAAGAGGAGTCTCTAGATTAACAGATTTCTTAGATTTTACAGGTTTACAGTTTGGAAGATCATTAGCTTTTTTTGACTTCTTAGATGTTAAAGGGATACTGGTTATTTCAGTGTCCACTCCTGTAGAAGGAGTGTCCACATTTACAGGCTCCGGAGATTTAATTGTTTTCGATTTAGCCTTCTTAGAGGGAGCATCAACCTGTTGAAGTTCTGATGGATAACCTGGGTTCTCAGTTCCAAGACTTTGGGTTAGAGTTTCAGTGTTATTAGATTCAGACTGGTTATCCGTCTTTTTACGCTTTTTCTTTTTAGATGGATCTTTAATACCGCGACTCTCCAAGAGGCCATCTGTCTTAGGAATTACAACCTGTTCTGAAAGACTGCTAGAAATGTCTGTTTCCGAAATTTTGTCTTTATCTTTTGTTTTCTTAGATGGAGTTTTAACCGCTTCTGGTGAAACAATGCTGGTAGTTTTCTTGGTTCTTGGCTTTGAAGGTTTGTCAGTTTTCTTTATTTTTGAGGGACTGGTGGCAGTTTTAGCTTTGGTGTTCTTGACCGAGGGCTTGGCATTTATATTCTTGCTTTTTTCTTTTTTCATCTGTGCTGGCTTTCTTCTTTTTACAGACTTCTCTGGAGAGGTGACAGCCGTGCTGCTGGGGTGTGTCAAGGCATCCATCTTTGCTATGTCTGCATCTAGAAGACAACATGGTAATGCCATTAATGAAATTATAAGCAGACCGCTGTACACTGTACATATTTTAGCCGCACTTTTACATTCAGACATTAACTGAACGACTGCATACTAGTCTTGGGTAAGACACCTTTTCCACAAAAGACTGCTTTGTCAAGATTAGCCCTATACACTTGTTTCTACATGGGCAGCCTTGTGCTAGTGGGTTGTAATTCACAAGAACACAGAAGCACAGAACAGAGCATCCACTGAGACATACTACTGTGCCTTTTTTTTGTCTCACCAGACAATTCAAATGCTAGTCTCTTCCACTTCTCCACATCCAGACTGGAATCTGAGTCAGAATCATCTCCTGCTGCTGGGCTTTTGGATGTCAGATCTGTTTGGCCTTCCGCTGGCTCTGAGGACTTCTCCTTTTTCTTTGTTCTTTTCCTTTTCTTCTCTGATACAGCGGTCGTCTGAACAAGGGTGGAAGTAAAGTTTGATAAATGAATAAGAAACTTGTGTGCAAGGGCATAAATGACTGAACATCCTACAAATATTAAGATTAAGGTCACATACCTGTATTTTTTTCTTGCTTGTAGGGCTGATATTGTGTCTCGCGTTCCTGGGCTTTTTAGGTTTAGACACTGGAAAAAAGGAAAATAATTTTGTAAAAAAGATATATGAGGAGAACAGCAAGCTTGCTTTATCAGTAATCCTACTTTTATTTAGTAATACAAATATACTGTCACTATTGTAATGTCGCATTCTACGTGTGCAAATATATCCATGTCGAAATTGTGAGTTCAGCTTCTTTAAGGTGCAGCAATTCCTGACACAGGCAATCAACTGCGCACACCTTTTTTCTTTAAAAAGTCAAAGGTATGTAAAGCCCCCAGCAGCGAGCTATGCAGAAGTGAAGCTGCATTCTCTAGACAGATGGAGCTCCTGCTAAACTTTAGGGTATTTCAGAGCACTTTTTATAATCCCAAAACTAATAATTCAACATCAGTACCTGATCTCATTATTGCCAGCACATCCACAGTCACATCTAGTGTATGCATCAAATTACAGTCCTAAGCAAAGCAAACATCAGTGTTCTGACTCTTTAAACCCACAGATTTCTGAGATGAATTTAAAACTAGCCGAATACAAAATAGCATGTTATTAGATTTAAAAATTAATACGTTATTAGAGTATTAAGCAACCATTTAATACGTGTGTTATTTTTATATAAATATATACATTTTTTATTGTTTACAACATTATGTATAGTATAGATGTCTATTTTTGTTCACACAGTGGAAATGGTTTCAAATTGCGTCAAAGGAAAAAATAAATAAATAAAACGGGGAGAAGAAAGACAAATTGAAAGCTGTTGCAAATCTATTCAAACTGTTTATATACATTACCTGAACTTTCTGAGCTGCTGATGGTTTTCTTTTCACAAGCACGTCTTCCTTGTGGATCTTCCTCACTTCAAAAAATGCAAGAAAAATAAGGAAACACCTAATGAGACTGTCAGATGGCTAAAAGCGAGCATAGTGCAGCGGCAGCACTGTTATTCATATGAATCTAAAATCACATCAGCAGAAAATGTACCAAATCTCAGTACAGTGACTATTTGCAAAAACCACTCTTAAACTGTAGGGCAGAGTTAAAAATGCTGCGTCATCTGCTTTTCAGCTCTGTTTTAGTTTAGCAAATACAATAAATGCCATTGGTCAAAGGGAGGAGCTGTCCAAACTGTGTGGCTCAATTCTTATCAGGTAAACCTAACCAACACTTACCTCATCCATTTCTTGAATATGTCGCTCAGAGAGACTTTCACACTCTTAGTTTCCACCTACAAAATAATAATCAGAATAAACAGAATTTAAGTAAACCAGAAGATATCCAGCAACTTAGCAGATCAAACCACTTACTGTCTTGGTCACAAACAGACCATTGGCCTGTGCCAAAACAATCAAATGATCTGACGGTTACCTTAATGTTGAATTTTACAAAACACTGTCTATTTCATCAATGAGTTGTAGCTCTGTGAACCTGCTGTTGTCGGAGTGTTTTAGCTTCTTGCTTTCAACACGCCCAAGCTCCTGCTTCATGTTTCTCAGTGCTCCTGCTGTACACATACACTGTGCTACTAACCAGTAAACTGTCTTAGAAATCACACATAGTGGCTACCACACACTGCTTCACATCACTGACACCATGTCTCCTTGTATTTTGCTGAGCACTTTATATATATATTTTATATATAAAGTTTATATATACACATTTAATTATTTATTTTAATAATTTTTATACTCTGATAGTGAAACTGTGATATTTCTGACCAAGTTATCTTCTATGCAAATGAAATATGTGCTCATTCGCTTTCAAGTATGTACCATTTCCCCCAAACGTGCACACCCTGAATACTGCATCAAAGCAGCACACACTCTTTGACTTAAATGAGCCCTTACACACTCCCAATATATTGTACTGGAATGATGGAACACCACTGAGCTGTGCTAGCATGGCCTGTCCTACCTCGGCTGCTGCACAGACTTTGGGACGCAACTGCAGTCTGATCATGTCCTGCACTAATAATCTCAGTATGCTGCTCCTCTGTTTTCCTTATATATGTCATTAATGTGCAAGAATGATCAGCAAACACCTTCCCCATGGCAGACTAGGCTACATCTGCCTAGGTATCATGACTCAAATATCAGGATAAGTCTGGATAAGAGAAATGTGGTATATGTAAATGTACTAAATCAAATCATCACTAATAGTTTGTTTTTTAAGCAGTTTGTTGGTACAATACTGTATGGCAGCCATTTCATTAAACAAAGCTGAGTTAGCTGTTAGGTAACTTTATGCCATTCATAGTCTGCAAATTCAGCTATGTGAAAGACAAGTGGAGATCCGGCAAAGACATGAAAGCTGTGATTGGCAGTCAAGGTTATTTCACCATAGTGATTTTTAAATGCTCTAACAGTTTAAATATTACCACTGTGTTGTTTACATTAGAATAATAACTTCTTTGCATTATAATCATTTCATTTCTTTGCATTATTTTTAGTGTGTTTTTTAGCAGTTGTCATTTCTGCAAATAAATGCTCTAATAGCAATATTTTTATTTGGAATTTAGGGAAAATGTTGTCCATGGTTTATGAAATACAACACAAATGTTAATTTCCCTAAACACATTTCCAATAAATAGTCAAACCAGAGAAACTGATAATGTAGGGTGGTCTCTTATTTATTTTCCCCAGAGCTGTATATTAAGAGTACCAGACACAGAAGCTGTTTTTTTTCTCATGTCATCATCCTCATAAATAACTGACCAGTAATATCTAATAATCTAATAATCTGCTAATCCATAGCTGTAGTTCTGCAGCTGATTACACCCTGCTTCCGTTCCACAACAAACAATTTCATTGTCATACTTGATGTGCACTACTGTTTGCACAATCACACAATAACTTTGTTTTGTGTAATATGTACACTGTCTATACAATATTGTCCTTCTATAGCCTGCTTACTGCTTGCATACTGAGTATACAATATCTGTAAAAAAAAAAAAAAAAATCTATATATCTGTATAGTCTGTAAACTGCTATGGTATTATAGAGACACCAATGGCCAGAACCAAAATTTAAAAAATTCCTTGTGTATGTGTCAACATACTTGGCCAATAAATCAGATTAAGATCATGCAGTAGACCTGTGGGCTGACTTATCGTGAAAAGTATGGCGATGTGGACAGTGTGTACACTTTCACCATTCCCCCTGGCTTTCCACACAGGTACTGTGCATAACTGCTGTTTATACCAAACCATAATCCATCTGAATACGAGCATCGCCCACATTCCTCTACTGCAGTCACTGCACATATGCACCTTAACATTGCTTGTGTTAAAATAGCTCTCTACTGTCCAGGAAAGGCTTTCTACTAGACTTTGGCACATTGCTGAGTGGGTTTGATTGCATCCAGTAAAAAGATCACCATCACACATCTACTTCTCAACTCTTCCTAACAGCACTGGAAGTTGCACCATCATCCCAGAAAACACAGTCCCACTGCTCCACGCTTTGCACACCTCTAGCCCACACTTGGCTTTAGGCATGGCAGGGACATAAGGTACACAGGTATATGCTTATCTTCTTCAAAGAGCCCTATTCTATTGGCAATACTTCTCTACAGGGACTTGACAAACGGTGCGTTTGCACATTTGTCTCAGCAATGGAAGCAACTTGTAGCTGAATACATTGATTAAGGTGTCCACAAATATGTGGACAAAGCGTATTGGGTATATATTGTATATTATTTTGCTTCTATGTTTATTTAGCTTTATGATTGACACCTACACCACGAGAAATGCATAACTCTGATGCTGATTCCTGAGCTTTGGTCTCGATTCTGGACATTCAAAAAGTCAAAGTACCCCTCAAGCCTACTTAGAAATCAGAGGGACACTGCAGCGTTAAACTACACTGCCAAAACACGTTTCAATGACCACTCAAACCAGGGCAGCCAAACAAGCAAGTAATGCAAAAATAGACCACCACCATCATCATCATCATCATCATCATCATCATCACTCTCTCCGTGTTAAACTGTCTACTGCAGTCTGGGAGCTTCAGGCATGAAACACGGCCACAGTCACTACGCTTCCTACCGCAGTCCAGTGCAAACCAGTGCAAGTGTGCCAAACTTATTAACACGTGAAAACGTAGCTAGCTGGAAACCTGAGGGGCGTGCTTCCTCAGCACGTTGGCCGCTTTCTTGTGTCCATTCTTCTTCAGGTGCAGGTATATCAGCTTAATTAAGGCGCCGTCCGAAACGTCAGTGTTTTGGGATGCCATGTCTCCCAAAAACAGTAAAATGCGATGTTTATAAAGACACTTTGTCGCATGAGTGTAGCCTAGCTAGCTTCCTGCACCTCCATGCTTTTTGCCTAGCACCTTTGAACCAGCGACGTCGCGTAGCTGGCGCAGAGCATTGTGGGAAATGTAGTTTGGTTAGGGAGCTCTGCTCACGGAGAAGTGGACTTGCAGGGTAAGGCCTGAATTGAACGTCAGTTCAACATGACACGGTTTTGAACGTCTGTAAGTTGACCGGAAATACCTTGCCTTCCTATTTATCAGCATTTTAGATTTTCAACTCTGAAAAGGTGTTCATACTATGATCACCAGCCAAATTAAAATGTGCTTGTAGTTCAAGTAAGTCTTACATTCATTTCAGCTAGTTTAATAAAAGGAAATTAGACTAAAATCGACACATTGATAGAATACTGCAGTTCACAGTGCTGTAGGTCGCTTGGACGCTAGGAGCAGGGACGCAGTCATGGATTTTGGGCCCTCTGAGAAGGTTACACTGGGCCCTGTTACCACACAGCCCTTGAAAATGTAGCTAACACCTAAACTAACAGTTCTGCCAAATACTCAAAACAAAGGGGACCTGCTAAACCAGCACCAGGCCAAACCTAGACCAGCATAAAAGACATGACCGGATGTGCTTCTGTTTTGCAGCAGGGTATCAAAATGTACATCAGTCACAAAAACATTCTCCGCCCTCCATAAAATTCCTCTCAGAACTAATTTTCTCTTTCTCTTTTTATCTTCTCCGAGTAAATGGCCACCCAGCCCGACCTGCTGGAAGATTTCCCGCTGAGGTCCCCTCTACCTGCGTCAAACCAGCTGCCACCTACCAGTCCGGCCAGCGGGCACCCCCACCCGCCACCACCCATGGCGGACTGGCGGCTCTCCCGCCTGCCGCTGCTGCCTGTTTGGTCAGCAAAAGACCCATTTCCTGAAGGTGTCATTCAGAGATACTTTCACATTTGTAGTTTTTTCACAATTAAACTGAAGGTCTTTCTGCACTAGGTCTGTCCCTAATAATTATAAACCAAATTTGAGAAAGTCAGTCATCTTTTTTTGCTGGGGCTAAAATAGGGCTGGGTAATATGGTAAAAATACTGTATCATGATATTTAAATCCTTTTATATATATATATATATATAAGAATGTTATATTGTGAGACTAATATCTGCTAATACTAATATCACAGACTAAAAGCATCAGTAGAGACAGATCCTTATAAACTGCTATTCAGATCTGCTGCTCTTCATCTAATTAAACCAGTCTAATTATCCTGTTTTTAATGAAATCTGCAGCTTTTCAGTGTTTATTAAGCAATAACAGTATCCTCGATATGCTTAGACAAGCATATTGTTATCATGCTAACAAAATTGATCATGATACGATACAATATCATCATGTTGCCCAGCTCTAGACTGAATGCACATAAGACATAAAAACAGGTTCTTTAAAAGTTCTTTAGTAAAGGCAATGGTTATATACAGTATATCATAACATGACAACCAGAAGAACCATTTGAATGCTTTTTATTTTTTTATTTTGTTTTATTATTACTGTAAAGGACTACGCAGCTAAGTCATCTTTACACTGGTTAATGTAATGTGTGAATAAATCTCATGATTTCATTTAATTTGATTCTCTGAGTTGGTGGAAAACATTTTGTAGATGGTCCTATATAGAACCTTCTAAACAGCACCGACCCGTTTTGCTTAAATTTATATAAAAAAAATATATAGCTATTGCTGCTTATTTCCAATGCAAGTCCAAATTCAATGAATGTAGATAAGCAAAAAGATGTTATTGGAATACTCTACATTTCTTTCCTTTTAATTAGACCAACAAGGTTCCGGGGAAACTGGAACCAAGCTGATCTTTCATTTTAATGTGAACATAGCGCAAACCAAAACCTGCATATGGCAAAGCAATATTACTCTTGTGAAAAGAATGATAAAGCTATGTCTGATAGCCTGAAAGCTCAAAAACAAATGTATTTAATTACCAACATATCATTTGTCTATTTCATATATTTTTTTCATGGAAGTCTGATGTAGTCACACCAACCATATAGATGGTTGGTGTGGCGCAACAGCTAACACCACTACCTGGCAGTGAGCTACCATGCCATGTGGTAGACTGGGGTTCGATTCCTGGTCTGGGTGACTATGCTGCGCTACACCAATAAGACAAGGGCAAGACTCCTAACACTACATTGGCCCACCTCTGTAATACCAGTAACCTTGTAAGTCGCTCTGGATAAGAGCGTCAGCTAAATGCCACAAATGCAAAAAAAAAATAAATAAATGCAAATGATCTATATGTATACCCTGATGTATATATAAATGTATACCCAGTTTTTCCAACGGTCATGAATCCAGTAAACCAGTAAAACCATCACAATCCTCAAAAACCTGTTGTTTGTAAAAGTTAGTGTTATCACATAGATTTTTTTTTATCTAGTGCCCTCAACATATGTCAGAAGGGTGGATCAGTGGCACTGCTCAGCAGCTTGTCTGGATCTTCATGAAGAAGAACTCACTGGAAGGTGAGATGTTTCCTGTAAGCTCTCTGTACACACACAAAAATACACACATAGCCCAGATTTATTTGAAGGTGCTGAAATGTTTTAAAACAGCGCTCTCTTCTCTTTCCTGAAGTTCTGAAGTCCTGTTTCCTCCGTGGTTTAAAAAATCTCTCTAGTCAGCACACACATGACTGTCATATTTGGAGAAAATATCCAATTCGTAAGCGGTGGGTGTAAAACCATAAACAAACCTTCCATCGACATGATGCAAATAGACAGATCTCAGCCTTTTTTAATGCTTGCCAGTTTGGTCTCATTTAACAGAAACAGGTGTGTTTGCTTTGCTGGTTAGGCTTGTGTGTGTGTGTGTGTGTGTGTGTGTGTGAGTTTAGATCGTGTGCTAGGGGTCTAGGGCAGTGATGATGTTTGTGTACACTGAGTTGAGGCCAAATGTGTTAGAGCTTTTTATATGTGTGTGCAGATTGGAGGAAGAGAAATCAGAGGGCACTGGGTACGCAAGCTTGCAGTGTGGCTGCGTGTGTTGGGGCAGTGATAGAGCGGCTGGTGTGTGGCCACAGTCGTTTGGGCATTTGTGTGTGCAGTAGTAATGTTGACAGGACGTGTGTGTGTGGAGTGGTGTGTATGTATGGTTTCAGTCATACAGTCTGGGGTATATATGGGGTATAAACTGTATATACTATGATTAGTAATCAATGGAAATAGCTCAAATGCATCAAATATTAAATATTTATGTTCTTAGTTTTAATATTTGCTACTATTCATTTTCAGAGTGCTTTTTTATTTGCCTATGAATTCATACAATTCATTTTTAAAAATCTGAACTAAAAGAATGACTGGGCTTTTTTAATGCTTAAGTAAAGGGCTCAATATCACAAAAAGAAAAAAAACTAATTCTCCTCACTTTTTGCAATAACAGGGTTTAATGTTCTGAATAAACATAATTAAAGTGTCAAAATGTACCATTTATTCTCCAGTCCTACAATCTCCACTGAACATATTGGAATGAAAAGGCAAGTTCATTTGTTTTTACTCTACACTAAAGACATTTGAGTCATACAAGCTTATCAGTCAAGCATGGTGGAGGTAGTGTCATGCCTCAGGCTTGCATGGCTGCTCCATAAATGGACTCACTAATCGTTATTCATGTTATAGCTCATGATGGTAAAAGCAGAATGACCAATTTACAGGGAAATGCATCCAGTCAAATTGGTAAGAACTTGGGAAGAGCAATCAAGATCATGTAGCAAGATAATGAACCTCGACTGCTAGGGGAAATACGTGCAATGTGTTTGGCTAGCTAAGTGAATCACGAGCCCTTAACCCAATTGAGTGTGCATTTCAGGTCCTGAAGAAGAGACTGAGGTGAGAAACCTCTCAAAACAAACAAAACTGAAGGAAGCTGCAGTAAAAGCCTAGAAAAGCATCACAAAAGAGTGCAACAGTTCTTTTTAGTGGGTCACGGGCCTGATGCAGTTACTGCAAGCAAGGGATATGCAAAAGATTTAGTGTCATTTAGGTTGAAACTAGGCTATCTGATACAATACTTTTACACACCAAATGTTGGAAAGTTATTTAACACACTCAAATGTAAGGAATCATGGAATAAAAGCTTAAATTCTAACATATCATCTCAAATTCCTCTTATTATCTTTGGTTTAGAGGACATTGTATATGGAAACTAGCTTGTTTAAATGTATTATTTAGATGTAAAAGCATTTACATATATCTACCCTTTCGGCTTAGACTGTTTTAAGATGAAACACAATATAGGACAATTGAAATATAGCAAATTAACATACAGCATATCACAAAAGTGAGTACACCCCTCACATTTCTGCAGATATTTAAGTATATCTCTTCATGGGACAACACTATGTACAGTATGAGAGAGTGTGAGAGCTGTACTACAAAATTGCTCCCTGCTCCCTATGCACACCTGCTCCCTATGCACACCTGCTCAATTTGGACATTTAGGGGTGTAGTCTCTTAGGGGTGTACTCACTTTTGTTGCCGGTGGTTTAGACATTAATGGCTGTATATTGAGTTATATTGAGGGAAGAATACATTTACACTGTTATATAAGCTGCACACAGACTACTTTTCATTGTGTCAAAGTGTCATTTTGTTGTCCCATGAAAAGATATACTCACTTTTGTGATACACTGTATATCAGTCTTAAAGCCTGTATAATTCTAAGGGATAAGGCGAGGTTGGAAAAATATCTTGTAAAAATGAATGATGATCGTTTCTGCTACATAAACAGACAGAAATTTCATAAGTGAATGTCAAGACAAAGAAAATACAAGAAAATGTAAGACATAGGCCCCATGTTTCATCTTAGGATAAATCACTAAACTGTAGGTGGTCTTTTTACAGGCTAGGTCCTTCATATTCTGCAGCCTAATGTCTTGGTGTTGGTCCAGAGTGGTTGGAGAGTGGATGTGTGTATGATTAGTACTAGTACAGTTAGTTGTGCCGTAGTGGTGCATTTGTGCTTGGGTGGGGTGGGGGGTTTCAAATGGATCACCTGAGGAGGGGTGAGTTGGGTGACCAGGGGGTCAGAGCAGTAAAAGAGCTCCTTTCATGAGCATAAGCGAAAAAAGAAAAACAGGCTGTTTTCCAAACCTAACACCAAGAAATGTTCAGACAGGCAAAATGAGTTCGGTCCTGCTTCATTAATATAGTGCAGACATAAATGTGGATGGAAACATAGATTCACATGTGCTTTTCAAAGGGATCTGAAATGAGGGATACCAATATGATCATTAATGTTAGGGTTGATTTGTATTCATGGGTGTATATCATGTGGATAACTCCTTTACTTGAAGTATGGCAAAAAACAGAATCAGACCTTTGGTAGCCTTTGGTAAAACTAATTCATGTAATGTAATTAGAAGACATCTGTCAGTGCGTGTGTGTTCTGGCTCTGCTACTTCAGACTACACTCACAAATGTTTCTATTTCCTTGTGGACTAAAAACTACCTTGCATTCCTCAGGTTCTGCTGCTGAAGATGAAATAAAGCCACCTCCCATATCCACTTTCCTCCGTAAGGTGGCCTCTCCATAACTAATATGTTTACAGAATAAATGACCATCTCCTTCATAACTACACCCTCTTTTGTCCGCTGTAGATCCCAGTATTTGAATTCATTAATCGGATGGAGTGAGAAGCACTTAAAATATGTCCAATACCTATACCAAAGTAAACATTTACAGGGGTGGTCAGAAGTGTACCTACACGCATCATGGACATGAATATCATGCCACTATTGGGCTTTCAATGATTTCTTTAACTGTATTTTCTCTGGGGTAGAATGAACATACAATCGTAAAAGACACAAGTTTTCATTTATTAAAGATTTTTTCAAAATCAATACAGGGTCAGAATTCTACATACAGGGTCAAACATATACACACAGCAGTCTAATATTCAGTTAAATATACCTTAGCAAGTTTCACCCTGACCAGACACTTTTGGTACCCAATAACAAGCTTCTGGCAGAATTCTGCTTTGATAGTTGACCATTCTTCTTGGCAGAGCTGCTAAAGTCAAAATTTGCTGGTTTCCTGGGACAGTCTCAACCTTTAAAGGACAGTAAACATATTTTCAATAGGGTTGAGGTCAGGACAGAAGCCCATTGCAAAAGCTAATGTTAACCTGATTTTACACTGTCCTGGCGGTCTAACTGATGGTTTGAGGTCACGCTACTTCTTCATTATTCAGTCCACTCTGTGCAATGTACTACTTCCACTGACAGAAAAACAGCTTCACAGTTAGTACAGTGTTCTTGGGGATGAATATCTTGACTCTTGACATCTTTGTCTCATCTGATCATAACATGTTTCTTTACAAGGTTTTTTCTTTTTACATGTGGTCAATTGCAACCTTTATTTGAGTGCGTTTGTTTTTTCTTGGATGGCAGCTTGTTTAACCATGTACTTGTTTGACTGTGAACATTGACACTGGTGTTTCAGCAGCTTCCAGTTAATGGCAGGCCTGTGCCTGTGAAGGTTCTTGGGTTGTTCCTGACCATCCAAATCAGTTTCCTCTAGCTGAGGGTGACTGATTGGGTCCTCTTCCAGACCATGGCAAAGTGACAACACCTCAGAAACAGTTGTACTTACATACATACAACTGTTTGAACTGATAAACTTGGAATCTACAGTTGTTTAGAAATGGCTCATAGAGACATTCTGGGCTTGTGTAAATCTAAGATCATTCTTCTCTGATCTGCACTGAGACTTTCCTGTTGTACCAATCCAACAAAAGATTTCAAACAAACCATTTTTATGTGGACACAAAAAAACTTCCAGCTGTAGTCAATCATGATCACTAACAGGAATGTAAGAGACCTTGGTGTTGGTATTATATTAGGACATTTTTAAACTTTTGGCACCACTGAATTAATAATCGAAGTGTGCATGTGTATAATTTTGACCCTGTATGTATAATTTTGACATTGTGTTCATTTCAAAAAACAGCAAATATTTTAAACCTATGCATCAAATTCCTGTTTTTTTTATATTAAAGATGTATGTTGTACACTCCGCCCCCAAAAAGAATGTTTCCAAGACATCATATAATAAATATTGCCTTGACATTTATGTCCATGATAAGTATATGTAAACTTCCGATCACAAGTGTGTAACATTTGATTTAGTAGTCCAATTTGCAATTTGACTGTATTATGTCTAATGTGGCATCAATGCCCAAAAGTAGCATAAACTTTGCAATTTGAGTACATGTCCAATTCAATAAAAACGTTCACATTTGATCATAGACAAGTCAAATCATTCAAATGATTAAAGCTGTCTGTTCTGCAGCTACTACTAGCATGATTCAGCGCTGTTAGTCACACAAATCAGCTACCGGGGAGAAGCTTGCCATTTTTAACCATAAATTAAACACTGGCCTGGAGCATTTTATGGAACAGCCTCTCATAAATATGTAAAAAAAAAAAAGCCATATGTACGGTCTAATACAAACATTTGAGCACCCCTGATCAAATTACATGCAAGTCTGGAAGCTGTCCACAAGAATTGCCCCAATTTCTCTCTCCTACCTAAAAACCTTCTCCTTAACCACTTCTGGTTCTCTCTCATTTGCTCAACTGCTCCCTTTCCTCTGCTACCGTCACAGCTGCTGCTCTTTTCCTGTGATTAACTAACAGAACATGCTTTCATGCCAGTCATTGATGTGCCACATTCCGAAACGTCAGGCACATAGGCGTATCACATAAGCATACACATGCTACAAATGGGTGCATACATAAGCACATGTGTGTACGTAGGCTACGAAGCGAGGGGGAGGGACATATATGTTAGGAAATTAGTAAGGGAAAGGTCGTTCTCTTTATATCTTTTCAGAGATGATGCAGAATCAGAAGTTATCCATCCAGCAAAATGAACTAAATAAACACATTCATTCGATCTCAGATAAAATGACTGTAGTGGTTTGAGAGCGAAAGGTGTGGTGGTTTACGGGAAGTGCTGGCCTTGATTAGAGTGAGACTGGTGTTAGCAGAAGGAGCCAATGCTATTCAATAACGTTGTTCTAGGTTTGCCAAGTCCAACATCTGCTCCGTACTCTGCATTCAGCTCTACTGGGTCCTTCTGTAATTATTTCCTTTCATGGGTTCACTTTTTCTCCAACTGTAAAGAAAAGGCTTCAGTAGCTCAGTACAGAGGGATTGGAGGTACAAAAGAGCATGTGTTGGGCAAAGCTATGAAAAATACCCAACAATGAAATTAGTTTTCTGTGTTAATAATGGCAAAGTAAAAGTAATCACAAAAATATTACCAATGCAATCATCTGAAGCATTCTGTGTAATGTCTGTATTATTAACTGTATATTTGAGAAAGAAAGTGGGACAGTGCCCACATAATGGACGTAATGCACAAATATAGAACTGTGATGCTGGGCGTTGCACCATCACTTCTCTCGGTCTGCAAGTCTCTGCAATATACTGAATTTATTAAAGTAATATTAAAGTGACTTAAACTAGACTAAACTCCAACACCCATAACTAGCTACTGTAAAGCAACACTCATCTGAGTGAAGTTTAAGAAATAATACAAGACTTTCTAAGAACATATAGAAATGTTCATACAAATAAATTCATCCAAATTAAAGTGCCTTGCCAGTATGTATGCAAACTCTTAGT
Organism: Salminus brasiliensis; assembly: GCF_030463535.1. Lineage (NCBI taxonomy): Eukaryota > Metazoa > Chordata > Actinopteri > Characiformes > Bryconidae > Salminus > Salminus brasiliensis. The sequence goes on from NC_132879.1 coordinate 16,956,936, forward strand.
TTTGATAACAAATTACAGTGATTGCGACTCGGCTGGGGTAGAACATTAACCTTTGTGTTCAACCACAGCTGTGTTGCTTTGGCCTGATTGTGGTTCTTTTGAAGTGATTAGTGCCACGATCACTGGAAGCTGAAAGTGGTGAATATGGTGTTTCTTCTGGTGGTTCTTCCATCTCTGAATAAACTAACAGAGTTCTAGCGTTAGTGTCCTCACTGTAGCAGCAGAGTGAGAGGAAGAACTACAGCATGCGCATTCACAGCTTGATCGCTTGTTCTGCTCAATGTTGAGGCGGCTTCATCAAACCCAGTGACTGTGCCATCCACCGCTCTGGCGGTGATAATGTGGGTTTGAAATGATTCGTACCAATTTTATAATTGTAACGAGTAACAATGCAGCACATCAAAATGTAACGTAAGTCAAAGTATTAAACTATTAAAAATATGTAGTGAAGGAAAAGTGGAAGTAGGAGAAAACAGTAATACTCCAGTAGATACAGATACAGCATTTTAGTACTTAAGTACAGTAGTGTCATCTCTGTGTTCCAATAGTTTTCCAGCTGGATTCGCCGCAGTATCTGTATTTTGAATTAGCATAATATGATGCTGCCACCTCCACACTTCACTGTTGGGATGGTGGTTGTTAAAGAAGGGCCAGGGTCAGCATGTTTGCCTCACACATTTAAAATATTGGTCAAAACGTGACAGTTCTGCATGTTTTCACAAAACATTCATTTTAGCTGGGTCACTCTGATGCGTTCAGATAAACTCCAGATGTGATTTGATGTGTTTTTCTTCAGTTTTGGCTTCTTGGTAGATATACCTTCCCATAGCAGCCAGTTGGACTCCAAGATCTTACTATGCTGCACCTTCACTCCAGTCTCAGGTACTTAACTCTGTTGCTCCTTCATAGTGATTGTTGTGATTGTTGTGACTCTTTGTGGCTTCCACTTCTCACTCTGATACACAGCTTAGGGCAATATTTTTCCTCAGTGTAAACTCAGAGCTTCCTCAGCACAGGGTTTGACTACTTATGCAAACTGACTTTTTAAGTTTCAGTTATTGTGTCAAAAAACATTTTCTTAAATAAAAACTATATCGCATTTTAAAGTAATTAATTTGCGGCACAGTCTTTTAAAATAAAGTGTAATTTGTAATGTAGACATTTCTGATGACTTGTGTAGGTTCAATACATTTACAAAGCACTGTATATGTTTATCACTATTAGTAAAGTCATTGTGGAATTATAATTATTTTATTCTTGAAATAAATATTAAATGTAAAACATAGATTGGACAGTGAAGCACCTTTACTGTTGCAGTAATAAATACTGGCCAGCTGCAGTTTAAAGCTAAAATTCCTGACTGGACTCGTTCAACTCCAACTTCAGATGAAAGAGTCAGGGTATGTTAAATATGCTACATCCAAAAGTACAGGGTTTATTTCTAGGCCAGATATGTTTACATAATATTTTTGTTTCTTTGGCTTTCTTTTTCTTTCACTCATTGGTCACACTGTTGAAACAGTGGTTGTTATGAGCCAAGTGACTGCAACCAAAAGAATGTGACTGAAGAATTCAAAACATCCATTAATAGATGACTATGAGACCAGTTTCTCTAAAGGGTCTTCAAATTCCTTCAAATGCCACAAAATAAATATTTAACATCATTCAGTTTAAAATGCTACATTTTTAGTTGAAGACTAAAGAGATGTTGGATTTTTTGATGTGTGAGCTCAAACTCTCTGGATGTTATTCATCTTAAGGTGGATTTGTTGTTCTTGACTCTGGGATGTAATGTAATGTTTACCTAATGGTGTGAAATGTTTTCAAGGCCACCTTAAGTCAACCTTAAGTTACCTGAAATGATGCTGCTTACTTTTTGTTTGTGCTGTTTGTCACAGAAATATATTAAAACATTAAATTCAGTAAATCAGTCATGCAGATACAGTCAGCGTGTGCTCATTCACTTACAAGTCAAGTTCATTCAAGTCAAGTCAAATTTATTTGTATAGCATAATTACATAATTACTAATTAGTAAAAGACAGAAAAAAAAGAAATAACATAAGAAGACATGAAGGGTCCAAGACCCCCAGTGAGCAAGCCAACGTCAAGGTGGCAAGGTAAAACTCCCTCAGAGCTGAAGGAAGAAACTTTGTGAGGAACCAAGACTCACAAGGGGGACCCATCCTCCTCTGGTCAGAACTATTTATAAATTATTGATAAAAGTTACCAAACCATCTAAACTGCTCAGGTGTGCAACATATTCATAATCATAATACAATAATCATGGTGTAGTAGAGCTTAATATAGTCATGGCAGTGATGGTCAGAGTAATGATAGTTAATAGTGGTAATATTAATAGTGGCAGATAGTTAAGAGTCCACCTAACACTCTTACACAGCTGCATAAGTCTCTCCCAGACACACACTGAATAGGCCGATGATCAGTGGATCAGTGGCTTATGTGTGCTCTGCTGATGCTGATGGCTTCCTCACTTAATGCAACCCTGGTGGCTGCTAAACAATACATACGCTACATGGACAAAAGTATTGGGACACCTGCTTATTCACTGTTACATGAAAATCAATGGTATTTAAAAAAAGGTTTATCCTGTTAATCCTGATTTTGCTGGAGTAACTATCTATGGTCCTGGGAAGGCTTTCTACTAGATTATAAAAGCATTGCTGTGCATATTTGATTGCATTCAGTGACAAGAGCATTAGTGAGGTCAGGATGTTGGATGAGCATCACCCCACCTCATCCCCAACTCCCTAACTCCCCCCAAAAGGATTGGGTGGAGCACCAACACAGTTTCACTGCTGCACTACTCAATGCTGGGGGGTGTTATACCCCATTAGCCCACAGTTGGCATTAGATATGGTGCAAAAGGTACGTGTTTATTTACAACTGGGAGTCTTATTCTAATGTCAGTGCTTGTCTATAGGGACTAGACAGGCTGTGTGTGGGGGGTGCATTGGCACATCTGTTTCAGCAAAACCAAAGAGGCATACGTTAAGTACCCCAAAACTTAACTGTTGTTTGTTTCATAAGTTGCAATTCTTTTGAATCATCTTTCTATTTTAAATACTTAATAATTTACAGGCACACAGGCATGTTAACATCCAATTGCTAAGCCAGTTCTCTGTTTTCCTTTTTCCCTATTTTTGAGCCTCTGGTCTCAAAGTGTTTCATTATTTAACATATTTGGAGTTTCCTCACCACAGTCGCCTTTGGCTTGGTCAAATTGGGGCTTGAACATCACATATCTATTTGTTCTAGCCTTAGAGATTGTTGGTGTTTGTGGGTGTTGGGTTTTATGTTTTTCAGGGGACTGAGACGTTCTTCTGGAGGCTGTTGGGAAGAACTGAAAATGTAGGCTCAGGCCGCAGGTGTATAAACTATGAGACAACAAGCAACAACAATCTTCTAGTGATTCACTGAGGATAGAGATGGAGTGTTCCCGAAGAAGGACACGGTGGCATAGAGAGATAAGAACTTGTTTGTGCTTATCTTCAAGCTGTTGGAGCAGCCAGAGTGGAGCCTTTCATGGTTGATTGGAGTTGAACAACAAGATGTTAATTGGACACTGTTAACAAAGTCTTGTTTATATACGCCAGCCAGTGTTTTTTATTTAGTCATCAGTCACAAGTGTGGACATGCTTTAAACACAAATCGTAGTCTGAAGTATGGGGATACTTGATGTTAATGTAGCAAATGAGCCATTTAATCTGTGTAGAGGTATAATTGCTTTGAGCAAGTCTGAGTTAGTTTAGGGGAGGGGAGATACCCAAGGACACTCTCATCCCCACCTTGCTTTCTCTTCTCTCTTCCTCTGTTTAAGTGAAGGTGTGGACCTACATTTTTCTGTACTTATGCGCCTGTAATTCAGTCATTTATAAGGCATTTTTTCTGTATCTTTTAATCATTTTTGTAATTTTTTTATTCATTCATCTTGACTGGATGTTTTTTATATATTAAGATAGATAATTTACCACAACACGACTAAGATGAACCTAATACTTCAGATAGCAAACATGGTTAATCGAATAAACTGCCAGTTTACCAAACTGCACTGTAAAAGCCCAGATAACACACCCCGTGTGGGACCTGTATGGCAGCCAGAAGGCTATGTCCATGGGATCCAAATAGGCCCAACATTTGCATGTCCACCAGGGTTAGAGATGCGACCAGGAGGGGTTAAACATAAGGCCTATTTGGGCTGTACTCTGCACATAAGGCCTAGATGAGATCAATCTGAGATCAGGGTTCAACCTGGGGTTCAACCTGGAACTCCACCCCTGTAGGCTCCACATGAGCACATTGGTCTGGGAAGTGCTTCATCTGTTCAAGGTCTTATGTGCGTCATGTGATAACAAGCAGGATTTATTTAAGTTCACAGGTTTTCTCTTTCTACAGTGTGGGGTGCTGTCCTTAGCATTAAGTTTAACTTAATATTAGTTAAGGAACATAATTGAACTATATTTTATTGTTGTTGTTTTGGTTTGTTTGTTTATTCTTGAGTTGCATTCAGTTCATACAGCCTTGGCATGCCTTGACTCCAGACTTTCTACTTTTTATTCTAACCACTACATCATTAAAGTCCATTCCCATGTTTCTACTACATGTTTTAATTCCTGTTCAGATTTCAGAGTTTCACATTAAGCCTTTATCAAATGATCCTACAGGCTGCTGAGGCTGCGCTGTGGAAGCCACACATTACAGTGCTCCTTTATGTTCCTCTCCAGCAGAGATGGTATCTGCTATTCCTGTGTGGGCTCTGTGGGACGACGCTGTACGACTTAGTACCTGCTCTTGGCCATTCGGTTCCTACTCACAATACGAACAGTCACAGCCCAATAAAGAGAACCCTTGTGCACCAGAACACGGACCCCGTTGAAGCCCGGTGAGGACCCCAGCTCCCACAAAATGCCCCCAAAGGCCCAAAAACGTGAGCTTTTAGGACGGGCCTCCTGTTTGTGTTTGCAGAGTCATGAAGAGCATTTTGTGATGGGCGAGGCATCGGCGAGGGCTGAGGGCTGTTTTCCATTTGAAGCCATTGCAGAGACCCCATAGAGAGACTGCATGTTTTATATGTTAGCCATGTTTAGAGTGAATGCTGGAAGCTGGAGAGTAATTTGCTCATGATGAACAGAGGCGATAAAGCGAGGGAGTGACCGTGCAGCCTGAAATACATGGCACAGGCAGTCTGGCACAAAGGTTACATACATTGCAGAAGTTCATAGAGTTCATATAGGTCATATTATGGAGTTCTACGCTTGTCTTTCTACAATGTTTGTGAAATTTGGATGGAGTATGCACGTGACCCCCCAAATTATGCCTCGTTCTTGGAAGTCTTGCCGGGCGGGGTTATGCCCAGAGCTTTTAAGGAAACCTGTGATAATCCTCGAAAGCAAACGGAGCGTGCAGGATGAGGAGGAGGGGGAGGAGGGGGAGGAGGGGGGGGGGGGGCTAGGAGGATGTGGCTCTTTGCCTGGACACTCATTCACTGCAGACCTTCGACATGGGAGCAGCGCATCCCTCCTACCTGCTCTTACTCAAAAGTGCTGTCTAGGCTGTGAAGTGGAAAAGCAACATGGCACTGTCGCCGATCACGAGTCTGTCCGTGATGAGCCTGCTCAGTGTAGGCTACCTGTCCTGGGACTGGACGAGCCCCAACCAGGTCGAGAATGAGCCCGTGGCTGCCATGCCCGGCCACCGAGCCCCTCACATCATCTTTATCCTGACGGACGACCTGGGCTTCAACGACATCGGCTACCACAACCCAGCGATCCGCACTCCCACGCTGGACAAACTGGCCGCCGAGGGGGTGAAGCTGGAGAACTACTACGTGCAGCCCATCTGCACCCCGTCCCGCAGCCAGCTGCTCACGGGCAGGTAAGGATCTAATGAAACGTCAGCATCGTTTTAGCTGGTACATGGTAGCATTTAGTCAGACTTTGGGTGTTTTCTGGGTCTAATCAGAACAGCTTACCTCTATTACTCTATTACAAAATAAAATACATTCCTAATGCAAGAAGTTTGAGTAAGTAAGGAACTTTTACATCACCTGAAGGTCATTTGTATCAACTTTAGACCATATAAATATACGTCACACTCACATCTCTATTGCAAACATGGTTCTTCATAAAACTAGAAGTGGTTCTTCTGAGGCATCAGTCAAAGAACCATGTAAAGCACCTTTATTTTAGGAGAATATGGTTCTTTGGTTCTGTATCTGAGGAGCTTTGCTGGTGCTCACATTTTCCCTTTCAAGCTTAGACGGATTAGACTGATGCCTGCCGGATGAATGAGTTCTGTTCTGTTGAGCTGGGATCCCCAGTCACACCCTGCACACTGTTTGTGCTTTCCCTCATTTAGCACACCTAGTGTGACACATTTACTTACTAATTAACAAGCTTCTACACTCAGAACAAAAGGTAGCAAGGCACCCTGGAGGGTACTTCTTTAGGAGTGGGGGTTAGAAAACAGCTGCTTTTTGCTGTGAAATGGTACAAATATAAGAGGGCAATATACTTAGTTGCTTAGTCCTCATGGCTTTATTAGGTCTGTGCATTAATCTGTGCAGTGTGTTTTTCTGGCTTAGCTGGAGGGTAATGGCATTCTGGTGGGAAGGCAACAGTAAGGCAACACCCAGTCAACGCTGATCTTATCAGCATTAAAAACCAAATAAACACGTGGGAAGGGCAAGCAAACAGCACTTACATTTCAGTTGACCAAAGTCTTCATGTCCATAAACCCTTAGATCTGCACCTTTTATCCAACAAGGAAACTGAGGTTTTCAGCCAAGACCTAAATATTGAGTCCAAAACTATTTTTATTAGACTTTTCCAAAAAAGAAAAAAGCTAGTATAATAATATTGTGTATACATGCATCACTGAGAGATCAGAATCAAGCTTTTTCAACTAAGAAGCTATTAAGATTAATCAGATAGTCTTGTTTCTGGCGGCTTTTATGGCAAGTAGAAGGCCCTCTGTTTTGCCAGAGTGTAGCAGGGAGACGTTATTTGACATCCAGTCTTTTGTCTTTTACCCAACCTTTACTCTTATTATGCTTAAGTGTCTCATCTGGTTTGGCCAATATACACAATTGTGTGTCATCTGTGTAGCAGTGAAGGCAGTTGCCAGTGGTAGTGTGTACAACACAAATAGTAGAGGTCCTAAAACGGAGCCTTGTGGGATGCCGTATTTTATTTGTGTATGCACAGACGCTTCACGTTTACACGTTTACATTTACCAACCCTATAGTAATCAGTCAGGTTAGCTCTGGCCATGGCAAATGCTCCCAACAAGCGTTCCTAGCGTGTCTAGCAGGATAGTGTGTACTTCATGCAAGTATAGTTAGCACAATTATTATTGACGAAGGAAGCACAACTAAACAGGTCATCCTCGGTGCACATCAAAGGCTCTCGGCCTGCCAAACTGAACTGATTCATTTGTCAAATCGAGTTTTACAGCATATGTATCTCAAGGAAAGGTTGTTCCTGTCGTGGGTGTTATTATGTAAAACTATTTGTAAAAATAAATAAAATATCATGAGCAGCTAGAGTGTAGTAAAGATTAGAGTGCCAAAGCAGCAATCATCCTGCCATGCGATCTCACATCTGACCACCATCATCTTGATGTCTTGATGACTCTCATCTACATTATGTTAATTAATTCATTATGAACTACCCTTCCTTCCCTCAGGTATCAGATTCACACTGGTCTCCAGCATTCAATCATCCGGTCACGTCAGCCTAACTGCCTGCCCTTTGACATGGTCACCCTGCCACAGCGCCTCCAGGAAGCTGGCTACTCCACCCACATGGTAGGGAAGTGGCACCTAGGCTTCTACAAGAGAGACTGCCTGCCCACACGGAGAGGCTTTCACACTTATTTTGGCTCTCTGACAGGGGGAGTTGACTACTACACTTACGACTCCTGTGACGGCCCAGGAATGTGCGGGTATGACCTCCACGAGGGGGAGTCGGTGGCATGGGGACATGGGGGCAAATATTCCACCCACCTGTACACTCGTAGAGTACGGAAGATCCTTGCCTCACATGACCCATCAGAGAGGCCTCTCTTTATTTTCCTGTCCTTTCAGGCTGTGCACACACCCTTGCAGTGTCCCAAGGAGTACATCTACCCCTACCGCAGCATGGGGAATGTCATGCGCCGCAAGTATGCTGGAATGGTATCGGCTGTAGACGAGGCGGTGCGGAATGTGACTTATGCACTGAGGAAGTATGGCTATTATCGCAACAGCGTGATTGTCTTCTCCACAGATAACGGGGGCCAGCCACAATTTGGAGGGAGCAACTGGCCCCTCAGAGGCAGGAAGGGGACGTATTGGGAAGGAGGTGTCCGTGGAGTTGGATTTGTCCACAGTCCACTTCTCAGGCAACGGAGGAAGGTCAGCAAGGCTCTGATCCACATCACCGACTGGTACCCAACGCTGATGAGCCTGGCAGGGGGCAATGTGTCTTGGACACAGGGACTGGACGGGTACAACATGTGGGATACTATCAGTGAGGGCAAGGAGTCTCCACGTCTTGAGATCTTGCACAATATCGACCCACTTTACGTCCAGGCACGGCATGGCTCCCTCCGGGCTGGTTTTGGCATCTGGAACACAGCCGTGCAAGCGGCAGTGCGGATGGGGGACTGGAAACTGCTGACTGGAGAGCCAGGGTATGGGGACTGGACCCCACCACAGATGTTGGGAAATTTCCCAGGGGGCTGGTGGGAACTGGAGCGCCATGCAGAACCACGCAAGTCAGTGTGGCTCTTTAATGTGAGTGGAGATCCATATGAGCGCTACGACCTGGCTGAGCAGAGGCCGGATGTGGTGAAGCAGCTGCTGGCCAGGCTGGCCTTTTATAACCGTACGGCTGTGCCAGTGCGCTACCCACCTGAGGACCCCAGAGCAGATCCCAGCCTCCATGGTGGGGCCTGGAAGCCTTGGGCCGGGGATGACGAAGCAGACTGCTGGAACAAAATTTATCAAAGGAGGAACAAAGACAAGAAGGCCAAAAAGAAGTTGAGCAAAACAAAGTCATTTTTTAAAAAACTGAACACAAGGATGATGTCCAATAGAATATGAGTATGCATGAAATACATCTCAATTAACAGTATTTATTTGTGGTAGCATATTCTTCGATTCACACAGAGAGAAAGAGCTCTCTTTATTTACGAATGTCCTATGGACAAATTCAGTTGAGTACTTGACTGCATGTTGATGCATATTCTACCTCTTTTTTCTACTACAGTGATTGTAATTTCCTTTTTGTACAGTTTTACATTTTTTTTACTACAGCCTACAGATGAAGACTTGGTAACTGATTAATAATAATGAATGAATGGATGTTTGTTATCTGCTTAAAAAAATCATGATAACTTTTGCTGTCTTTTAGAAAGAGACAGGCATCTCTGTTTCCCTTCTGTCAATATGATTGCTGGCATGCAACATTTTGTCACTGTCATGCATAGACCTCATATGTCCAAAATTGTGACTCTACAGGAGAAAAATATTTAACTTTTAGTGGATGTCAATGTAATAGGACTCAAATTATGTCCAAATGTAAAAAGAATAGCAAAAATGGAGATACAAGGTTTTTGCAGGACATAGACAATTTGCTATTTAAGCTAATCCTATAGTATAGTCCTATCCATTTTTGATTTCATTTATTTTAAACCACTGGCCAAAGTATTTGACACATTGTCCTGTGATTTGACAGTAAGTGCTGTGTATGTATGTGATGAATAAAGTGAAGAAACCAGGCCTCTGCCTGAATGGGTGAGGCGTCTGCATGCAGACTGCACTGCCCTCTAGTGGCCATTGCCATGAACGGCGATTATACAGAACAGCGTCCTAACTCTAGACCCCTGCCCTGCACGTTGTGTTTAAAACACACCTGATCCAAGTAATCAGCTATTTAACACGTTTGTCCTGGGTTAAAATGAGAGTCTCGGAGCAGGAAACACTTAGAACAGAGCAGTGTAATGAACCTGTGCTCCTGAGCTCAGAGAGCAACTAGAGGCGATTGGTATATACACTGTATTACAGCGCAATGAGTTTTTACTCATTTTAAAATATTATAGTTCTAGAAAACCCCATTCATTTTCTATATAGACAATTTAAAAAGTTCATTTATGTGTTTTTAAGTGTTTTAAACACCCAGCAGGAGCTTCCAGCTACACGAGCAACCAGAGAAAAGCAGAGAAAACTAAGAAAAAGGCACAAAAACATTTGTACCCTGTATAGCTGGTGACTGATTAATAATAATGAATGAATGGATGTTTGTTATCTGCTTAAAAATCATGATAACATTTGCTTTCCTTCTGTCAATATGATTGCTAGCATGCAACATGTCACTGTCATGCATAGACCTCATATGTCCAAACTGGTGACTTTACAGGAGGAGGGGAAAAACGTAACTTCCAGTGAACGTCAATGTAATAGGAGTCAAATTATGTCCAAATGTAAAAAAAAAATGGAGATACAAGGTTTTTGCAGGACAAGGTTTTTGTACACTGGTGTATTAAACTATTATACAGAGGGAAGCACCAGTATCCCGGAACAGCGCCCTCTGCGGTCACAGAATTCGGCGGTCACAGATTTCGGTGTAACACCAACTGGGGGCGTAGAAGCGGCGTGTGAGGTTTGGCTACTCCAATAATCATCATGTTCAAAACTGTGGCTTTTTTAAAAGGTCAAGGTTTATTTCAACAATGCGAACACGAGCAGTACCAGTACAAACCATACACACATTAATATACATTTATGACAGGTTGCTGAAAGTTCGTCGTGGTTCAGCCCACTATACACGTGCAGCCCACAGCGATGCTCTCCACCACGGTCCTGTAACGCCGCACACATTTCTTACGGCGCCCCTTGCGGCCGGACGGCGGGTCACACAGCAGCCTGCGGACCGGGAGCTGCGTGTAGATTAGCGCACTGCTCATGGACAGGTCCTCCTGCATGGTGAAGGGGTTGATGCAGCCTGAACATGAGCATTTAGCCTCCGGGATGTCCACTGGCCTGCGTTTCTCGTCGTGGTTGATTCTGCACAAAGAACAGCAGCTGTTACCAAACGCACTTTTTTTATCCTGTAACATGGTGGAGGCTTGAGCTGTGGTATAGATGAGTAACACATTATTGGTATACATGAGTAGTACCCCCACCCCTTTTTTTTGACATCTTATCCTCTTGTCCGGGTCAGGGCCACGGTGGGTCCTACCCGGGAGCACTGGGCGCAAGGCCATCGTAGGGCACTACATACACACAGCATAGCCCATTTACCTACAGAGCAGGCAGTCTGCAGCACTTCCCCCGGCTAAATGAGCCGAGCTGTCTGATTCTCCTCTGTCAGCTTCAGAGGGAGAGATGTTTCAACACTGGTGATGATTGATTGATTGATTGATTGATTGATTGTATTTTCTATTTTGCCAAAAGTTAAATATAAAATATATTGGCTGTTTATGTTTGGGGGAGGATGCGTTTTCCATATGGCCTCCAATTACAGCAGAACATCTGCAGACAAACCTGAAGGACCAAACTGCAGTAGAGAATCTGAAATCCATCATTACTTTTAATACATGTATTTCCAGTGATGAATTAGTTTATTCTATTTACTTTATTTACAAAAACACACTTTTTAGTTTAGAAAAAAAAAAAAATATATATATATATATATATATATATATATATGTTTTTTTTTTTTTTAAAGTATGTTAAGTACAGATATAAGTAGATGTCACTTTATCTTTCATCGTGATGAAATTATGGCAAAAAAAAAAATCTTACCATATTCACTCAATGGCAGTACTCTTTTGAGAGATGCCATAGAAGTGAAACCGATGTGACGGTTCTTTACCTATTTAATGGTTCTATACACTCCAAAAGTGGTTCATTATGGAATCAAAAATGGTTCCTCAATGGTAACATTCAAGCAACCCTTTGCAGTACATAGAGTGTATGAACACTGATCACTTCTGATTCCTCCAGAAACCTGCTCTCATAAAGAGTCTTTTTTAACGGTTCCTGTAAAAGCAATGTTTCTACAAGGAGCCACAGCCACTCAAAGAATGATTTGAAAACTTAATTATTCATTTTTGATCTTTGCTTGTTAAAATTGTTGCACAAATAAAAGGAAAGCCTCCAGTAGATAGGTCGTTGTAAAAACTACAGATTGTGCTGGATAATCGTGATACATGTTAATAAGGGAAGATAATCATCAGGGGCTTAAATAAGTGCAGTACATATGCCTGGAATAATGATACATTCACACCTGATTTGTTAAGGCATGTGCACTTATTTCAGATTTCAGATATTTCTATTTTACTGTCATTTGTCTGACATAGATTACAGTGTATTAAAACAGAAGATCAAATAGTATTGTACAAATCATACATCTTACTGTTAGATTTACTGTTAGAGTTAGCGCCAAAATCCATTATTGGGACAAGATGCCCATGTTTAAAGTTGGCTGTTCATACGTTTATACGGCTTCATATGCACAGATATGGTTTAACTTTAAAGGACAAATGGATATGGCTTTCAGTGTTCTCCATTTTCCCAATATACATATACACTATATGTCCAAATATTTGTGGTCACATTCTAATGAATGCATTCAGCTGCTTTAAGTTGCACACACACACACACACACACAAACTTGTCTAGTCCCTGTAGAGGGCTAGATGGGTATAAACCCCCCAGCTTTAAGCTATGGAGCAGTGAAACCATGTTCTCTGAAATAATGGCGCTCCATCCAATAATTTTGGGACAAGTTTGGGAGATAGGGATGAGGTGGGGTGGTGATCCTCCTAGATTCTGACCTCAAAATGTAGTAGAGATCCTTCACTAGACAGTTACGGAATGAGCTGAATAACAAAATAAACTGGTGTCCCAATACTTTTGTCCATATAGTGTATGTCTGATAACTGAAAAATTATCGATTTTAGAAAATAGTGCAAGATAATATAAAACAAACTGAATATAGTCACCATCAGGTCTTCCTGTTTATGCACAGCACTAGAGTCGAACAAGTGCCAGTAGACAAAGCTGAAGACGATTAGCTCACCTGTAGGACCACGGGGAGAGGCTCCGACTGTTAGACATCCAAAGCTGCCGGTCCACCACACATTTACTTTTGGAAAGAGCCGGGTTGCTCTTCACCTGGGACACCATGTCCTCTATGGTTTTATCAAAGTCCATGTCTCCTGACCCTGCTGTAGCCTCACTGGTCAGGATTGGGTCTAGAGGCATCCTTAAGGAAGAACCATTCCTCTGCGTATGAGGTTCCTGATGGTTTTCCAGTTTGCGCTTCCGCATCTTCACTCCTTTATTTGCTGATGTCCATGCCAAAGCGTTCAGCACCATCAGGAACATTATCAACTGTTAGAGACAACCAAGGAGCACCTGATCATTCTTCAGCCTTTCTTCTGTTCTACTCAAACTGTATAAAATGTTGAGACAAAGTGCTTTTAGAAGCAGCTTGAGCTACTTACCTCATTCCAAAAGTTGCGCATGGTCTCCAGTCGTGATGTTTTTAACACCAGGGTTCAACCAGGAATTGAATGCCTTTTCTGGCAAGGAACTTATGAACCAGTCACAACCACATTACATACCAGGTTTTGTCAGAGGCAGGGACACACCTGTGCTGGGTAGCTCAAGGTGTGGCCAGAGGAACACTGCGTCCACTATCACCTTACAAATGCTCAAAAGAACATAAAGTAGGATATGCATGCTCCTTCAGCAGGCATCATTTATCTGACCTTATGCACCTCAGTACTGTATGTTCATACTCATGTGCCAACTAGAACATGCTGATGGTTGTTAGGATTCCTTTTTACACCAATGCTTACATTTGCATTATGTAAGGCATTACTTTATAGATAACTAAAGGCATTTCAGCCATTAAGCAGCATATTTAATTATATTTAGGTATTATACAGTCTGATGTATACGTTTAGGCACCCTTGGCCAAATGACACTATCATTTATCATTTTTAATTCAGACTCATTTTCAAGCTTTAAAGACTCTCTGACTTCAAACATTGTACTAACATTCATCAAACATTGTCCAAAGACCAAAAATGTTAATAAATGCCCACAAAGCAGAGGAAGGCTATTAGTAAGTTGGCCAAGCTTTCTTAGATTGGAACTGTTGAGGTGAAAATGAGCTTTGGAAGACCAAGAAACCTCTTGAAGAGAACTGCTCAAATGCTGGTAAGAAAGGCAAATCAACATTTTAACATGACTGTTTGTATAAACATTTAGCTGAGGTAAAAGGGTGGTGCAACATTCAGCTGTGCAGCATTGCAGAGTTCTTTATGAAAGAATCATAAAAAAGGAAACATAAGGAAACAAGGAAACAATAGTTTTAGATAGAGAGAAAGAATGGATTCCTTCAAAATACCAGCAACACCACCAGGATGCATATGTCAAAGGATCTGTTAAAAGGCTGAAGCCGAAGAGAGGACGGGTTTTACAACAGCTTAAAGATCCAAAATGTGCCTCAAAATCTGAAAGTTTGTGGACACCCCATCTAATGAACGCGTCCAGCTACTTAAAGGTGCACCCATTGATGACAGTATTGCCAATAGGATATGATCAGATAAACATGAACCTCTTGGCACCATGCCTAATGCTAGTTGTGAGTTAGAGGGGTATAAACCCCAAGTATTGAGTTGTGGAGTGGCGAGACTGTGTTTTCTAGAATGGTCCAATACTTTTCATCTAATACTTTTAGTATGAGTTGGGGTAGTGGTCATCAAACAATTTGTCCATCACTAATGCTCTTATCACTAAATACAATCAAATCTCCACAGCAATGCTCCAAAATCTAGTAGACAGCCTTCCCTGGGCAGTAGAGACATAGTTAGGCCAACAAAAGCAGGATAAACTATTTTTGAGAAATGAGCAGGTGTCCCAATACTTTTGTCCATATAGTGCAGCATGGAGTATGTGGTGACGAGAACTGAAAATCTTTACAGTAAGAAAAACAGTAGCTGTGCATTCAGTTCTGCTGAAAAAAGCATGTGTTAAGTCTGATTAGCTGCAGAGGCTGTAATTACTACTTCACAATGTAATTTGGCCTAGCGTGCCCAAACTTTTGCAATGGCTGGGTATTAAGACTTTGTGTTCCTGTACTCTTCATGTCTGTTTTTCACTCAAATACTCCTTTTATTCCTGTTTCAGTACGGTCTAAACCCTCTTCACACAAAGCAAACAACAAGGACTTTGAAGGTATACAGGTGCACTCTGGGAACTCCCTCGTACAGAATGGTGCCAGCTACTACGGATGTGAGCCATCAAAGGGTTTCTCTTTGATCCTCTTTGTATTGGCATTTTCATTTCAATAGGTCCTATTGAGAGTCAAAGAAAGAACACCTGCTTCCACAGCATGTTAGCGCAGTTCAGTTGAAGATTTCCTCTTCAAAAGAGCCGAGCGTTTCAGTGTGCCGAAGCCCATCTGCTACACTGGAGTTGATCCAGAAATGACTGAAAATACATGTACAGCGGTATAGCAGTATATCATCATAGTCATCAAAGCGCTTCATTATTATTATTATATACTATTAGTATATTATTATATACTATTTGTACCATGTATGACTGTGTATGTGTTCAATAAACTTTGATTTGGTATGATTTGCTAGCCCAGTTTTTTTTTTGCTTGTTTTCATGACATGAGATCAACAACGAATATGGTCTGCATATGCATTTCTTACTTTAGGATCCATTTCTTTGGCCATATGATTCATTAGTTTAAGCAGGGTTGTCATAATGAGATTAGAAATGCTTTTTGTAACTAAGCCTTGACCAAAAATGCAGCGTACAAAACCAAAGCTAGTCGAGACTGTGTGTCTCCAGGCTCCAATGTGCCAATATAACACCAAATAATCACGACAGCACTGACAGACATTAAAAATATACCTAAAATAGAATAAATAGATAAACATACATAGAAAAACTGAAACAAATATCCCACATAGTAAGATTATTGCACCAGGAATGGGAAATTTGAGGAAGGTCAATCAACACACAAACAAAATCTACAGCAAGATCAACAACAGATTAATCAAATGAATAACTAGCGCTAATATTAATCACTTTATATTAAATTCTATTTAAATCAGCCAGGGACAAAAATGATCTCAGCTGTAAATGTTTCTGCAGATCATTCCACGCAGACAGAGCATTACAGCTAAAAGCAGCCTTGCCATATTCAGACCTGACTACTGGAATATCAAAAGCAATACTACTATCAGAATGTAAATTGTACCAAGTCTTGTTTGTTGATAGAAAAGCAGACATATCATTGCTTAATAGAAAACAATTATTTCATGTATTTATTTCTTCACACTGAACATGGAGGCCAACCAGTCACTGAATTCAGAACCAGCACAAAGAGCTTGGAAATGACATGAAATTTGTCAGCTGTGGCAGGAGCTACCTGTAGGTCCCGAGGTGGCATTTTTGGATTGTTGGAGACAATTCACGCATCTTGCAGTCTCACCCAAAGCAGTGGGCAGCCAACTCCAGCGCCCGGGGAGCAGAGAAGGTAAAGGGCCTTGCTCAAGGGCCCAACAGTGGCAGCTTGCCAAGCCCGGGAATCAAACCCACAACCCTGTTATCGACAGCCCTCTAACCGCTGAGCCACCACTGAGCAAATGGCCCTTGGTTTAAATATGCTATAGAATAAACAAAGGTTTTCATTTTTATTTATTTATTTATTTATTAGTTACCTGATTTGTTTACATGAGTATATGTTTCAGTGACTTCTCCAGACTCTGTATTAGATAGATCACCTGATATAGTTTTCTCAGGGTGAAACTGTGCCCTCATTGTACTCTAATTATATACATGCTGGTAATATAAATAATAAATAATAATGTCAGTGATTTTAAAGACCGTCTCTCCAGACTGGTTATAAATACCTCAGAACCACTTTTGATTACATACAGAAACACTTGCAAATGTTTAAAGCATTAGAAAGGTTCACATTATTCACAGTATGGTTGTTTATGGAAGAATGCTCTGCTCAAGGAACCATTTGTAGCACCTGTAGCAGTTTTTAAGAGAAGTTCATTTAGCTCCATGTTTCAATATTGATTAAATATTAATTTAAGATTAAATGTTCCTTGGTTTAAATATGCTTAAAAAAAATAAAAGTTTTCATTTTATGGGGTTACCCTTTGTGTTTACATGACTATACGTATCAGTGACTTCATATCAAGTATTATCATATATATAATAATATAGTTTCCTCGAAGTAAAAATGTGCCCTCATCGAACTCTAATTATATAATCGGTAATAAATAATAAATAATAAATAATAAATAATAATGTCAGCGACTTTAAAGACCGTCTCTCCAGACTCGTTATAAATGAAGCCTGTTCTGCCAGTAAGGGCTGGGGTCCCGCTGACCTCCTCCGCTCGGAACTGAACCTGGAGCTCCTCCTCAGTTCGCGTTTCCAACTCTCGCGAGATCTGGTCGCCGACTAATTCGGGCGGAAGTAGTTTTGCAGCCTCTTTTCCGGCGGCCATAGCGGAATACTCGGTAGGGTGAGAGATGTCGGCAATGCTGTTTAAGTTTAATCTCTGTCCATCCGTACCGCTGTAACTTGTGTGTAGTCCAAATCACAAACTGACGGTACAGAACACCACAGAGCTTATTATGGCCGTGTTATTTGTGAAGGATTGTGGTCCAGTCTCTCGATATTTTGACAGGAGAGCTCAGCTAGCTTGTTGCTAAGAGCCAGGCTCTGAACAGTGTGACTGAGTCGGTAGTTTCTGCTTTAGCGCTCAGATATGTAGCATGTGCGGAATACGGGTTGCATACGAGCCCGAGTTTAATGTTTGCCGTGGTCCTGGTGTGTGTATGACATGTTTATGCGCGTTGAGGGGGCTAAAAGCTTCTGTTAGCCGTGAGAACTGTGTATGGAGACGTGTGTGTGTGTGTGTGTAAAGCCTACTTCAGGGGTCGTTTACAGGTATAGGCCGCTATGAATATCAGTGTAAACAGTGATTAGTAAATTAGTGACCGTGAATAGCAACAGGGCAATGCTTGTGATTGCTGTGTTGGATGAGTTGTTGGTCTTAACAACCAACACCCAAGTCGACTGAGTCTGATTTCAGTGCAGTAGAGCAGGGCTCCCCAGTCCTAGTCATCAAGACTCCACACTTGCACTTAAACTGTGCAGTCTTTTAACTAGCAGACCCTCTAACTAACTCTCAAGGGGCATGGTTATAGTTTAAGCAGTACAAACAAAACTGCAGAGCATGAGCTCCCCAAGAGTGATCGTGTCCCAGTGTAAGAAAGTCTGCTTGGTAAAGGATGGACTCACTGCTTTTTTTTTTTCCTGCCTCCCCTCCTAATTGACTGACTGTTCTAATGGTCCACTTTTCTTGTTCCACAGCCACCATGAAGACCAATCCGTTTGTGACCTCCTCCCGGCGCAAGAACCGCAAGAGGCACTTCAATGCCCCATCACATGTTCGCAGAAAGATCATGTCTTCACCTCTCTCAAAAGAGCTCCGCCAGAAATACAATGTGAGGTCCATGCCCATCCGTAAGGACGATGAGGTCCAGGTAAGGTCACTACCTTCTTTAATGGGAGCTTGTCAGTCAGCATTGAGGTGTTTTGATGGTGTGTGAGTGCTTGTATGAAGTGTTTTGTAAGAAACTGTTGTACTTTGGCCTTGTTTAGAAGCAGTTCTAAAGTGTTCTTACACTTGTTTAATTTTTAGCAAAGCTTTTACCTACTACTGTCTGTTAGTTAATATTTGTCTATGAAAGTCTGCAGGACCTTTTTGTTTAATTTTATTTTCTTGTTCTCTGCTGTCAATAGGTCGTCCGGGGACACTACAAAGGCCAGCAGATTGGCAAAGTTGTCCAGGTATACAGGAAGAAGTACGTCATCTACATTGAACGCGTACAGCGTGAGAAGGCCAATGGCACCACAGTGCATGTTGGCATCCATCCTAGCAAGGTATGAGATGACAACTTCTCGCTGAATTTGTTGTGACTTATAGTTGAGTGGGGCTGAAGCTTCTGAGATTATTCTCAGGGAGACGTTTCTGTCTACAGCGTCATTCCTTTCTTAAACTCTTCCCAGAGTGCAGAGAAGTGAACCTAGAGCACTGAGATTTGTAGGTAGAGTAGCACATGATGGAAATAAGTCGACCTCCTTACCAGTCTTATGTCTGACCAACAGCAATCCAGTGCCCAGACCAGCACTTTGCCAGTGTTCTGATCCCCCTTTTCTACCAATCTGGTTTCTGTAGTCTTGAGCTGATATTGCTTTTTCTCAGACTGTTGAATTGAGCAAGTGCTGGTGATGTCAATTTGGAGAGTTTTTGTCCATTGTGTAACCCTCATTGACAGTTCACAGGCGCATATATATATATCAGCCCAGAATAACGTGTAAGGTGTCTAAAGTGCTAAACATTGTAGATATGGTGGCATAGTTCCTGCCTAATAAACATTAAAAAGAACATACTACTTCACTACAGATGGGCTGTGTTATTGGATTAGACGTTTGACTAGGTGCCATTAGACATAAGTGTTTCTGTGTGCCATCAGATGGTTTTGCTATGAAAAGCTTGGCTTTGCAGCAATTCCTTGTGGGTTAGTAGAGCAGCAGTTTCCTTATTTTGTGCTGCTCTTTAGTGGCTCAGGATTAGTCAGAGCAAGTTTTTAAATTGGTTGCATACAATTAGTGGAATAATTAAATTATAGTTCCCTTCAGGAGTCAAACACTAACTAAAAGCTGTGGACCATTTGATGTCCTAAACTGAATAAGTTATTTACACTTGCTTGTAATGGTATGAAATCAGTATCATGCCCATGTGCACCCAATAGCCAGAATAAGTTCCTCGTCTAAGAAACGGGACTAAACTTTAAATGTTTACAAGTAATGTATTAAAGACTATTCAATTAAGTCCATTGTGCAGCAGGTTATTTAATTGTCTATTTAATGTTCCCTGAACAGCATGGCTAAGGTTAGATGTGCTGGGGTACTTGACTGTTTGAGGTGCCAGTACTCAAGTAAATGGTAAATTATGCAGCCAGTTTTTCAGGTGGGAGGTGATAATCAGCTGTGCTATGTAGATTTCTTGAATGTAGGTGCACTCTTTTAAAAATCTGTTTCTACTTAGCCTGTAGCTTTTTTGGCCAGGTCTGCTTGTTTCTGGTTTGTTTTGTCAGGCATATTTTTCTTGATGTACAGAAAGATCTAATCAGTTGTCATAGTTTGCCACAACTTCTTAAGTCCGTGTAATTGGACATCACTCTAATTTCAGGTGCCTACATCCACATTTTTTAAATGATATATTGCATACATTTGTTAATTGTATTAATTGTTGCTGTGCTACTAATACATGAAAGTGAGTCACTTTCTCCTAAAGAACCTGATTATTGGTTAGCTTGAACTGTTCAGGTTTCTTACAGATTGGTGCATTCTGGAATTGTCAGGTAAATGTTTCTTTACCTTCATTGAAACCCTTATACGTTTAAAGACATTTACCATTAAAAGTCTTTAAACGTATAAGGGTTTCAATGAAAGTAAAGAAACATTTACTTGACATTTACTCACATCCTTATTACAAAAGATATTGAGAAATACCATAGAACCACTTTAGATTCCGTAGAGAACCTTTTAGATTGGTAAAAAAAACTTATCAAGCAAATGTTTCAAGCCTTAGAAAGGTTGTTCACTTTATTCACAGTATGGTTCTTTGTGGAAGAACGCTTTGCTCAAGGAACCATTTGTAGCACATAGATTTGTTTGGATGATGTTAGTCAGGGGGACAGTATTTATTTATTAATTGTTTTCCCTGTGTAGTTTTGTGTGAATATTGAATGTTTTGATTTTGTTTGGTTTGATCAGGTCGTGATCACCAGGCTGAAGCTTGACAAGGATCGCAAGAAGATCCTGGAGCGTAAAGCCAAGTCTCGGCAAGACGGCAAGGAGAAGGGCAAATACAAGGAGGAGACCATTGAGAAGATGCAGGAGTGAACATTATCTTTTGAACAATAAAAGACTGGAGAAAAACAAACCTGTGTTTTTTATCATTTTTGTATGTCAGTGAAGTGCGGTTGTGTTATCAAAATACTGCAGAAAAAATGGAAAGCACAGCTGTATTAAATGTTATTAAATGTACTTTCACTAGTTTCTCCATTCATTCCTAAAGACTAACTACATTTATTACTGCTGTATGAAATTGCATAATCTGTTATTTGGGAAGCTCCTCTATAGCCATTTTACTGCAGTGCTGCTGTGTCAATGCTTTTTCCTCCAAAGTACCTCAAAGCAGAAAATCTTATACTTCCTCAGTTCAGAATATTTGAGTTCGTCAATTCTTAAGCAATAAAATAGCTTTCTAAATGAGTAACCTAATTTGGTCAGCCCCATTGAGATGTATTAAAAGGGGCTGATGGAGGGGTGGGTAATTTATTTTTAAGTCTCGGGATTTTCACAGGAAAGTTTATTGCCAGTCTGGTATAAAGAGCTGATCAAATATGGGCTCAAATTAGTTTCATCTTTCTCTGTTTATAAGCCGTCTGTTGCATGTCTTGCTGATAAGACAATGACTTGTGCATCATTTGAGTTATCCATAAAATGTGGTGTTCGTTGTTTTTGCTAAAACACACTGAGGATGGCTCAGCATTGCTAATGAAAGAAGAGTGACCATATTTTGGTTTTCAAAAAAGAGAATACTTGGGACATGTATCCACTGAGGTCTGGGGTTGCCTAAGTTGCAAAACTATGGCAGTGTGAGGGTGGGAGAAAGGTAAATACCTAGACTACACTGGACAAAAGTATTGAGACACCTCATTCATTGATGTGAAATCAAATATATTTAAAAAGAATTAATCTGACTTTTGTTGAAGTAACTACTGGCAGTGGCGGTTCTAGATTTCAACTGGGGGAGGGCAGTCTAGGGCCAGTTATACTGCTTTGTAGGCATGAAGAAACAAAGAATGAAATCAATATCATTCAAACTTTTATTTATAGTTTTCAGTAACAATTTCCCAATTTATAATTTTGCATAATCTGAATTCTATATCTATTATGTTTAATAAAAACATAACAAATTATCACTTTTTAATGTATTTTCTATTATTTAATAGATTAGATAGATAACTTTACTAATCCCAGATGGAAAGTCAGGTATTACAGCAGCACAGACATACAGTGAAAAGCAAACAAGAACAAAGCAATGTAAAGAGCAACTTAGCCTCCCATATATGTACAAATACATAAACAGAAGAAAGATATAATAGGAATATAACAAAGCAGTTAAAGTGGAACATGCAGTATGTAAGGCGCATAAATATGCAGATGACAGTGCAGTGCGGATTGTCATACAATACCAAAAAGAAATCTGAATATCCAGTATAATACCAACAACTGAGTGACTGCTCTGTAAACAGTTATTCAGTAATAAATCACATTAATGTCAGTGATTATTACCAATATCCATGTAAATAGACAATAGTAATGCAATATAGAAGGCATATACTAAAACAGTGCAGTGTAAACAGTAAACCCAAGCCCGTCCTGATAGGGCTCAATATACATCCCGGCACAGTGATGAGGTGTACAATAGGATCTACTGTACCGTTCCTTGCTACAGTGGAGCTGAATGAGTCTGTTGCTGAGAGTACACCTACTCCATGACCTACTGTCTGACCAGTAGGTCATGGAGTAGGTGTGATGTGTTGTCCAGTATGGCCATGAGTTTGTTAAGTGACCTGCTTTCCACCACCGCCTCAAAACCTTCAAGCGAGCTTCCCAAAACTGAACCAGCCTTCTTGATCCGTTTGTTAGGCTTTCTTGCATCTCCTCCTCTGATGTGCCCCCCCTACAGATCTCCAACATCAGTAAAGGACCTGAGTCTCCTCAGAAAATTGAGCCTGCTCATCCCTTCTTGAACACACCTTTCTTGTTTTGACCCTCCAGTCGAGTTTGCTGTCGAGCAGGACACCCAGGTATTTGTAGGTTTCCACTTTGTGACAGGACTCTTCCTCCTAACGTCCCCTACCATCTCCTTGGATTTGGTCACATTGGGAAGTAGGTGGTTTCTTGCACACCACTCAACAAAGCTGTTCACCAGGTCTCTGTATTCTCCTTCTTGCTCATCCCTGATGCATCCGACCACCATAGAGTCATCAGAAAATTCCTGAAGATGGTTGAGGTCTGACCTGTTCTGGAAGTCAGTGGTGTGCAGGGTAAAGAGGTAGGGGGAGAGCACTGTTCCTTGAGGTGCTCCAGCACTACTGACCAGACAATCAGACCGGCAGGTTCCCAGCTGCACATACAAGGGTCTTCCAGACAGATAGTTCAAAACCCAGGCAATCATGGGCTTGTCCACCTTCATACTACCCATCTTCTCCCCCCAGCATGAGCGGGATGAGTTGGATTGTGTCGAACACACAAGAGAAGGCAAAAAAAGTGATTCTCACAGTGGTGCTGCGCTTGTCCAAATGGACTAAAATGAATAAAATGTCCAAGCGTGTTGTGAGGGGGGCACTGGCCAAGAAAAATGGACGTATAAACAAATTAAAAAAACAATTAAGAAAAAATACATGGGGTTACTCCAGGATCTTTTCTCCCACCTCACAAAAACACACATGATGGTAGCGGCTATGCTAAATTGCCCCTAGTTGTCAGTGAGAGTGAATGGCTGTGTGTGTGGTACCATATGATGGACTGGTGTCCTGCTCAGGGGGTGTTTCTGCCTTGCATCCATTGCATCCAGGACCCTGAACATGAAAAACATGGATACATGCATGGCAATTGAGATATATAGATACAATATAGATAGAAAATATTTAAACAACTTAATTAAACTATTAGATTAAACAGTAAGTAAATAGTTTTTAAGAGTTACATGCCATCTGGAAGTAGTTCAAACCAGTATAATAATTTGTAATATATTGTTTTTGCTGGCTTGGTTGTTCTTGGTTGTTCTTAACACGTGTCCTTATGAATGAACCAATGAACTTAGAATACAGTCATTTACACTGACCTCCATTGAAGGCTAAGCAGCTTTTTCCTTCTCCTGTAAAGCTGCCAGTTTGGAGATACAGGGTTCTTGCATGTGAGACGACAATATCATAGTGGATATGACAAAAATCATATCGTATCGCATCATATCTAAGATGAGGGGGAAGGCTGGGCCGGTCCGGGTGGTCCTGTGGTGTAAGGTTGGTCTTCAGGGACGCTGATGGACTCCGCCTCCAGCGGGTCACGTGCTCAGCTCCGCTCGCTGCGGCTGCAGCTGCTGCTGTTGTGAAGTTTGTGGAGTCGCAGTTAGTAGAAGTTGGCAGCGCTTCTCCCGCGCTGGTTTAGCCTTCAAAACTAGACTCGTTTTGGTCTGGGAGAGACGAAAACATGGCAGAGCTGTCGTTTGTTATCCCAATGTGCGTAGTGACCCTGTTTTGGGGCATTGTTGGAGGAGTGGTGCCGTGGTTTATTCCTAAAGGACCGAATCATGGGTGAGTTTATGTGCTAGCATTGGGTGCTAAGCTAGCTACAAAAGTTGTATTAGCTAGGTTAGCTGGTTAGACAACTCTTTAAAACACTTTAAAAACTATTTCTTTACTATTTGTTAACTTTTGGTCATGTCTGGTGAACTTTATGAAGAAAACATGGGGTTAGCAAAACGAGCTGAAGGGGCCGAGAGTCCAATGGTGTAGCATAGCTAAATGATGTGGTGCTAGCTCCCTGAATGGCAGCTAGTTCAATCTTCTACAGGGAGCGAGCTTAAACATAGTGTCTTAAGTCGAGAAACTAAAAGAAATGGTGTTATACACAGCACAGAGTTTGTATTAGATCTCAAAGTTGAGCAAATGGGTGGAAATTCCAGCCTGCATGGGAGGATTAATCAGCTCGTGTGTCTGCTTCCCCATTAAGGACTGGCTATGCATCATGAATCATGTGACAGTCAAATGACACCCGAGGATTGAGCACTGAGCTTCAACATGCTTCCAGATGATGATCAATTAAAGGGCTAAACCTTTTTGCTTAAGCACCAGCATTTTGCTTCACTGAACTAATTGCCAATGTGTTTTTCTGTCTGACCCCAGAGTTATTGTGACCATGTTGGTGCTGACTGCAGTCTGCTGCTATCTGTTGTAAGTATAACACAGCAATTGCTGTATTTTGCCCAGAATTATAAGTCACATTTATTTGTATAGTGCTTTTACAACCTGTTGTCACAAAGCAGCTTTGCAGAAATCTGTAAATAAGACAGAAGGAAAAACGATCAGTAAACCATAACCTGAAGAGGGTAATCTAAAGCTGGCAGTGGCAAGGAAAACCCCCTCAAAGCTGTGGAGAAATCTTAGGAGGAACCAAGGCCTACAAGGAGGACCCATCCTCCTCTGATTAAAACTTGAATAATTAGAATGTAATTATTATAAAATGGTAGGAATTGTAGAAATGCTTAGCAGATCCAAGTGCTGCTACATAAGGGTGTAGGTAGATGGTGTGTAGTGTAGTAGATGAAGTCAATTAAAGGTAGGCAGTTAGTCTGGGGCAGACAGCAAGAGACCCCCAACAGTCTGCCTTCCATCAACGTCAGTTAAAACGCCCCCTTTCCTTCTGCTGGAGTTGTACTGTGTTGTGTGTCAGCTGAATGTCAGACATTGCCTTTGGTGACTGGGCCTCCAATGAACATTGATCAGATAAAAAAAAAAAAAAAAACAGCACATTGCCGTCAATACAGGACACGGGCAGTTTATTGACCTTTCAGTTCCGGCCTGTGAATTGGTTTGTGATGCACGCCAACCAGTGAATGTGTACCTAGTGGTGTGTGTCTCGAAGTGAATGCGTACTCATTCTATTATTTAGTATGTAGATGCAGAGTTAGGGTCATGTTTCATTCTCAAAATAACCACCAGGAGGCAGCACATACATTGTCCAGGATTCTGAGACTATGTGTACAGTAATTCAGAGCTGTGGTTCCCAACCCTGGTTCTGGACAACCCCCTGCAACCTCCCTACAAATTCTAGTGGTTTGTGCTTTCAAGACACCAACTTCAACTGAGGAAGAGCTTGTTAATTAGCGGATTAGCAGGCTCGGGTGTGTGGAGCAATGTAAACACTCTGTAAAAATGTGTAGTGCAGGGGTCCTCCAGAACCACTGATTTGAAAAATAAGAGCAGTTAAATTTATAAAGTGTACATCCTCCACACGTCTAGAGCCCAGTGGAGTGTGTTGTAGGAATGTGATGTATTTGTTTTAACCTCTTGTGTCCATTTTTGTTCTGCCTGTTTAGCTGGCTGATTGCTATTCTAGCACAGCTGAACCCGTTGTTTGGGCCAACGCTGAACAATGACACCATCTGGTACCTTTATCATCATTGGGGCTAGCTTGCACCAGTGATGCTATTCTCATCGTGCATCAGGTAAACTTGTGCTAATGCCTTTCGTAATACTCTTTTTAGAATGGATAATAGAAGTGTAATAATCACATATGTACATTTCTCTCTGCAGATGCTTGTACATTGACCAAAGTTTAACTCTTCACTTTCTCAAAAAGGAATGCTTCTCATTTGTGAGGCCTTATGTATAGTTTTGACAATAAGAATGAAATCATATTGTTGTGTGAGTACGAAATACTGCTGTATAGATGCGTGTTATCTTGTGAAGGACACCTTGAACAAACCAAACATGACACAATTTTGTCTTTCCATTGTTCAGGCTTTTGTATTGACCACTGAATGGTACATTTATCCTGTGGTTGTGCAATGCATTTCCTTGTCCTTAGGGTTGTATTTATGTAAGTGAGTGAATGGCTATGAATAAAGATTTGGAGATGATGTAATTTATTTCAGAATCACAGCAGATTTTATT
Source organism: Salminus brasiliensis (assembly GCF_030463535.1). NCBI lineage: Eukaryota > Metazoa > Chordata > Actinopteri > Characiformes > Bryconidae > Salminus > Salminus brasiliensis. Next base: position 16,983,814 of record NC_132879.1, read on the forward strand.
CAAAATGCTACTCATGTTTTAAAAGCACAGCCCCACAGTTGTAGGTATGAACTGTCTTCAATGCAAAGCAAAAAGAAATACAATCCATGGTAGTTCAGTTAAATGTTTTAAAGTGACCAAAGCAAGACATTAAAACTTGCAGCTGATTTGAACCTGACAGTAAAATCTGATCCATAAAACTTCATTCTTGAAAACATACAATTATGTCCCTCCATGTACCACCATGCATGCTTCATACAGTCCTGTCTTCTGGAAACCTCAGCGGATTCTCGTCATAAAGAATCTTTCGGGATCCTGGGCCGGGAGTCAGTACACTCACACTCCTCTCTGTGTGGATGTCCATGTGAGGGGCTGTAATTGGGAGCCTGCTCTTTGGCTTGGCAAACAGGACAACAGGCTGTAAGACCCTTCTGCCTGCAAGAGGTGCAGGACAAGACCAGCTGGCAGCAGAAATCAGTAGAGCACAGCTGATACTGGTCCCAAGGGTCTCCACAGTACCTACAATCTATAGATAAGGGAGGTACAGGCTAATTAACACCAACAGCATGTCTGTATGTAGTGCTGGGCAATATGTTGTGAAAACTGGTTATACAGATTTTTAGTTTTTGTAGATGACATTAGACCAGTTATTACTTTTTATTTAAAATAATAATGTCTACATTTTCATTTTAGTTTCAGTGGTATGCAAGACCTGACACTTAACATATTTTACATGCTTGGTGCTTGAGGTTATTTTGGAAAAAAGATGCAGCACAAGACATTTACATAATTCAAAAAATATTTTATATAAATACACTTAAAATACCATGTAAGACATCCCACTGTGTGATTACCATGGGATGGAAGTTTAAGAGAAGAAAAACAGATAAAGCGGTCTTTGTTTGTTAAACAAATGTTTGTATACAGTGCCCTCCATAATTATTGGCACCCCTGGTTAAGATGTGTTCTTTAGCTTCTAATAAATTTAGTTTTTTTTCTAAATAATATAGGACCACGATGGAAAAAAGAGTAAAATCCAACCTAATCCCTGACTAAGAAATAATTATTCTTCATAAAATCACCTGTTTCATAATTATTGGCACCCCTAACATTTCTTAGGAAATAAATGTAATTAAAGTATTTCTGTCAATTCTACAGTCGTTTACGAAGTTGATCAGAGTATGTAGGAACATTTAATTAGTAATTCACAACTTCCTGTTTCCCTGGGGTATAAATATGACATGACACAGAGGCCATTTCTCTTCAACATGGGAAAGACAAAGGAACATACCATTCAAGTAAGGCAGATGTGTGTTGACCTCCACAAGTCAGGCAATGGCTACAAGAAAATAGCCACTCACCTACACCTGTCCATATCTACTGTCAGAGGAATTATTAAGAAGTTTAAAACAACTGGAACAGTGGTAAACAAGCCTGGACGAGGACGCAAGTTTATTTTGCCACCACGCACAGTGAGGAGGATGATAAGAGAAATAAAAAGGTCTCCAAAGCTCACTGTTACAGAATTGCAACAAATGGTGGCTTCTTGGGGTCACAAAGTCTCCAAAACAACCATCAGGCGCTATCTGCATGCCAACAAGCTGTTTGGGAGGCATGCACGGAAAAAAACCTTTTCTCACTCACAATCATAAACGCAAACGTTTGGAGTTTGCTAAGCAGTACTGGAACTTCAACTGGGACCGTGTGCTTTGGTCAGATGAAACTAAGATAGAGCTTTTTGGCAACAAATGCTCTAAGTGGGTCTGGTGTAACACAAGAGCTGAGTATGCAGAAAAGCACCTCATGCCCACTGTGAAATATGGGGGAGGATCAGTGATGCTGTGGGCCTGTTTCTCTTCCAAAGGCCCTGGGAACCTTGTTAGGGTGCATGGCATCATGAATGCTTTGAAATACCAGGACATTTTAAAACAAAATCTGGAGGCTTCTGCCTAAAAGCTGAAGATGGGTCATCACTGGGTCTTTCAGCAAGATAATGACCCAAAACATATGGCCAAATCTACACAGAAATGGTTCACCACACACAGAATCAAGCTCCTCCCATGGTCATCTCAGTCCCCAGACCTCAACCCCATTGAAAACCTGTGGGGTGAGCTGAAGAGGAGAGTGCAGAGGAGAGGACCCAGGTCGCTGGATGATTTAGAGAGATTGTGCAAAGAGGAATGGTCAAAGATCCCTCTATCTGTATTCTCCCATCTTGTGAAACATTATAAGAGAAGATTAGGTGCTGTTTTGTTGGCAAAAGGGGGTTGTACAAAGTATTAACCTCAGGGGTGCCAATAATTGTGGCACACATAATTTGATGTTAAACAATTATTTCTTAATGTGGGATTTTTTTCCTACTGAATAAATTCACTTGAGTTAAAGGTTGGATTTTACTCTTTTTTCCATCGTGGTCCTATATTATTTAGAAAAAAACTCAATTTATTAGAAGCTAAAGAACACATCTTAACCAGGGGTGCCAATAATTATGGAGGGCACTGTATAAGACTAGTAGTGGATGAATGGGTTAATACAACCCATTCAACCACAGCTAATATTTACACACTCCTTGTAGAATGTTTGTGTAATGGTTAGAAATAGTTTCTACTGTATTAATTTCATATTCAGTACCTGAGATGATGTCATTGTTGAACGAGATTGCATAACGGTCATCAAACACAAAGAGTTTGCCTCGGTAGAAGCCCTCAGGGAACTGCTCCAGGTACTTGTGGATGCCGCCCTTCAGCTGATACACTTCCTTACATATATTCTGCAGAAATACAGAAAATGACAATTACTGAGCAACTAATAATGGGAAAAATTGTCACTGTGTTCATGTCGTTCTGAAAATGCGAAAAAAAAAAAACTCACTTTTGAGCGAAGGTAGGCTGACCCTCGCTCACACCGTATACCCCCTGTGCAGTACATAAGGACCTTTTTGTTGCGGAAGAGATCCAGGTTCTTCTCCACATAGTCAGGAAAGTAGCTGAATTTGCGGATGTCAGGCGCCAAACAATTCCTGAACTGGCCCTGAAGACAAGTTGTTCACTATTGATTCAGCTTTTGAAAACTTCTCAAACTGATGAAACTTAATTCACTGAGGAGAACAGACTTACAATTTTACTCTCATAGAAGTTTCTGCAGTCCAGCAGTATCGTATCACTCTTTGAAGAAGCATCTTCAAGCAGAGACTGCACTGCTTTGTGAAATTCTTCAGGTTCCAAATGAGTTCCTTTGTGGAAACAAATACACAATTACTTCTTAAAATGTTTTGTTTGTTTTTCGGTTGAATATAACTTTAATAACTTTATCAATCTCTTCTTATTTACCTGCTAATCTGTAAGAGATAATATCTGGATCCACACCCATTGGGACGATTTCTTTATAGACTCCAACCTTAAGTTCAGAAAAGCACTCTGCACTACCTTCACTGGTCTAAGAGGATAATCACACACATACTTTTATTTAAATTACAAATAATTTATAGTAGTATGAATTTTTACACATTTGCTTTCCTCTCACTCTTTGTGCTATATTTACCTTAAAATCTGTCACTTGCATTACTTTGAAAATGGGATGCGACAGCATTGCCTTGATGTAAAGCTTTGTGGCTGTTTTGGTTCCACCAACAGTTCCATTAATGCCTTCGGTGGCCACACGTACCTGTAGGAAAACAAATTCCAGAGAAGTGTAACAATATACTGTGACAATTCCTGTGCAAATTCCCGTCATCAGGAGGAGAGCACTGTGTTTACCTTGCCGGTGAGGTGAAGTTTTGAACATAGCTCAGACTGCCAATAACAAATGAGCTTGGGATCTTGGATCTGGCAATAGCAGTAATACAGGAGAACTTCACCTGGACCTCTGAAAGTAGTCAACAAAACAAAAATCATGAGCACATATTCAAAATATCCAAAACATTAAGACCATCTGCCTAATGTACTAGGGACCAAAACAGCTCACTCTACAAGACCTGTGAAGGTGCTCTGTGGTATCTGGCACCAAGATGTTACAGCAGATTACTCAAAATTCAGTCAGCTGTGCACGCTGTGGACTTATCAGACCAAGTGACCTTCTTCCATTGCTCCAAAATCCATTACAAAGCACTGATAGCTCACTGTTTTTACGTTTGATTGTGGACTGGGGTTATCTAGGGCACTCTGACTGGTCTGCAGCTACACGGCAGGGAGTGACACACTGTGTGTTGCGAGATTCTTCCCATAACAATCATTAAAAAAAATTTCTTAGTGGCTCTTTGTCGGTTCCACCCAGATGGGATAGCTTTCGATGCCCTTGCACATCAATGAGACTTGAGTGTTTAACACTCTGACAGTAGGTATCCACACCAGCTGACTAGGAGCACACCACAAGCCTTGCCTTGTCAAAGTCACTCAGGTCTTCACATCTGACCATTTCTCCTGCTTTTAACACGTTGACTACAAGAATGGACTGCTCAATTACCTTCTAATGTTCATCACAGACCTTGACATTTCCCTTTGTTACAAGATCATCAGTGTTACACACTTCAGCTATAACAGTCCATAACAGTGCTCATCTATTCAGCCTACAGCAATATAGCTCCACTCATTTACATTCCAGATATGAGGAGTTTAGGCACTTACTTCTTTTTTGAAACGACAAGGCATCTTATGTGTTAAGATCATCTTAACTGGTAGTGTTCAGTGTAAAGCCATTTAAGTAGCCATTTAAATAGTGATTTTAGTGATTATTTTTTTGCTCATTTCTAAAAGATAAATAAAAATAAAAATAAATAAATAATCATCTTAAAATCAGTTACATAGTACCATATAACCCATGTGTTAGAAAATTCTAATATTAAATGATACCGTACTTGCTGAGCTCCTTCTCAGAGAGGTGGCTTGTACTGGGTATCCAGGAAGATGCATCTTCTAACTGACTCTCATTCAAGTCTTTTTGGTCTGGAGAAGCCCCCTCGCTCTGGCTTAACATCAATTCCAAGGCCACAGTGGTGAGCTGCTCAATCTCGTCAGCGTGGAGGTTTGAAACATGTTTGTGAATTGAGGATGGGTCTGAGAAAGTCTTGTCACAGCACCGCCAAAGTGGTGAGGTATCTGAGGGAGACCTTGAGACCCTCTTAGATGCCACAAACGTTGCAAAAGTCTGAAAAAGACAGAAGACAGTTTTGAGTGCAAACAATGAGACAATTATACACAGAGCCGATTCTTATCTAGTGTGTATAAGTGTTTTTGTAAATACTACATCATCCACATTTCACTTAATATATAAAACATGCAAAATATTCCCTACTAAAGTTAGTAGTGTTGCAACATGTAGATTCTTTTTCCCAATACAGAAGCTGCAATACCACACACACTATGATTCATATACAGATACATCTGTAATATTTATGATAACAGCATCCCCTAACAGTGATCCTTCAAGGGCTTATTATACAGTACTACATCCAAAGTACACAATCCAAAGATGTAATATAGTGTTACAAATGATCAACCCTAATATCTATTACTGTTATATTAACATCAAGTTTTTATTATTAGGCAAATTTTTACATTTTTAGGTTTTATTACATGTTTGACCACATGTATTGCAGTATTGGTAAATTATTTCAAAAGTAAATGCTGTAAAAAAAAGTAAATGTGATTACTCTATTAAAATCAATTACTAATCTATTTATGAATTAATCTGTGAATCAGCACTATATATATATATATATATATATATATATATATATATATATATATAATTCTAGCTAGTCCTTCTAGTTTTTACTTTTTTTTTTTAAATAAGATAAATATTTTTATTTGTTTTATTTTTTTATCATGCCTACAACAAGTACTGCATGTAGGTTTTGATAAAAGGACTTTTTTTTTTTTACCTCTGCATCAAAACCGTATATTATCATGGGGCAAAAAACATAATACATGAGATGTGTGTATTGTTGCACTTATTTAATAACTTAAGGGGATTTTTTTACATTGAAATGATCTATTAATTTATAGATAGTCGTAGATAAATCGTGGGGACGTTTTCAGTCTCTACATATTTTCCACAGCCACAGCTGGCCAACACAAAAACACTTACCCTCTTCTTCATGTACGAGTAGCACTTTCGACTCGTTGAAATCTCGGGCTTCTCATGCTTGGGGGTCCCGGGAGTAAGACCCTCCACATCCAAATGAACAAGAACACTCTCCGCCAAGCCACCACTGTCCATTTCTAACCTGAACACACGCTGATCCTGCAAACGAGTCAGATCTGCATATGGCTGCACTTACTGTTAGCTAACGGCGCTATAAGGCGGCATTACGATATGATTTCCAGATATTCAGATCCCAGCAAATCCTGATTACTTACCACAAATAGTTAACAATTTGAGTCCTAAAAGCAGATCAGCTGAGGTTATAAAACTCCTGTCTCCGCCACGCAGCGCCGATGTTTCGGGGGGGGAAACTCCTGCTGCTCCGGAACTGTATCTAAACAGTCCCGCCCTCCTTTTATTTCCCATAGCGGTGGCTCTCCGTTGTAGCTTCGACACATTTTAGCTTCTGGGCTCCAAAAATAACTGGATAACCCAGAGAAGAAATAACCTAGAAGGTCTGCACATTTCTGAAGACTGATAACCGTGCTCTGAAAGATGTCGAGGAGAAGGCACAGCGACGAGAATGACGGTGAGTGAGCGGCTGAATGCCGCCCTTTGCTCGGCGAGGCTGAAGTTGGCTTCTCGTTAGCTAGAATTGGCCAGTCCACCTTAAATGCTGCAGCAGCTACGTTTAATGAGCCAGGACTGGATACAGGAGTCTGGCTGTAACGGCCGCGCCACTTAAGGTGGACCGGAAGATTTGAATTAGCTTGGTGCTTCGTGCCGTACGGTTAGCGGTTTTAGGCAAATGCTGAAGTGAGACAATGGCGCAGGTCGGGAGGAGCATAACGATCCATGTAGTTATTATTTGGCTTGTTTTATGAGAGTATTCGGATTTTCCAAGATTTCCGGCTAAACCTTTATCCTCACCATGAAGGATAACGTTAGCAGCGAAGCTAACGGAATAGCTAGCAGCTAGCTAGCACTAGCTAGCTAGCTAACGTTAACCCAAGAAAGCCATGCTGTTTCATTGCTGTTTCTCCTCAAAGAGAAGGGGCAAACCTGCTCTCTTTCCCAACACAAACGCCACTATTTCCAAACTCTGTGTTTTCACTCTCCTGGACTGACTTTATTAAGATACTTTCATTTAAAATGTTAGCTGTGGCTCACAGCTCTGCGCCTGATGCTGAAACGTCGTTCGCCCTCCTTTTCCCACAGAGTAGACTCAGGGTTTATCACACCGGCCAGCCATTTAAACGGGTCCCTTAATTAGTATCAAGGTAGTAAAAATAATATTTAGGGGCTAAAACGTTTTAATAAAAGTCCGTTTCTGCAATTTAATAATGAATTAAGTATTTTTGACTGAAATAACACTGATCAACTCCATTTTTCCTTATTGAGAAAGCACAAATCCTTCATTTAGAAATGTTAAATAAGGGCCAAACTGATTTCTTAAGACCTTATTTACATTTTATCTTCTATATTTGATGGGTGTAAATACTCCCCACACCCTCTTCATAGGCTTTGTCTCCTTAAATGAAGAATTAGGATCCTAATTGTCATTATACCTCCACAGTACAACTACATGTCCCAGCTTAGAAATGCTGCTCACCTGGGGCAGTGAGGGTTATTGGCCTTTCTTTTCTTTTAAGGGCCCAACAGTGGTAACAATGATGGATCTGGGTATCAGTCTTGAAGTATTGTGACACCCCCCCCCCCCCCCCCCCCCCATCACTGCCTATAGGACAAGCACCCCATCTATATCTAATTAAAAATTAATTGCAGTTGGCTTATTTAGTATTTTAGTACAAGCATATTCTGTGTTCTCTCATTGTAGTAATACCTGTTTACACTTTTGTACTTTCTGTACTAGATTTGATGTGGATCAGGCAGGCCCTGCGTTGTGGCTTTTTTCAAATTTTGTTGCTGAACTACCATACAGGCTGCCTGCCTGCCTCTAACTGAAGATGAGAAAATAAATGTGCTCTTCTCTTGTAATACAGGAGGTCAGCCTCACAAAAGGAGGAGGACGTCTGAGCCTATTGAAATTGAGGACCGACTTGAATCACTGATATGCAGAGTTGGAGAAAAAGTAAGACTGTGGAGAACATATGACTGAGGCTGAGATGTCTGAAATTGCAACTCAGACACTGTCATTTTTAGTTCTTGGCCTTGTCATTTCTGGAATGCCACATACTAATCTTTTTTAATACAAAAGCCAGCTTGGATGACCAAACCTCCCTGTTTCCCCCTTTTTCTTTGTGTTTTTCTGCGTTCAGAGTACTTCCTCTTTGGAGAGTAATTTGGAAGGCCTTGCAGGTGTCTTGGAAGCAGATCTGCCTAATTACAAGAACAAAATCCTACGCATCTTGTGTGCTGTGTAAGTTGTTTGTTTTGCTCATTTATTTATTCTTAACAATTGAATGCAAAGTGCAAAATTAAGCAAAACATTGGACATGACCATTAAATGCTTGTCAACAGTGCACGGCTTTTGCCAGAGAAGCTGACTGTGTACACAACACTGGTGGGCCTTCTAAATGCACGGAACTATAACTTTGGTGGGGAGTTTGTTGAGGCCATGATCAGACAGCTCAAGGAGACACTAAAGTCCAACCTCTACTCTGAAGCTGTTTACCTGGTTAGTATTCCAAGACTGAAAATATGACTAAACAGATTGTTTGTTTTCTTTAATTTTTAAATTATTTCTGACTTGCTCAATTTGCCTTTTTAGGTGCGCTTCCTTAGTGACCTGGTGAACTGCCATGTCATTGCTGCTCCTTCCATGGTTGCCATGTTTGAAAACTTTGTTAGCGTCACACAGGAGGAAGACATACCCCAGGTGATGTTGCAAAAAAATATTTTAAAGGCTCTCCTAGTGTGTGCTCAAAGTAATACCGTAGCTAACTTTGTTCTTTTACAGGTGCGCTCTGACTGGTATGTGTATGCTGTGCTGTCCTGTTTGCCCTGGGTTGGGAAAGAGCTCTATGAGAAGAAGGATGTGGAGATGGATCGCCTACTTAACCAGATTGATGGTTACCTGAAGTGCGTCCTTGTTCTTGTTATTTCTGGAAATGGGGACACATGAGTGATGATGCACAATTCAGTACAAACCTACTTTATATATACATATAAGTAATATGGACACCTGATTTATTGTTTCTTCCAAAATCAAGATAATTAAAGAGTACTAGATGTTTGAATATTACTGTGGAAATCCCACCTTATCCCTGACTCCCTAACTTGTCCCAAAAATACTGGATGTAGCTCAGTCATTTAAGGAACACAGTGCATAGTGCTGGAGAGCTTTATACCCTCTCACACACTCCTGGTGTCCTTAGGTTTACACTTATCTGCTCCATAGAGTAGTATTCTATTAGCAGTACTTCTCTAGAGGGACTAGACAAGCTGTGTGTTGCACTTGCACATATGTGTCAGCAACAGATACAACTTAAAGCAGCTGAAAGTGTCAAACATTTGGATATAAAGTGTATTTTAAATCGAGATTTATAAATATCTTTGTGTTTTCAGGAGACGACAGAAGATCCATGTGCCAATGTTGCAGGTTTGGACAGCAGAGAAGCCTCACCCTCAAGAAGAGGTGAGATTTACCTGCTCCTCACTGGCTTTAAGTTAGCACTGGCTGATTGGTTATTTTAGTGGTAATTCTCTGAGCTCAAAATGGTTTCATTTGATTGACAGGTGTGTTTGTGTGTGGGGGGTGTGAAGTCCTCTTTTATTAAGAATTTTCAACTTTCTCAAATGGTTTTATGGCACTTTTTAATTAAAAATGCACACTACTACCAGGAATATTTACACAATGTTGGTACACAGAAAACGTAAAACACAGTTAAGTTTAAAGAGGCTGACTGTGTGTGTTATTACATAACATACATTTTTGCACCACTACTCTTTAGATAATCACTCTTTAGATAATGAGTTTCATCACACAACAAACAGCAATAAAAATAAAGAAAAATTAAGCTAAGTATTTGACGTGAGCTCCCCTTTTTTTGCCCTAGTATCTGGACTGTCTATGGGCTCAAGTACAGAAGCTGAAGAAGGATCGCTGGCAAGAACGACACATCCTGCGGCCGTACATTGCCTTTGACAGCGTGCTGTGTGAGGCTCTGCAGCACAACCTGCCCCCCTTCACCCCGCCAGCCCACTCTGATGATGCGGTCTACCCTGTGCCACGCGTCATCTTTCGCATGTTTGACTACACTGATGCTCCTGAGGTGCGTCCTGGGCAGGGCTGTATTGCAGCCAATGGTGAGGCCAGCAGGGAACCTCCTACCAATCCAATGTTAGAAAGGCCTTTAAACGTGAATAGCTTGGGTCATATCTTACAAAGGTGCGCACTAAAGGCAGGGCTCTAAAAATTTATTATGATAAATGATAACATTCCTGTTTGTGTTGGGTCTCAGGGCCCTGTCATGCCTGGCAGTCACTCTGTGGAGAGGTTTGTGATTGAGGAGAACCTGCACTGCATCATCAAATCTCACTGGAGAGAGAGGAAGACCTGGTGAGCTTCTATCCTTCTTATTGCTCATTCCACTCGTCATATCTTTATCTTGCCGTATAGAAGGTTCTGATTTTGAGTCTTATGTTTTGTACTTGTTTGTAGTGCTGCTCAGTTGCTGAGCTATCCTGGCAAAAACAAGATTCCTCTCAACTATCATATTGTTGAGGTATGTCACAGGGTCACAGTGGAAACATGAAATACTGAAGTTGATCTCTGTTGCCACTTAAAGCTACCCCACCAAAAGGCTCCTTTTAAAATACCACAGAACAACATGTCATGGGTTATTTCCACCTCCTTTCCTCCACCAACTGTAATAAATACATATTTTGAGGTTTTATGACTGAACTATCTTCTGTAGCAGTGTTGATAGTAGTTTGACATTTTGTATCTTTTAGGTTATCTTCGGTGAGTTATTGCAGCTGCCTTCTCCTCCTCATATTGATGTCATGTACACGGCATTGCTGATCGAGCTCTGTAAGCTGCAGCCTGGATCATTACCTCAAGTTGTATCCTTACCTACTGTTGGACTGTTGTCTTATTCAGATGTTTTTACCTTTAGCATGCTGTAGGGGCATGTTTGTTTTGTATGTTGAAGGGAAATCTCTCTGCTTTTATATTACTATATTTTTCTTGATTCAGTAAGCAATTATTAGTAATTATTGGACTTAAATGTGGTTATGTGGCTAAACTAAAGTTTTCAGTATTATGTATAAACATGATTTGATATTCATTTTTATTCTGGTTTCTAAAAACAATTATTAAACCTTAACTTAAGCTTGCTTATAGCTTGCTCAAGCAACAGAGATGATGTATATGAGACTGGACACAATGAACACAACATGCATGGACAGGTGAGTGAGCGTATGTAATAACCAGTGGTTCTCAAACCAGTCCTTAGCGACCTCCAGATAGCTCAGATTTGTGCCCCAACAGCAATGAAGCATGTAGGTCTGGGATTGTATCTGCGAATCCGTATGGGAACCTCTGGTCCAGTGCACCCTAAAAATGAATGGCGTTGTATTGGGCTGTAATTTATTTGTAGTTTATATCTGGATTGTTTTACTTATCCTGAGACTATAAAGTCTTAAAATCTGCATATGCTTAAAACATGGCTTTACTTCAGGTTTCCCATAAATGGAGGCTATACATATGTATTGGGGGAAAATAAACAGATGTTTGAAGATCCACTTCCCTCAGTTTACAACTTCTGTTTCTGTTTCAGATTCATCAGTTGGTTTTCTCATCATCTGAGCAACTTTCAGTTTAGATGGAGCTGGGAAGACTGGTGAGCTCCACATCCACTTTGAATCTACATACTTTATACGTCCAATGAATCAACAATAGGGATGTTTTTGATCTATATAAACACATTCCCTGATCTGTACTTGCTGCACTACATCCAAATAAACATGAATTATTATGCTCTTAATACCCACAATATAAAATGTATCTTAATGAAATTGATTCATGCTGTTCTTAAAGTTTATTGGGTTATTTTATCATTTAAAAGCCACAGTTTCACTGATTTCTTCTGTTCTTATAGGGCTGACTGTTTAACAATGGACCTTGAAAAACCCAAGCCCAAATTTGTCAGAGAAGTGCTGGAGAAAAGCATGAGGTGTGTATAGGCTACTTATCTTGTATAAATTACTTTGGCTACCATATTCATACTAATTGTTTTTTTTTGTATACTTGTTTTACAGACTGTCCTATCACCAGCGGATTGTAGATATTGTGCCGGCTAGTTTTTCTGCTTTAATCCCAAGTGAACCACTGTTCCAGTATAAATATGATGATGAGAGCAAGAGTAAGTTCTTCCAGATGCAAGACTGCTTCCAGTAAGACTACTCCAGTTTAATGACTAGCATGTGTAGTGTGTGATTTTTATTTATTTATTATTATTATTATTTAAATTAGCTGTAAATTAAATTTTAAATAATAAATTTAAATTAACTTTCTTAATAGGAAGTGATCAGATTGCCCAAATAGTTGCAGTGGTTGGAAGCTGGACCTTTTCAAGTGTTTTCAAAGATTACTTACCTTTTATTAGGGCACTTTCTTTTCCACTCATTTAATTTGTAAAAATTAGAAAAAATGGGTTTTCCCCGCATATTTGTGTTTTGTCTACTGCATCACACGTGTCTCAATGCTTTGTTATTTACTCGATAAGTAATTGTGTTTTTAAGCAGGGAAAATACCTAAATTGGTAACAACTGCTGTAGCATAGGAAGAATTATTCTGAAGAAACTTTTTGAAAAAGGTATTTAACGGATGCCTGTTTGTATTTCAGGTTCCTTGCCTGGTTATGCGATGGCAGGAACCATAGCTAATGCCATCAAAAACAGAGCTTCAAATGAGGAGCTTCTCACAGTCTTGAAAGATGTTCCCAACCCCAACCAGGAGGACGATGATGGTATAGCATCTTTGTTTCTAATACTGATTTTTAATGCTGAGATAGATCTAATGCTGTGAAAAGATCTATAGAAAACGGTTGCTCTCTATTAACCCAGCTCTTCCCTCTCTCCAGATGAAGGAGATGGCTTCAACCCGCTGAAAATAGACGTGTTCCTGCAGACTCTGCTCCACTTGGCTGCCAAGTCATTCAGTCATTCCTTCAGTGCACTTGCCAAGTGAGTGCATTGTTCCAGAACCTCACACTGGCTGGCTTGCAGCCCTCTGGGTTTTTCATACCCACTTTTTGTTGTCATGGCTAGACAATAAAGAGTAACTGTACTTGTAGACATAGTATGTAGTGGAGTATCTCGAATACTGAAGCTTTAAATTAAAGAAACCTCAGATTTTTTTGGCAGCTTGGTTTTAGTTGCATAGCTCATAGAAGTTGGATCCCTTGCTGTGTCCATTCCGTTTTTTCATCTTATTGACTGCTTTCTTGTCTCCTCACATCTCTAAGGTTCCATGAAGTGCTGAAGGCTCTGACGGAGACAGATGAGGGAAAGCTGCACATTCTTAGAGTAGTTTATGAGGCCTGGAGGAATCACCCACAGGTTAGCTTATTCAGTTGATGCATATACAAAAGTTCTCCTCTGTATGAAGGTAGTAAACAAGTTTTGAGAGTTTTGCCATTTTTGTGCTGCTCACATGGACTATTGAGTAAATTGACAAATACAATATGAACTTGTTTTATTTAAAAAAAAACCTCAGTGGAGCTGAGCAAGTAGAACTAAGCTGTGTCCAAAACTTGCCCTTTTCATTATCCCCTACCTAAGAAAAGGATCACTATATAGAGCACTATTATAGGGAACGGAATTATACAAGATGGTGGACATTTTCAGACACCTCTCTATGTGCAAGCTTGCTGATGTTCTACAGCAGATTGCGTTGCATAAAAGATTGGTGTGTTTTGCTGTGTCTTTCTCATTGAAGCTGTACTTGAGTCTGCAAGTGATGTGATAGATGGGTATTCTATTTCTTGTACCCTGTATATTATGGTATGTTGTGGGATTGTTGTAGTGCATTATATAGGCACAGTTTCGGACACAGATCAAACAATCAGCTTGGCTAAAATATGTCTAACAGAGTAAACTGTTCCTCCATTCATAATCAGTGTAAGAATTTCCTCAGAGATACAATTGTAAACACAAGTGAATCTCATTACTTATTACTTAAGACCTAGGAAATGGAAAGCTGTTTGGCTTTCCTGGCTTTTTCTTTTAATTAATGACTGTCCTGTCTACCTCTTTAGATGATCGCCGTGCTGGTGGACAAAATGATTCGCACTCAGATAGTTGACTGTGCTGCTGTGGCCAACTGGGTCTTCTCTCCTGATATGGCTCATGATTTCACCCGGTATGTTTTCATGATATTCTAAGTTTAAATGTGTGCAATTAGACCAAACCAAGATGTTCACTAGAGCTGTATAAAATATCAAATTGCCTTTATGGTCCTGTTTAAATGGACACCAATATATACAGACACCACATGAGTGTCCTGTTGTATAAAATGTTTGTTTTACTATTTTTCTTCTCTGCAATGGTACAGCCCTTCCTCCTGTTACTTGTGTTTGAGTGCATTGTGGTGTTTACATGTTCAAATCTACTTCAGTACTCAAGCCAGTATCAGCCTGTTTTGATCGGACCAGGTTTGGCTCAACTAAGACCTTAGTCTGTGAAATTAAATCACACTGTTTGCATTAACATGGGCATTGTTGTTTTTTGGAACTGCCAGGTTTTACATGTGGGAGATTCTTCATTCCACCATCCGGAAGATGAACAAGCATGTCCAGAAGATCCAGAAGGAGCTGGAGGAGGCCAAAGACAAGCTGGAGAAACAGCAGCACAAGAAGGTAAGAGCTTAGAAGAATGGTCAAGTCAAGTGGGTTTTTATTGTCATTTCAACTACATACAGAGTACACAGTGAAACGAAACAACGTTCCTCCAGGACCATGGTGCAACATGGACACGGTGCAAACAGAACACAAGTGCAACACACAGTACAACACAGTCAGGCAGCCTCAATCAGGTTGTTATTCTTAGGTTAGTACATCTTGAGCCGCGAACAGAGTTGAGTATGTAGCGCAAACTTAATGTTGGCATGATAGGAAAAGTATTGCGTAAAAATGATATAAAGCATCACTTCTAACTGCTTGTGTATCTTCAGCAGAAGGATAGTGGAGATGAAGAGGACATGGAGAAGAACAGTGAGGATGAGGATGGACAGCTAGAGGAGCAGATTGAGAAGCTGCAGGAGAAAGTGGAGTCTGCACAGAGCGAACAGAAGAACCTCTTCCTTGTCATCTTCCAGGTAAAGCCATGCCTAAGAAATTGTTTGTTTAGCTTGTAGAAATGCTTGCCTGTAATAGGCATGTTGTGATGGTCTTGCAGCATAGGACAAAACCAGGGCCAGTTTCTGAAGCCACATTGCCTTTTTTTTTAACCCAGTATTGTTTTATTCAGCTGCAGTTCATTTATCTGAATTGATTGGAGGTTTTGTTTATTTATGCGGTTTCTTTCTCTTAGCGTTTCATCATGTTGCTGACTGAGCACTTGGTTCGCTGTGAGACAGGAAGTATGGACATAAACACCTGCTGGTATAAAAATTGCATTGAGCGTCTGCAGCAGATCTTTCTCATGGTACTTTTCATTTCATATATATATATATTGAATATAGTAATAGTGAATACAAAATAATGAATAAAAAGGTTCTGCTGATTAAGTAGTTTTACAAGCCTTTTTGCTAATTTTTGAGCTGCTGTTCGGTGCTCTCTTGGGTTTATATTAATTAAGGTGTGTGTGTGTGTGTGTGTTGGGTCTGTTTTGTCATGTCTGACATTTGTCCTCTCCATCTGTGTGTGATTGGCAGCATCATGTGACCATTCAGCAGTACATGGGCACCCTGGAGAACCTGCTGTTCACTGCTGAATTGGACCACCATATCCTGGCTGTGTACCAGCAGTTCTGCGCCCTGCAGCTTTGATGGACTTGCCAGCTAAGCGCGAAGGCACAACTGGGCACCCAGTTCAGACTCTGTTTTTGCTTGTATGTTATGTGGCATTCAAAGTATTGGCTACATTTACCAAACAACATGGAGATGGTATTTGTTTTCCCCTCAAGTAGAGATGAACAGTCATTGATATTTTTGTAGTGACTGTGTACCTTTTTTGTTTGTTTGTTTGTTTGTTTTTTTTGTTTGTTTTTTGTTTTTTTAATTCTTTGTTTCTCATTTGTTTTTTTTTTTGTTTTTTTTGTTTTGTTTTTTTCAATTTTACCCTATTAATTAATATTAGTTGGTATTGGCTATTAAGTAGGTTTTTTTAAAACCCAAATTTAAGTGGACTAATAGGGGCTTTCAGATTTATTCCAGCAAGCCTGACATCAGAACTCACTGCATTTTTATATGTATTTTATGTCCTTTTGATGGAGAAATGATTAAAAGGGGTTGTGAGTCTCAGTCTGCATAATGTAAGCTCTTCTCCCACTGTAATGAGGTATTTTGAAATTGTAAAGAAATACACTGAAATGTCTTCCTTTTTTAAGAAACACTGTCTCGTTGTTTTTTTGGCCACTTGGTGTCCACCAAGTCACCCACAACAACTCCGTAAGGGCTTGATGTTGGGCTGATTATGTTTGGGGGGGGGGGGGGGTGAATGACCTGGCACTTTCAGGATTAGGCTTTACTGGTCTATAGCCTGTAACTGGTCTCCAGCCCTGCAAATTGTAGTGTTTACCCTGCTGCCAACACACCTGATCCATCCAATCAGCTAATTGACAAACCCTGCCGGCTAAGGTGTGTTGGAAACAGGCCAAGTCTAAAATACACAGGACAATGGTTTTCTAGGACCACTGCGATTTTTATAAAGCACTGGACAAGAGCTTTAAAAGTAATGTTTTAGGTGGCAAGTGAAGTTGTTGCATGTTTGGCCAGCAGATGGTGTAGTGAGTAGGCTCCCAAAGTAAGACTTTGGTGTGCATGAAGACCTCCGTCCCTTGGACAGTTAAGAAAGCAAGAATAATTGTGGTGTTCCCATGTGTTTTAGGTTGCACTGTTGTAAACTATTTTTTGTCTGGGGAGGAGAGAAAATGCAGACATTTGAATTTCATACATATGGAGGTAAAATAACTAAACATGCAACTAAATGTCTTTAAAAAGTAATTTGTATGATGTGTGGACACCTCCACATGTGTTAATACTTAAGACAAGCATTACTTGAATTAGCTGCTGCTGACTGATTAAAAACATTGTTATAGGGGATTTGGAAGGAGCCTAATTTAAACCAAACTTGTTTGGTAAAGCGAGTGGGATCATCATCATCAGATCCAATGAGTCTGAGAAGGGATTTTAAAAGATCTCAGAACAGTTTGAGATCAGCTAATCCACTGTTTGCAAAATCATTTACAAGTGAAACAATGGCCAAAACGGCCAGGTCAGCCTGTGCATGTGCAAGTACTTAAAAGCCCGACATGACCAGGAAAACTCCTGCTAGACCACTCTTTTTAAAGAATGTATATATATTAGGCTTATGCAGGGATAGTTGCCCAGCACACTGGCACCATTTATTACAACATTTTTGCCCCTCCCCACTGCTTTGAATTAAAATAAAAAATCTGCTGCTTTAAATATAATTATTGAAGTACATATACTGAGTGCATTCAAAAGTTTATTATATTACCAAACTATTTACCATATCACTGCAGTACAGAACTAAACAGTAAACAACCTCATTAGAAAACCCTGATTTTATATAAACATTTGTATAAACATGGCAAGCATCATGCAAGTTGTTACAGTACACAGTAAGTCAGTGGTTTATATTGCTGTACGTCCAGCTGTTCTGTGCTGGATGTCAAGTGTCCATGGAGTCGTCTGTCTCTCTTCTCAGCGTCTGCTCGGACTCTGTCTGTGAGAAGTCTGCAGCTGCGTCGGCCTCTGCGCGAAGTCGTCTGTACTCTGTGTGGAAGAAGATCACGAAGCAGCAGGAAGCCACACAACACAGCCCTGCCATCACCAGCACCGGGACTGTGTGTGTGTGTGTAGGTAGAGATGAAAAAAAGAGAGTGTGAGAAGACAAATCAATGACTGGACCTCAGCCCAACACTATCATTATGAAGACACGTCTGGCCAAATACCACCCAGCAGCAGTCTCAATCTCGGCCTGTTCCCTTTCCCTGTTCACTGCTGCTCAGTTCCCCAACCCTGGTCTATGCCATACTTACTTGCCGTTGTTAAAACAATAGGTTTGGTCAAAAATAATGTATTAAGCTGAGGCTGGCGTCTGTAGTTTGCTTCTTTAGCTTTACACTGGAGCTATGAGGCTAATGTAGCTAAAAAGAAATGGAAGCCTAAAGCTACCAATTAGTCTTCTGGAAACTTGTGACTGTGACTTGCCAATGTGCTGGACATTGTATTAATATAACATTGTAATAAAAATGGTCATTTTATGTCATACACTGTCAGATATCACCGGAGCAGGTCTAGCTTCTGTTGCTTTTAGCTACATTAGTCACAGAGCTGCTCCAGGGCAAAACTGAAGAAGCAATGTTCAGACTAATGTGGCCAGGCAACTGGGCCTGTGTGTAGCTTTCATAGTGTATAGCTGAGGTGTGATCTTTTGTACCTTTCATATGCTAATGAGGGCAAATACAAACGAGTGGTGGGTGGGGCTGGTGAGACTAGCGCTGTATTGGGACTATTATTCTGAGGCACTGGTATTTAACACTGGCCCTGCTGTGGTTTGGGGGCTTCTCTTTAAGACTACTTGCCATTGCTTAGGTAACTGCTTCCAAATGAGCCCACACCCTGAACACCCTGAGCTGAGAATTCCACTCAATGTTTGATGATTTTTGATGGTTTGATGAAGAGACAGTGACAGGAACACACTGATCATTGCTCTCTAAGGCGTACAGTAGTTTTGAGTGATTTGTGGATGCATTTCACATTTCTTATTGCTTTGCTGTGGGGTGTTCATGCCATATATTTTTGCTCTGTGACTGTGGCCTCAAAGCCTGTGATATACATGAACAAGCGCAGGATCTACGGGCGGGTTCAAACATTTAGTAAACACTTATATACCTTAAAAATAGGTCAGCTTATTTGCATTGTAGTCACTGTAGTTAGGAATAGTAATAACAGTGGCGGTGCAATGAGGTCCCTAATCTTCTCCACATAGGGCCAGCGTGGCTGCAGGTTTTAATCCAACCAAGCAGGAGCATGCACCATTTAATGTTTGAGGACTGAGAGCAATTAATTCCCACTCCTCCATGCAGAAGTCTTTCAGCCGTGTGTCTTTTCAGCTTTACTCAGGTGTGCTCTTGTATGGTAAGGAGGAAATCCCTCAACCACACTGCTCTTTTACAGGTAAAATAGGCCACCCTAACAGCAGAGATGGGCGGATCATGCACTCACCCTTCCAGCTGAAGTTGGCATCACCATCAGCAGCACACATGGAGGTAGGGGAGTCTGCCAGTTTTTTGGTTAAAGCTTGTAAGGTCTTACTGTAGATTATGGACAGGAGCTGCCTAAGAAATTGACAGAGAAGAGTAAATAGTTTTACTGAGGCCAAAGGCTTTACTCTGTACAACCTAGACCTGTATCTCCTACCTCCAATATAAAAGCCTCGTAACATTTAATATTCATAATGTTTTTAAAGCTTAAAATCAGATTTAGTCTGATTGGCTACCCAATACAGAAAGGAACTAATTAAATAAACAAATAGCTGCCTCCTTCATTCTACACAAGGATCCTGCCTGAAAACCTTTTTTTTTGATGTGGGACACTTGCTTATTTATTGTTTCTTCCAAAATCAAGAGCTTTAAAAAGAGTTCTGTACCTGAAGAGTAAAGAGTAACTGTCTCTACTGTCCAGGGAACACTTTCTACTAGATTTTGGAGCATTGCTGTAAGAATTAAATACATCAAATGACTAAAGTGTCAATAAGGTCAGGATGTTGAATGATCACCATCCCAGCTCATCCCAACAGACCCACTACTCCACAGCACTATGTTCTAGCCCTTGGCTGGCATTAGGCATGGTGCCAATAAGCTCATGTTTATCTGCTTCAGAAAGTCATATTAAAAGTGCTTCTTTACAGGCACGAGACACGCTGTGTGTGCGTACATTGGTACATCTGTGTTAGCAATGGATGCAACTTCAAGTAGCTGAATGTGTCCATAAGAAGGGGTGTCCACAAACATTTGGACATATAGTGTACCTGTAGGTTCACTCTGTTTTTACTGTATTGTTACAGTTAATCAGGGGGGGCTATGAAAGGATGATCAAAGTTTTCTAGAAAAGAGCATTTCCTAAATAGAATGCATTTTGCAAGTTGTTCCCACTTCTATGTACTTGCTACGTGGTCACCAGTTTTTCCGTTAGTTTTGCTAAGCAGTTGCTAGGTGGTTGGTACAGTATACCAAGTGGTTGCTATGATGTTGCTAAGTGTTTACTAGATGAGTGCTGTAGTGTTGCTAGGTAGTTGCTGTGATGTCTCTGGTGGTTACTAAGGTGTTGTCAATTAATCCCATGTGGTTGGTGGGGTATTACTAGTGTATTTGTAGCATTGTGAGATAAAAAGGGCACACAAACCTTGCTGGATGCTGGACCTCCTGGACTAAAATTAAATAACCCATACCCTTGATATATTTAATAAGGTAATTAATATAAGACGATATACCCAGAAATAAAGATCAGACCAGCTGACGTTGCTTCTCCGACTGGATAGGAGCACTCTACCGACAGTTCCATGGCAACCGGATAGATGGAGAATCCAAATAAACCAAAAAGAGCACAAACTACCCCGACTGCAGCTTTCTGCTCCCTCATCTGAGAAACCTGGGAAAAACAGAGAGCACACTTAATAAATGGGAAATGACTGCATGCTCTTGTCCTAAAAGCATCAAGGAATCTCATCATTCTACTCACCACTGCAAACGCAGTGCAGGCCAGAGATGTAAGACACATGCTTATCTTGATGGCCTCAGTAAACATCTTCGTCTTGTCCACAAAATAGCCGAGTAGGGCAGCACCAATTACCCCAAACACGATGAAGAGAGCTCCACACATTCCGGCAAAATCCTGACGTAGATCCAATGAAACTTATCTGGCAGTTTATCCTAACCCAAGATAACTACTGACTAGCAAGCATAGAATACTGATACTGTATATCCACAGTCTTATGCAAAAGTGTGGCATCCTTGGACAATCTTTTTAATTTCACCTGTCAGTGGTAGTAAGGTTATAGCCGATTGGTGTATAGGCTATATAGAAGCTTTACTTGGTGCAAATGTTCTAAAAAGCCATTAGGATATGTGTTGTTGACTTACGTTTGGGTAGCCTTTGACACAAAGGATCTGCTCCAGCAGTGTGGAGAAGCAGGTGAAGATGCCAATGGTAGAGCTGAATCCCAGGAGCAGGATAACATAGGCCTTATTCTTCATCAGCTGCAGTTAGGCAGTGAGAGCCAAACAATGTTTCAGCCAAATACATTAGCTAGCAAGTAATGGAAGCAGAAACCCTAGCAGTTGGCACTGTGCAATTCCTCATACTCTGATTGGGTCTTGGTTGCCCAGCCACATTTTGGGTAAAAGACTATAATTTTTTACTGCACAAAACCATTACTTTTTAAATCTTCCATTGTATAGAAAGTTAGTATGCAATAACTACTAATGTGTGTCTGTGTGCATAGTACCAGTTTAATGCCCTGTACGAAAGGTTCGGAGCTGGAGGTCTCCGCACCAGCAGAGGGAGGCGTTGGGGGAACGCTCTCCCGTATCCCCACCGTTGCTAGGAAACAGACTACGATGGCAGGTATGGCGTATATAAGGAGCTGCAACAGTGACAGACAGTGTGGGTATAAGAGCATAGCTACGTACAGCGTGTAAAACAAGCTGAGACATTAATGACAGTTCATTTACATCTTACCAGTGTAAAAAGACTGCTGGTCTCACTAACGATCAGGGGAGAGAGGACATTAGCAAAGAGCAGTCCAAGAGGGTTTGCTGTAAGAGGAATATTAGTGTCAGCTGTAGCATTTACTCTTACTTTACTTTCCCAGTAAATAAATAAACTCTTGCAGAGAGACTCACACATGGAGGCGATCATGTTAGCTGTAGCACGTTGGTGCTCAGGGAACCAGAGTGCCACCAGTTTGGTGGGGGAGAAGATAACCAGAGGCTGGGACAGAGCAGACAAAGTCTGTCCTGCCATCACCACGGGGAACATGGCCCTTTCTGGGATACCACTGAGGACTCCTACCACTCGCATTACACTGCCTGTCATGTTGAGCCAGGAACCTAAGATCATCTGAGAAACCCAGAGAGGACACAAGGAAGAACTTCGTCATGCCAACAAGTCTACAGAGAAATTAACAAGGTTCCTCCATGGCTTTAGTAAAGCATACGTAAACATACAAGTCCTATTATTAAGTACTAGAATTGTTAGTTCTCTTGTCAAATCCTGAATATACAGCAGACACCTATTTTATTATACAGCATTCTGTACTGAACTGCAGAATCTCTTATATAAGCATCAACATAGGATATAGTATTTCTATTAAATAGTCTGGTTTATCTTAGAACTAGTTGGTTGGTTTTGGAGAGACTTTTCAGGGATTTTATTTTAATAATTTGTTTAATTCTTTTCCAATTTTGGTACTGCCAGTGAAGCCACCCATTCATAACTCCCCCTCGCATGAGCAATGCACTACCACACTAGTAAGGACTTGACATGTGACCTAAAAAAAGCCAGCCACTGCTTTTTTTTTAACTGCAGCCAGTGCAGCATTGCCAGGCTGCTGACATGCATTGAGAAAAGTGACAGGGAAGAGAGCAGTGTCTAGTCACAAGATTCTTTGGACCAAAATTGACTTAAGTGCCAAAATGAGGGGGAAATACAAGACTATGGAGATAAAAAGAAAGGACCCATGATTCAAAACATCAGTTAAACATGGTGGAGACACTGTTTTGGCATGGGCATTTCTGGCGTTACTGCTAATAGAAATAAGAAGATGAGTTCAGAAGTGAGATATAAATCTACTCAAATTTTGTTAAACACTAAAACTGATAGGGTAGGGCTTCACAATACAGATGGATAAACCTAAAACATAAAGAGAGTTACCAAGAGATTTTCACAGCAAACAAATGAAATTAGTCAGTAACTTAGTCAGGCACAATCCAACAAATGCTTTTCACCTTCTGAAGACAAACTTGAAGCAGCAAGCAGCAACTGAAGGAAGCTGCAGTAAAGGCCTGGCAAAGCATCTTAAGGGAGAAAACTCAGCATCTGATGACGTCCATATTTGCCGAACTTCATGCAGTCATTGATGGCAAAGGATTTCACAGGCATTAAGGATTAGATTAATGAGGTTGCACAAATGAATCACCTAGCAATGAATCAAGAGAATCCCAAAATCGATCTAAAGCACTAGCCAAGAGCTAATATGTATTAGTTACGAGCTAATAGTTTAATGCTAAAATAGTCTAGCATTAGGGACTGCAAATAAAATGGCTATGCTGGACTGTTAACATGCCACCCTTGAAAAAATCACTTAGTCAGTAATATTCTCTACAATGCACAATTTCATCAAACCCTCAGATGAATAGTGCTCACGTTTTGCTAAATAGACAGAATTTAACCACATTACGGAACAACATGAAGAACACAAAAGTAATAGTTATCATATCAAATCATTTGCCAGCTTGCAGGAGAGGAAGTGAAACATGTAGCAGACTTGCACAACTACTTTGTGAGAGACTGGTGTAGCAATGCATGGTGCACTGAAATACTAAATGGACAAAAGTACTGGGACACCTGCTTATGCATTGTTTATGCATTATTCTGAAATCACTGCTGCACAGATCAATACTGGGGGCATTATACACATCTAGCCTACACCTGACATTAGGCATGATGACAATAGATTCATGCTTATCTGCTCCAGAGAGTCCTATTCTATTGCCAATACTTCTCTACAGGGACTAGACAAGCTGTGTGTGCATGTGCACATCTGTGTCAGCAATGGGTGCAACCTAAAGTAATTGAGTGCATTTATTCAAAAGGGTGTCCACAAGCATTTGGACCTGTAGTGGAACTGGAATTTCTTCTGGAAAATACTGGGCTTCACGTGGAAATAGATAGCAGGCTATAATTAATCAGCTGTGTGAAAAGAAAGTGTGGCTCGCATTTGTGTTATTCTCCTTACGGTCAGCCGCAGTCCCAGGGTATCCAGCATCCATGTAGTGATGCAGCTGAGAGGGATGGCCACCACCATGTAGACCAGAGTGAGCCAGTTGACCTGGTCCAGAGACACTTGCAGGTCCTCTGCTGTCCGATCTGCCACAGGAGCAAAGGTCAGCCATATCTGCAGATAAACATGCAAACAACACAGTAGCCAGTCAATCAGTACATTAAGAAGGACACTTCATCAGAGCATAAGGACATGCATAAGCAGAGAACCTTAATTGAGTTTAGAAATCAGTGCCTAGACTAGTGCCTACAATTTTCAAAAAGGGTTCTGCAAAAGTTCCTTAGTAAAGGCAGTGGGTCTATATAGAACCATGCTTACTAAATTAACCATTTGGATGCAAAACACTATGTGTCAAAATGTTTGTGGACTTATTGACTCTCTAGAGCAGGTAAACAAAACTTTATTGACATCATGTCTAATGTCAAGCGTGTGTTAGAGGGGTAAAAAAGCCCCACAGCATTGAGCTGTGGAGCAGTAGAACTGTGTTTTTCCAGAATGATGGAGCTTCATCCAATACTTTTGAGAATGAAGTGGCGTGGTGAACATCGAACATCCTATTAGGGAGCATAGCATGACATTGCCACTCTGGGCCAGATTCTGCTGCTGCACTACATACTATTAGCAGAAACATAGTGACAATGCATAACTCATATCATATTCATGGAACGTTCTGTAATATTACTCTACCATATCAGTCTGCATGCTTCTTTCACTTCAGATGTTGTGTTTGGAAGTTCTGTATCCTTCAGCTTGTCAACAAATGCATGTGTATAGCTCCCCCTAATAGTCGCTCAAAGCACAACTACCAATTCTCCCATAATGCTCATGAAAAGGTTTCTTTGGACTGGTGGACATCCTTTTTGACATGGTTCTACAGTCCAAATGGTTTTGCTTTGAGGTTTTGCTTTCAGAAACTTTCTTTGGTACTATCTAGGATATCTAGCTCAGAGTAGGTCTGATCTTTGATGATACAGTGAGTCCAAGAAGTATTTGATCCCTTGCTGATTTTCTTCGTTGGCCCACTAATAAAGACATGATCATTCTATACTTTTAATGGTAGATGTATTCTTACATGGAGAGACAGAATATTAAAAAGAAAATCCAGAAAATAAATCTAAGGAATATATATTAATTGATTTGTATTTCATGGAGTGAAATAAGTATTTGATCCCTTAGTATTCATTAGCAGTTCTGGCTTTTACAGACCAGTTAGACACTCCCAATCAACTTGTTACCTGACCTGAAGCCACCTGTTCTCACTAATCACTTGTGTGAAAAACACCTGTCCACAGAATCAGACAGATCACACAGATTTCAAGTCTCCAACATGGGTAAAACCAAAGAGCTGTCACAGGACCTCAGAGTCAGAATTGTTGACCTTCACAAAGCTGGAATGGGCTACAAAAAGATTAGTAAGGTGTTGGATGTGAAAGTAACAACTATTGGTGCAATTATCAGAAAGTTTAAAGAGTATAACATGACAATCAACAGACCTCGGCCCGGTGCTCCAAAGAAGATTTCGCCTCGTGGGGTGGCAATGATGCTGAGAACAGTCAGAAATCGTCCTGCAACCACTCGGCAGGAGTTAGCAAATGACCTGAAGGCAGCTGGGACCACAGTTTGCAAGGAAACAATTGGCAACACTTTGCGCAACAATGGATTCACATCCTGCAGTGCCCGAAAGGTACCCCTGCTGAAGAGAGCACATGTGGAGGCGCGCCTCAAGTATGCCAATGATCATTTGAAAGATGAACCAAGTTATTGGGAGAAGGTTTTGTGGTCAGACGAGACCAAAATTGAACTTTTTGGCCTCAACTCCACCCGCCATGTGTGGAGGAAGAAAAATGCTGCCTATGACCCCAAGAACACTGTGCCCACCGTCAAGCATGGAGGTGGAAGCATAATGTTTTGGGGGTGTTTCTCTGCCAAGGGTACAGGGCTACTTCACCGCATCACTGGGAAGATGAATGGAGCCATGTACCGCACAATCCTGAGGGACAACCTCCTCCCCTCTGCCAGGGATCTGAAAATGGGCCGTGGTTGGGTCTTCCAACATGATAACGACCCTAAACATACAGCAAAGGCAACAAAGGATTGGCTCAAGAAAAATCACATTAAGGTCATGGAGTGGCCCAGCCAGTCGCCAGACCTCAATCCGATCGAAAATCTATGGAGGGAGCTGAAGGTCAGAGTTGCCAAGCGACAGCCCACCAACCTTCATGATTTAGAGAGGATCTGCAAAGAAGAGTGGGCCAAAATTCCCCCTGGTGTGTGTGCTAAACTTGTGGTTAACTACAACAAACGTCTCACCGCTGTGCTTGCAAACAAAGGCTTTGCCACTAAGTATTGAGTGTGTTTGGCAAGAGGGATCAAATACTTATTTTCCTCATTGAAATACAAATTAATTAAAATATATTCTTTAAAATTATATTCTGGATTTTTGTCTTGATATTCTGTCTCTCCATGTTAGAATATATCTACCATTAAAAGTGCAGAAGGATAGTGTCTTTATTAGTGGGCAAACAAAGAAAATCAGCAAGGGATCAAATACTTCTTGGACTCACTGTATATGTGTGTAAAAATAACATTTTTTGGTAAGTACTTAAAGGCACATTCATTTTCTGTCTTTAACCCCTTAAAAGCATATGGCCCGTTGGCAGGCTGAACGTGTTCAATACAAACTTCTATTACCAAAGAATAGCCCCAATAGTTTGTACAGAAGTGGCTGTAGTTACTGAATAATACACATTAGTGTGTAATAAGCCTTGGATTGTTAAGGGGTTAACTGTCTCACACCTGTGCCAATATTCATGAAGTTAGGCCACAAGAAATGTACAAGCCACACTCACACGGCCTGAGCCTGAGAAACACTGTACAACACACACTTTTAAAACTGAAACTCTATGGCCGACACAGTACTCCACCACACAGCGTTCACACCAGCAGACACTCTGTTAGTTTTATATTGAGCTATTCATAATTTACAGTCAGCGTGCAAATCTAATTGTTTGTAAATACAATGCTGTATTTGCTTGCTACTGTTTTGCATGTGTAACAGCTGTACGGGTTTGTTAGGTGTGATCTGCTCTGTATTTGGTGATCTGATCACTGCTCTGTATTTGGGTAAAAGTCACATATTTTTTTAAACACTGTCTACTGTATTTCTTAACTATGTATATATGCATAGCACACTTTGTGTGTTTGATAGTGACGCTTTGTATTTGACCATCCTTGCTGAAAAAACAGCCTGGCTGTTGACAAGCAGAGGGTATGTCTTCCTTCCCTGAGGGCATGTTGTTCTTTGTTGGTCTACCAGCGAACTATTTGAAGGGGCCCAAGAATAGAAACTTGTGGCTGTGACCAATTTACACCAATTTGGTTCCCCATTTACATTGTAGGGCATTTTCCTCTGAGTGCCTGAATCATGAAGTGGAATTTGACATTTTTTTTAAAGGCACTATAATCGGCCACAATGCCACAATCAGTATATAGTGCAGTACTAAAGAGGGATTAGGGACCTGTTTCGATCACATCCAGTGTTTTCCTTGGCACAGTTGAATAAGATTAGTCTTATTCGTCATTAGTCATTATATTTAAAGACATTGAAAAAGTGTCGTTAAGTAGCACATATAGACAACTTGACAGAATATTAGCAGAGATTCAGATATCATAGATCACCCAGCGGTTGCTCGAATTAAATATAATGGTGAGCAATTGCTTACAGCTAGAATTGCACATTATTAGGGTACTGTTTTGGACACTCAGTGTGGCACAGATGCAAAACGACCTGAAACTGAATTACAACTAAACACAATCAATAAAGCAAATAAAAACTACACACAATTTTGTTGTTCCCCCACATGTCAGACCAGACATTATGCGTCCATAATACACTTATATATATATTAACACACTAATAATAAGTACATTCGCTATTAACAAGTGTCTATGAAACAACAGACAATCCCGAGGGACCTACCACTGAGTTGGAGCAGTTCAGGAGGCAGAGGACACACAGGATGAACCACCTTCTTCTGTACACTCTGAACTCGCCGGGTTTCCTCAGAGCTGGGCTGCATTCAGCTCGTGTCTGGGTGTTGAGTGCTCCATCATCCATGAGTCAGGCTGGAGGAACAGTGAGCAGAGCGCGGAGATCTTCTCTCAGTCCCACAGGCAGGTCAACATCGCAGGTGGAAGCAGCAGCACTGTTAAACCTCCAATACCGTCTCAACTGTCAACCTCCATAGACCAGCACTTATCAGAGATGCCAAGACTGAGCCAGTATGCTTCTCTTATATTATATGCAAATGTTAGGTAAATCAAGTTCAGATGAGAGGACACACCCCTTCCCATAGTAAATACCATCTGTACATCCTCTTTCTCTCAGTGTAAATATGTGCACAAAATATTTTGTGGAGACAAACTTACATGTAAACATCTGAATGCAACAGATTGAGGGAAAAAGACAAAGCTGAACAGTAATGATGCTTTAGAGTGTGCAGACATGTGTCCCTGTAGAGGATGTGGCTCATTTACACTTAAAGTAAACAGTAAGTAAACAGCTGCCAACATGGTCAGGTCAGGCCATCCCAGCAAGTTCAGCCCAAGAGCAGACCACAAGATGAGTAAAGAAGTCATTCCAACAATCCTAAAATGTCATCACAGGACACACAGGTAGCTCGTGCCACAGCTGAAGTCAAAATACATGGATAGGGCAGAATGCTCTTATCAAACACAGGAGAGAAGAGAGATATCATTATCTGAAGCACAAGAAGAGGATAGTCTAGAGAATGAAGTACAGTGCTTGAAACATCACGAGCATTGAGGAATGTGAAGAAGACAATTATGGGGAAAGCAGTGAAGAAGAAACCTGAGAAGACCTCAGAAGTCTACTAGATTACTCATGCAGCGTTGTCAGATATACAGATGTTCAGATTCTCAGATCAGATAAGTCAAAAACTTATTTTAAGTCATATATAAGTCAAAAATCTCTCCGGGGGGGGGGGCTCGAATGGTCCAGCAGAATAAGGTTATGTTACTTTGACCAGGGGAATTGCTGACCAAAGGATCGCTGGCTGCATTAGAACCCTCCCAGTGTTGAAAGCACTGCATGGGATAGTGGGAAAATATGTATGGGTTGGGTAATTGGTGATCCATATTGGGGAGAAAATGGGAAAAGTCAGAAATAAAACTGGGAAAAAGCATCTGGCAGCATTTATTTTCATTCGGGCCTAAAACGTGCCAGTTTACCTTATATGATGAGGAAGGAGGAGTTTGACTTGACCACTGCTGTATGATTACAAATAAAAATTGATAGAATTAGCAGATCTATTCGTTACAGGAATCTAGTTTGGTCATCAGAAAGCAAACATACCTAAGCAGACTGGTATTTCCAGAGAGTGATGCACCCACTGCCAGATCTGATAATGAAAGGTTTCAAGAACTCAGTGATGATCCATTTCAGTGGTCTCTTTTATCCATTGGATGATGTACGGTGACACAATTTCCTTATGCACCTGTCCAGCTGCAGAGCTGTTAAACTATCGGGCACATGTTCCTTCAGAGTTCAACCATAAACCCAGAGCCGTGGAAAGCTACCGAATTCCATTTGTTCCTTTTATATACTGGGCCAGCATGCCTACAAGTCTGAATATACCAACTCACACTCATGACAACTTCATGTTGTAGTCGGCAGCCATACCCAGAGTAGGTTTGGTTGAAGGTCATGCTGTGGACCATTTGTGGACCACTGCAGTCAACTTTATGGAAATTAAATAAATAAGGAAATGGGTTGTTTCACCTTAGCAAAGAAACTAAAAGGTGTGGAGTCCTGAATAACATATCCTGCCACCTTTTCGAAAATGTTCTCAGACAGCTCAAAAAAAGATTTGCAAGCCTGAAAAGCCCATATAGCAAGTGATGCGCCATCTTTTCTCAGAGAAAAGCAAAAGCGTGAGAGTGATCCCTGCTGTACCCATGATCTGAAGATGGAGCACAGGAATGACCCAGTGCCACATGACATTAATACATTTCAGCAGTTCAGAAAATTCAGTGTACAGGTGTTCAGATCATTTAAGGCTCAGAAGACCATTCTTGTTTACGTATCCTCTGCCATCCTCTGACGTTGATATCTATCACCTGTCTGACCTGACTCATCAACTGCACAGCACATGTCCACTGTACCACTTATACATCAATACCATTACAACCATTACAACCATGCCTGTAGCTTATTATGATTTGACAGAAGACTGTAACAGAGGAGGAGTACTCACAGGCTGGGGTCTGCTTTCTGCTTTGTTGGTAGGAAGCCAGTCCCCCCACTAATAAGTGGAGCCAAGAATGATAGATGACAGGGTTAAAAGGGAGGAAGGGTGATGGGGTGCTGGAGGATTGCAAAGAAAAGTGAACAAGGTAGATATGGAATTGTGTTATTTTATAACTCCACTTCTACGATTCTTTTTTCTTCAGGAATGTACCTGGTTTGTTTTATTCCCAAAGGAAAGAATCAACCAAAGTCATATACTTCATATTTACAAATCAAGGAACAATTTAAAATACTCAATAAACACATTCTTTGGATCTCTTAAAGATTAAGTTAAAAAAAATCTGCCTTTAATTAGTGTTTCTTATGATGAAAAGTATATAACACATTGTTTGAGTGGTTTAACAACAACTAATGATATGATTTTCTGAGAAAATCTGAAAGTCTGGCCTGTTTAGGAGATTTCCGGCCACATGGGTATCTTCTATATTAACGTTCAGTCTAATAGATGCCAAGCTCATAGATCACAGGTAGATGCAGAGTTTACAGTTATCCTAGATCAGAATAATAAACATGATCAGAATATATATTTGGACACATTCACATATGGGCGGTGAGGCACAGGTTGGAACAAAATAAAATGTTTGGGGGTCGTTTTACTTCTACCGGTGAATGACATCTGTACAATGCATGCTGGGTAGTGTAGTCAAAGAATAACAATGAAAAAAAATGCTATAAAATCTAGAATTGTGTAAAACCAATGAGGTTTACAGAGGCAAAGTGGCACAACAGAAAAGTGCTACACACAACAAATGACATATTATACACTAGTGTGCGACCCGTTTAAGTAGAGGACAATTATTAATTTCGCCTAGTTTAAAGCAATATTTTCTGGCATTATTATTCATATAGTTAAATATTACAAATTAAAACATCATACCACACATTAAAAAATGTAACAAGCACATATTTTAAATGTTGAAGTTTTTGGGTTTTAAGTACTTGGTAATTAAATATAAACAATCAGGAAAACCTGAAAAACACATGAATATGATGCTAAAGCCTGTTTTAAAAAGGACACTCTGGGCAAAATTTTAAAAAGAAATTACACTTCTGATGATGTATCGATGATCAAATGACTAGAAAATGAGAGTGTGTCCAAGCAAGTCCTTGAGGGTAAATGTATCAAAATGCTAATAAAACATCAGTATAGTCTTTCACTCAGGGATGTTTGTTAACACTTCATCTTTGACAGTATAAAATGATTAAATTCAAAATTAGTGCATTTAACAGAATTAGTCTTCAACAGAATACCATTAGTGCATAATTAAACAGTCATCTGAAAGGCACAACTGAAATATGACACAAATGAAACATGCGTACTGGCCTCCTACATTTGTGCTGCAGTAGTCTCGAGATTCAGACTTCCTGATTAAACACTAGAAAAGCCCATTTCTGATGCAGGCAAAAATGGATAATAATGGCTGTTATTTGGGTTTACTAGTCTATTATGCAGTTGCTGGGCCAAGAGTAAAGCTTGATTAAGCAGCACTGGGATTCTCAGTGAGTGTATGACATATTTGCAAAATGCATGCTGGGTACTATAGTAAAAGAACAACAGTGAACAAAAACACTGTAAAATCATGAATTGTGTGAAACCAATGAGGCTGAAAGAAGCAAAGCTGCACAACAGAAAAGTGCTACACACAACTAATGACCTATTATACACTAGTGTGAGACCCGTTCAAGTAGATGACAAAATTACTTATTTTATTACAATCATTATTCTATTGTAAACATATTGTTAACACACTGGCAAAAAGTGGCAACTTTGTAAGTGGGTTTAGGTCCACTGGACTGCGCTGTCGGTAAGGATGACTGAAGAGAGCTGCAGAACGCATGGATCTAATATGATCTTGCTAGTGTGTAAACTGCATTAGTAATCACTAAAAAAACAACAAAACACCATGTTACATTAGCCTAGTTCAAATGAAATATTTTCTGAAATGATCATTTAGAGATTGTTCAAAAGACAATAGTACCATTATTTGTTAAATATTACAAATTAAAAGACATACAGTACATTAGTAAAGATTTAACCATGTAACATATTCTTTTTTGGGAATGTTGAGGCTTGTGTTTAAGTACCTGGTTTCCAAATAGACAAATTAAATAAAAAGAAAACAACCCACAAAACCTTGAAAAACAGGCATGATACTAATGCCTGTTTTAAAGGGACATGCAGGACAAGACTAACCCTTCTGATGATGTATCAAAAAGTTGGAAGGCCACAAAAAAAAAAAAATCAGATTTCTTCCCATCGTGTCAAAAATGGTTAGAAAAAAGCTAGCGGGCGTGCTAAGCAAGCCCTTATTGCATGATGGTGGAGCTAAATGTATAAAAATGCTAATTAAACATTTAATTTGTTTTTACTCAAAAATGTTCTTTCATTTTGTCTAGTAGATGAATATACTACATAATATATTAAATAATACAGTATATACTACATAATAAACAAGAATATGTACCATATTAGTACACAGCAAGCTGATTGGCTGGTGAGCTGATTAGGTCAGTGGTTCTGAAGTCCAGTCCTGTACAGTTTCCACTACTTCCTACCGAACACAACTGATCCAGCTCATGGAGGTCTTGATACTTAGCTGATGAGCTAGATCAAATAAGTTATCTCAGGTGAATTTTTGAAAATGTAGAAGGCAAGGAGTCCCCTGGGATCACTGGAGCGGGTCATTTGCTGTTTGCCCTCACGTGTTAGAAAGTCCTATAATTTTTTATATAGGAAAAATAAATATTTTATGCTGTTCTACAGTTGTTTGTATAAAACCACATTTTTTAAATGTAAAAAAGCTGCATATAAACTCCTTCATTTTGGCTCAGGAGTGCCATCTAGTGTTTGTCCATCCTAAAAGACACGTGTGCCTACACTTCCTTATGTGTCTCCGATATGTGGTAGTTTTGATGCTGCAGGGGAGCTAGAAGGAGTTCAAAAAGCCCATCCTATAACGTCCACCCCATGACCAGTGTAGTTGTAGTGTACTCCCTCCCACCTGTTGATACATCATAAGAAGGGGCTTTTCCAAGTCTGGTTGGAGTCCAGATCATCACAATCACTGTTACAGTAAGTCAGTGGTTTATATTGCTGTACGTCCAGCTGTTCTGTGCTGGATGTCAAGTGTCCATGGAGTCGTCTGTCTCTCTTCTCAGCGTCTGCTCGGACTCTGTCTGTGAGAAGTCTGCAGCTGCGTCGGCCTCTGCGCGAAGTCGTCTGTACTCTGTGTGGAAGAAGATCACGAAGCAGCAGGAAGCCACACAACACAGCCCTGCCATCACCAGCACCGGCACTGTGTGTGTGTGTGTAGGTAGAGATGAAAAAAAGAGAGTGTGAGAAGACAAATCAATGACTGGACCTCAGCCCAACACTATCATTATGAAGACACGTCTGGCCAAATACCACCCAGCAGCAGTCTCAATCTCGGCCTGTTCCCTTTCCCTGTTCACTGCTGCTCTACTCACACACGGTCTCATATTGCAGGGAGGAGAGAAGCGTAAATGACGCACTTACTGCTCTCTTATAGCTGATGAATCTTAACCTGATGCAACCTCTTAACCTTAAACAGGACGCTTCCATATTTCCATATTTTCTGAAAATGCTAAATGTTTCACACATCAACTGATATAAGAGCTGTAGTTTATCTCACAAGTAGTTTGAGGGCCTTGTCCAAAACTGCTTACCAGGAAATCAAGAGTGTTTTTTCATGTATGGTAGTAGTTCGTAATTGTAGAAATCTACATGCTGTAAAATTAAAATTTACATTAATAATAAAACTAAAGATGTTAAAAATGCTATATCTTATTATATTTAGATATTTTATTAGGCCTAAATGCAGTGGTTTTGCCCAGTAACCACAGTGCATTTAGGGGGAACACATAATAACATGGAGAAATGGTGATAGACATGGGTCTGGCCCTGCTAACACTGATGAATAGACTGGACCAGTGTCCTTTTTGTATGTGTTTATTTGATGAGGATCTTTTTGGGCACATGAACTAACCTGTAACCTGAACTGAAACTTTCCAGCCTGCTACCACTGAAAAGTTAAAAGCACTTTTTAATAAACAACATTCTAAGAGGGGTTGAAAAGGTAACCCTGATATCAAGATTACTGGCTCTCTTTTGCAATCTTTTTGTGCATGAACCAGACAAAGATGTGATCTTTATGATCCTAACCAATTAAACAAGACAAGGAATTTATAGAGCAAACTGAGTATGACATGAAAAAGTGGACGATATAGTCTGCTCTACTTAATGCACAGTGGCTACTCAGAGAAACCATCTTAGGAATGATCTTTGACCTTTGAATACATGGCAAATGGGCCAGAGTATAGTTACTTACCATTATTAAAGTGGTAGTTTGTCATTAAATCTAATTTTCACAGTATTTTATCCTACCACAAATGGAGTAAATCAGTCAAGATATGTTTAGTGTCTGATGTTTGCTTTTTTTAACATTTTTACTGGGGCTATAAGGCTAATATAGCTAAAACGGAATGAAAGCCTAGAGTCACCAATTAACGTCATGCAAACTCAATGCCAAGGGCACACTGACTTATACGGTTTCTGATAATATATGACATGCTGTTATGTATAAAAATGGACAAATGTGGATGTGTAGCTTAAAAGGTTTTAGCCAATTAATGTCAGAAGCTGCGTTAGAAACCATATACGATCAAGTTAATTTGAGATTACCTGGCAGCTCAATGTGGTTTGAAACAACTGTGTAATTACTTCAATTCAATTCAGTTGTAATTCGTTTGTATAGCACTTTTCACAACAGGATTAGTCACAAAGCAGCTTTGCAGAGATTCTGACCCAAACCATATTTGAGCCAGCCAAGCCAGAGGCGACAG
Source organism: Salminus brasiliensis (assembly GCF_030463535.1). Taxonomy (NCBI): domain Eukaryota; kingdom Metazoa; phylum Chordata; class Actinopteri; order Characiformes; family Bryconidae; genus Salminus; species Salminus brasiliensis. The sequence goes on from NC_132879.1 coordinate 17,019,283, forward strand.
TGGTAAGGAACAAAACCCTCAGTTCAAGAGGAAGAAACTTAGAGAGGAACTAACACTCAAAAGGGGAACCCCTCCTTCTTTGGTCAACACCAGTTAGCAGAACAAGAAAAGCAAGAATAAAAATGGAGTTACAAGAAAGAAATTGAATGAAAAGAAGACTCAGCTGCTCAGATGAATGAATGTGAAATATTTGAGAACTATGACTAATGAAAGAGCAAGCTATGGGTTATGAGAATGGGAGTAGGTAGCAACACCACCTTTCCAGTGACAGACTAGTTCCATTCCCCAGCCAGGCAAGCATACCACACTTCACCAAGAAGAGTCCTTGGGGAGGCCTAGTGCTCCATTCACCTAGCTGTGTGACATGATTCAAATATAAGCCGCTCTGCATAAGAGCGTGAGCCAAATCACTAAATGTAAATTTGAGGACACATGTTTAGTGCTGTTGTAGAAGGAGAGGAGATGAAACTGGTGTAGAGTCCATGCAAGCTAAACAGTCACAATTATGCAGCTTCATTTTGCTGTGAACAACTCGACCCAAGAATCCGGAGTAAGACGGCATTGAAGCAGGCTGTAGGGAAGCGGATAGCTGGCTTGGCGAAACAACAAGGCAGACAGCAGGAACAGGTCACCTCAGGTCATGTGATAAGGCATACAGTTTGCACAGTTCTATATACTGTGGGGTATAAGTGTCTGTTATTGGTTAGCTACATTGGCTACATTATAGCTCCGGTGCAAACCTAGCAGCTAACTGATCAACTAAATAATTGTTAAATCAGTTTTTTGGGTGAATTACTTTTGCTTTAAAAATGCTGACTGCTGGGCTTGTGTGTAACTAGCTTTCCAGAGTGGCTGAGGTGTGATCTTTTGTACCTTTCATATGCTAATAGGGGCAAATACAAACGAGTGGTGGGTGGGGCTGGTGAGACTAGCGCTGTATTGGGACTATTATTCTGAGGCACTTTGTATTTAACACTGGCCCTGCTGTGGTTTGGGGGCTTCTCTTTAAGACTACTTGCTGAGCCATTGCTTAGGTAACTGCTTCCAAATGAGCCCACACCCTGAACACCCTGAGCTGAGAATTCCACTTATTCGTGGCTTGATGAAGAGGTAGTGAAAGTAGCACACTGATCATTGCTTTCTAAGGCGTACGCTACAGCACGTGATGAGTACAGCAACTCAATATATTGACACTTTCAGTTGCTGTTTTCTTAGCTTTGTGTTTTGCTCACTTTTGCTCAGTTTTTCTCCCATTCTCTCCAAGTCTGTCACATTAAGAGATGCTCTAAGATTAGTGGACCGTGCACTTACCCTTCCAGCTTAGGTTGGCATCCCCACCAGCAGCACACACGGAGACAGGGGAGTCTGCCAGTTTCTTGGTCAGAGCTTGCAAGAGCTCAATGTAGATGATGGACTGGATCTGCCTAATGAATTCATAATAAAGAGTGAATAGCTTTACTGAGCTGGCCAGAAACTTCATTCACTAGAAAGTCTAGACCTGTATCGCATTGTCGCCTTTTATGTTGTGTGAACACTTTATAATGAATGGACTAATAGAAATCTAAAAGTACATTAAGGAAAGTCATATTAGATTACCTTCACACTTAGATAATGTACATTTAGACATAAGTATTGTCAATTATAATATTATTATGATTATTAACTGAATTTGGATCAAGATTGAGCATTAGCGAGCCTTACAATACATTTATACTGATTACTGGAGAGAGTTACAGAACCTCAACTGGTTCTGTAAGGCTCTGGCTTCTGGTAAATGATAAAATAAATTATCAACTCGGCTAGCTTTCAATATCAGTTTATATTTTTAATGGCACAGATGGCATGAAACACTGTTAACATCCAGTGGTTCTTTGCATTCATTGGTTGTAGATCAAAATATTACCAAACCTGGTTATTGGCACCCTTCTTCAGGACTCTACACCACAGAGCAGATCTCATGTACCAGAGATTCATTTTGTTGCTGTTAGCAAAAACACTGTATCCATAAAACGGCCTCTTTATAGGAGGAGGAATAAACTGCTTCATTTTCAATGAAAATTAAAAAACGCTTTGTAGTTAATTGACGAGCATTTCTATTGGTCCATTCATCATATTTCATCATAATATTGTAAAGCACAACTGCCAGATTTGCATTACGCCAAAATAAATACAAGAGATACCAGGTTTTTGCATGACCGTGACAATTTGCCTAATTTGCATGTTTTTTTCTGACAGTGTATTGTGTATAAGGTGTATGATATACCCTGAAATAAAGATCAGACCAGCTGACGTTGCTTCTCCGACTGGATAGGAGCACTCTACTGACAGTTCCATGGCAACCGGATAGATGGAGAATCCAAATAAACCAAAAAGAGCACAAACTACCCCGACTGCAGCTTTCTGCTCCCTCATCTGAGAAACCTGGGAAAAACACAGAGCACACTTAATGAATGGGAAGTATAGAGAATCTAAACCAGGGCTATCAAATCTGCGGCCTGACAGACAAAAATCTGCATTCCTGCCGCCAATTTCACACAGATCTTCTTCTGGCCTTAACGCTGAAATGATTGGACACCCTTGTTTTAAAAGCATCAGGGGTCTGATTGTGCTACTCACCACAGCAAACGCAGTGCAGGCCAGAGATGTAAGGCACATGTTTATTTTGGTAGCCTCCGTGAACCTCTTTGTCTTGTCCACAAAAATGCCAAGTAGAGCAGCACCGATCACCCCAAACACAATGAAGAGAGCTCCACACACTCCGGCAAAATCCTGCCAACACAGCAGATAAAAACGAGGGATTGTAGTATAAAGACACCTGTCTGGAAGGTCCACTGGAAATGGAAGGAATATGGCCCATGTGTAAATCTGCTTAGAGCAGGCCATCCTCACAAATTGAGTGAATATGACAACTGTTGCCCGGTTCTTCACCAGTCAAAGATTTGATGAGTGTGCAGCAAAGAGAATTAAATCTGGACTACAGTTCACCCAGAGGCATGTGGGATACTCCAAGCTCAACTAGAACCCACATGATGATGAAACCAAAATGGAGTTTTTTTGCCCATGAGACTAGACGCTATGTTTGGAGGAATCCGAACAGTGCACATCTCCACAAATACTCCATCTCCACTGTGAAGCATGGTGGTGGCAGAATCAAGTTAACTTTTTCTGAGTGGTCATAGGTGTCTTGCTGGCCTCTCTCACTAGTCCCCTTCTTGCACGGTCAAATTAGATTGACCATGATTCCATTTACAAAAGCAATAAAAGGGAAAAACGTCCAAGGGGGGTGAACACTTCTTATAGGCACTGTAGCCTACAGTGTGCATCATGTCTCATCATTGCTGTTCCTAAGATATGTTTTTTTCAATCCCCATTTTTCTACCAATTTAACCATTTCTAATTCGACTCCCCCGCCACATGATGCTACCAGCACTGTTAGTGTCAAGGCTATTACATACTTCAGAGTCCTATGAGGTTCCACCTTGGAGGAGAACATGAAATGCCAGCTTTAAAAAGGTTCTTCACACTTAAACATCTCATTTACAAAAATGGTCATCTAAAAGACCATCCACTGGTTAGCTGGCTTCCTGTAGCTGCCCGCATCAGATTCAAAACCCTGACGCTGGCCTACAAAGCCAAGAATGGACCAGCCCCTCCATACTTGATGGCAATGGTCAAAAGCCGATCCGCACCTAGAGCCCTTCGAGCTTCGAGTACGGCTTGGCTCGACCCGCCATCCCTCAAAATCCGCGGAAGACAAGTGTCCAGGCTTTTTTCTGTCTTGGCACCAAAGTGGTGGAACGAGCTTCCCCTGGGTGTCCGAACGGCCGAGTCGCTCGCTGTCTTCAAACACAGACTGAAGACCCACCTCTTCTGAGAGTACTTGGACGAATAGAGTTCTATGGTCACCTTATTGTCTTGTGTTTAGTAATGTCTAAGCTTAGAGGTATCCTTTGAATTATTGGTCTATTTTAACTAGCTAAAGTTTTTCTTGGGTAAATAGCAAAGCACTTTGTAAGTCGCTCTGGATAAGAGCATCTGCTAAATGCCGTAAATGTAAATGTAAATGTAAAGCTAGAGACCTTTGTTGGCACCCTTATGTTTGAAAGAGTAAACACTAAAATCATCTTCATATCCAGGCTAAACTACATCCTGCTTCTGCAAAATGGCACACACTAGGTCCCACTGAGTTGAGTAACCTCTACACTGACAGGACATCTGGTACCCTTTCCTTTTCCACAAGCTCCTGTGTCCAGCTTGAGTCAGTACAGTTCAAGACCCTCTACTGACTTCACAGTACAGCTAGACTGGCTAAAACATAACTTCTGGAACAATTTTTTTTTTAATAACTGGGACTCATTTTAGAAAGAACACAAACACAGAGATATACTGGTGTCTGCTGTGCATATGTACATCCTGTAACAGCAGGCATAGGTTTGACATGAGTGCAATGTAATGAGGACAAAGGAAAGTTTATTTATATAACAGAAACAAGCGATTTTACTAGACAAAAGTAAATGTGTTCTGTGTTCAAACTGGCGACCAGATGATGACCTTAAAATCCACGCCGTGTTTCAAAGGGTCATTTAGGCTGCCTGTAATTTTGACTTACATTTGCATAGCCTTTGATACACAGGATCTGCTCCAGCAGTGTGAAGAAGCAGGTGAAGATGGCGATGCCTGAGCCAAAACACACCAGCAGGATTAGATAGGCCTTGTTCTTCATCAGCTGCAAGACAAGCACACAGACCCTTCTCAGTTAGGTGATGGGAGCACTTTCATTTATAGCAATCCTTTGGACAAGACCTCCAACAAACCTATGCACACTGTGTTGGACTCTTACGGCGAATGTAGTCTGTTAGTACAGATATTGTCTGAAGTTTGATTCTTTAGTTTTGAACTGAAGCTAAGAAGCAATGGAAACTAACAGGCACCAAGTAGTGAGTGCGCTAACTTGCAGGCCTAAATCTTTCCACACTTTCCTCAAATCCTTATAGGCTGTTAGGTAATATATTTGACTGAACCTGTGTTACATAAAGGGCCCAGCACATTTCCTTCACCCATATTTTAATCACCCACTAGGTTGCAAGCGCTTCACAGTGATCATCAGGTAGGCACGTCCCCTCCTCAGTGTTTTAAGCCCATGACACCTCCGGAAGGCTCAACAGTGAGGTCTGGCATCCCAAACCTACTCCCTTCCAAGCTCAGTTCACAGAACTATCACTTTACCAACCCCATAACTGTAGAGCTACACTGTACCCACTAGTGCTAGACATACTGTTATCTTGTATTTCATACAGAACATCTACAAGAGAAGCAGACCATCTGGAAATGGAAGTTAATGTTTTTTTTTTTTATTTTAAGTAATTTTAAAGAGTTTATGTTGCTTCATACTTTATACAATTTCAACACCATGCAGATAATTACTCCTCAAAGTTCTCAAACTACGCAGAAAAAGTGAAAAAGGTTATACCAGTTTAATGCCCTGTAGGAATGGCTCAGAGCTGGAGGTCTCTGCACTAGCAGAGGGGGGCGTTGGGGGAACGCTCTCCCGGATCCCCACCGTTGCTAGGAAACAGACTACGATGGCAGGTATGGCGTATATAAGGAGCTGCAACAGTGACAGACAGTGTGGGTATAAGAGCATAGCTACGTACAGCGTGTAAAACAAGCTGAGACATTAATGACAGTTCGTTTACATCTTACCAGTGTAAAAAGACTGCTGGTCTCACTAACGATCAGGGGAGAGAGGACATTAGCAAAGAGCAGTCCAAGAGGGTTTGCTGTAAGAGGAATATTAGTGTCAGCTGTAGCATTTACTCTTACTTTACTTTTCAAGTAAATAAATAAAGACTCACACATGGAGGCGATCATGTTAGCTGTAGCACGTTGGTGCTCAGGGAACCAGAGTGCCGCCAGTTTGGTGGGGGAGAAGATAACCAGAGGCTGGGCCACAGCCCCCAGAGTCTGCCCTGCCATCACCACGGGGAACATGGCCCACTCTGGGACGAAGCTGAGCACTCCCAGCACTCGCATTATACTGCCAATCATGTTGAGCCAGGAACCCAGGACCAGCTGAGTTAATGAGAACATGCACACTTAGAGACCTGCAAACTCTTAAAAAGCAAAAGTTTGTTCAAGGGTTTTTAGTAAAGTAAATAAGTTCTGTACTGAACTAGGACAGCTCAAGGAACCATTTGGGTGTTTTTGTCTGGTTAATGGGTTCTTTAGATGGAAAACATTTCTGACAAAGACATTTTTGCTTAGAGTATTAATGCAGTCCCAATTTCTACATTTTCAAAATGTTTATTTGCTTTTGCTTGGACAGTGACAATGCCTTTGATGTAATTTTAGGTAACTATCCATAATATTAGACCTGTCTATCTTACATCTTGAGTGAATCTTGTCAGGGTTTAGGCCAAATCTTCTATTATTGTAAAGCCCTGAACCATGTGTGTGTAAAATGTCTTGTTTTAGAGGTCTAAAGCTCTGCAGATTAGTGTTTCAGATTAGTTTTTTCTCCTCTAACACTCTGCATTCAGCTCACAGAGAGCTTGCTAATGCGCTAATGAGTTGAATCAGGTGTGTTTAGTGATGTAGAACACTAATCTCTGGAATTTTAATGTCCTCACAAAACATAAAGTATTCATTATTCAAAACACATTCATTATTTTGTATTGGTATTCCTAAAAAATCTTCTATACTCTCTGTTACATTTACTTTCATCAAGCACATTTCACCTTTCAGGAATGTCAAAGAGGTCACATACAGCTTCCTATTTTACAGGTCTACTATGAAGTAATATCCAGGCCAAACGCCCATCATAAAATACATATCCAATTCTAACAACTAATGTCTCTCTGGTGGTTCTCATGGGTCTGTTTTCTGACAGCACCAGATCAGCTGGCGTCAGCTGGAGTTCTTCCTATTAAATCAATCAAAATGCTGTATCGTGAATTTAACAATGTGCCTGCTATTAAACAAAACAGATAGTGTAATTAATCAGCTGTGTGAAAAGAAAGTATGTGCTGCATTTGTGTTATTCTCCATACGGTCAGACGCAGTCCCAGGGTATCCAGCATCCATGTGGAGACAAGGCTGAGAGGAATGGCCACCACCATATAAACCAGAGAGAGCCAGTTGACCTGGTCCAGAGACACTCGCAGGTCCTCTGCTGTCCGATCCGCCACAGGTGCAAAGGTCAGCCATTGCTAGACAGCAACATGCAAACAACACAGCAGCCAGTCATTCAGTATCATGCAGTATATATATACATATATATATATATATATATACACACACACACACACTATGTGACTTGGCCATGCAATCTATGTTTTTTGGTGTGGGTTGTGTATTAAACTTCTTTGTGTGTGACCTAAGAATGCCTATGCTTTTCCACACTATCATTCAGCCCTAGAATTTAGTCATGAAGACAAAAAAAGGGGAAGTCTTATTTCCCCACAACATGTGCAAATTAGGAAAGCACATGTCACACTCACATGACCTGACACCATTCATTTATTTAGAACTGAGGCATCATGACCCATTCGCATGCTCAGCGTTAGTGCTGCACGAGACCTCACACAACAAAAGCTTTTGTTGACATTCCAAAATATTGAATTTCTGCAGCCAAGTGTAGGACTCTGGTCAGCTGATAGGATTCCACAATACCACCACTGTTTCCCTGTACCATCACACTCTCTCCCTCTCTCTCTCTCTCTCTCTCACACACACACACACACACACACACACACAGTCAAATTATATTCCATTTTATTTATATTTACATTTGCAGTTCTGTTAATTATGTTCTCTAATAGCATTTAACCTTAAACTCCAGGCTTATTGCTGAATGAATTACTCAGTGACCACCATGAATAACTATGAGAGTGAGGAAGTTAAGCCTGGACCTGCCTACAGGCCCCTAAAGATTAAGGGGTTAAAACATAAAGGGAGAGATAATCTACTTACACAGGGATAAATATGGATATGGATATGGGTATCAGATGAATATCAGCAAAAAATGTTGAATAAAAATGAATCAGATCCAATTCTGTAAACAACATAGCCCAAAATAGCTCATATTCACACTATGTGACGTAATGTAATCTACTGTGTGTGATTCGTCCTGTGGAGTACTCGCGTTTGGGTAGTTTGAGCATGATGGCCTACTTTTAGATGCTCATCTTAAGGGAAGTAATCTCATTAAAAACAGCTTATTTTAAAGCTTAGTGTACCGCTGTACTTGAACCCTGCCACATAACATTGACATAACCATGTCATATTATGGCAGATGTCATATGCTGTAATAACAACAGATTACATCCACTAATTTAACAGTGTTATGCTACCATTACCGCTAATCATCATGACAATTACCAGTAAAAGAACATAAAACTGCTATATTTCTGGACACTGCATGTCAGCGTGGTTTGGGAACCCTGTATGCAAGATTTGTAAAGCACAGAAAGGTTTGGGCGACGTTTTGTTGGTTCTCTTAAAGTAAATGAGTAAACAAATTCTCTACTGAACCGACTTTTTTAGTAATTCTAGAGCCCAATTTCTACTTATCTGCTAAATTTAACATTTTGGAAAAACATTCATGCACATTTAGCAAAGAAACTGTGCAAAAACCTTGCTGTCCAATGAAAAAGCTGTATTACCATTTCTGTCCGTTTCTAGTTTTCTGAATTGTATGAACCCTGCAGCTGCTTTGTACACTGTGTAAATGAATCTGGATAAATCGACCAATAGAAAAATATCTAAATTACTCTAAATAAACTCCATTCACAGTTAATAACATTTTTGCCTTCTCTTGTAAGGCACCATTTTGGAGATACGTGTTTGGAATGATAGAAACATCAACATATTCATGTAAATCACTTTTTCAGTCACTCCTGTAATGTACTGCTTTAACATGGGATGAACAGGTTTACTCAGTAAATCAGCACAGGTTTACCCAGTAGAACTGAGACAGTCCATGGGTGTCAAACCGAGGTCATAGAAAGCCACAACACTGCAGAGCACAGTGTTTACACTGATCTCGCTCATGAAATGCTTTGAAATTCGCCCTAAAAGGTTGAGGTTTCTGACTGAAAAGCAGTCTGTCGTTTAGCCATGCTTTTAGTTTGAAAAATAAAGCCTTCGTGCACAGAGACGCAGAGATTATCCAGATGTGTAAAGAGAACTGAGAATTGATGGTCTGATGGTCAGAGTGCGTTGTTGGTTTTCTGTTTCATTTAGAATGGGAATGACCTCTGGAGGTACTATGGGTCACACCAAACCTTCAACAGCTAATGTGCCTACTTCACTTTTGTAGTCAATAATGTTAGTTTGACCTCTTGAGATACTCTTGGTATGATATGGGCTGAACTGATTGGTCCTTTAACCCAACGCTGAAAAACAGCTTAAGATGGCCATTCTACCAGCCAGTTTAACCATGGTTGATGCAGGCAACATGAGACATTAGGTGATGGGCCAGTGTGTTAGATATAATGGTAGAATACATACGAAATCACGTTCGATTCCCTAAGGAAGCTTTCGATGGACAGTAGTGTTTGTCAATGTGAAGAACTTTAGGTATGTGTAAAACACTTCCATCCACATAAAGCAGCTAAAGGTTCTGGGAAGAACGATACATTCACACTCATAGTCAAGGAGCTGAGAGTATGATAAAGAAACAGTTGTGACCTATTTATTTTTTATTAACCCAGTATCTGAACCATCCCAGGAGGCACCAGTTGATAATGTGACGTCAGAAAGAGGTCGACTCTACGCCACACAGACATTTTATTTTCACTGAAAATGAAAATCGGGTTGATGTTAAAACCCAGCTCAGTACAGCTGTTGGATTTTGGTGGAAATCGAGGTCAGACGTTCTGGTTAAGTAACACCATGACTTAAAACCAACAACATATCAATATCTAACAACGTTACAATTTTACGTTGTGTAGACGTTTACATTATTAAGTTTAACTGGGTTTTGGTCACCATATCTTAATGACATGCCGGTATTTAACATCAGCATGACGTTGCAATGTTTGGAATTTGGTTTCTTAACATCACAACTTAAAACCAACAAAATATCAACGTCAGCTGCCGTCACTATAGATCAAATTGACTTTGGTATTAGACGTTGTCTTGACGTTGAATTTTGGCTACCCGATGTGACGACCTACATTCAAGAAGATAACAACGTCTAGCCAGCTGGGATAAAGCTTGTCGACACTGTTACTTTTCCCATGTAGGAAAAACACACCATGTTTGCTAAAACTGGACGTAGCATAGACGTTCATATGATGGTCATCGCATCTCACAACGAAATGTTTTTTGTATTTACATCAATAGGACATTGCGAGGTTTGGAAGACGTTGGAATTTGGTTACTTAACATCACAACTTAAGACCAACAAAATATCGACGTCAGCTGTCGTCACTGTACGTCAAATTGACTTTGGCATTAGACGTTGTCTTGACGTTCTTCACTCGACGTCACGACCTACATTCAAGTACGTATCAACGTCTTTCAACGTTGGCGGCCAACTGGGATAAAGCCTGTTGACACTGTCGATTTTCCCATTTAGGAAAACACGCCATGTTCGCTGGACGTTGGACGTTGCGTGGACGTTCATATGATGAAGTTTAGTTGGTTTTGGTCATCACATCTCACAACGAAATGTTGGTATTTTACATCAATAGGACGTTGCGACGTTTGGAAGACGTAACGTCACAATTTAAAACCAACAAAAGAACCGTCACTATATTAGACGGCATTAGACGTTGTCTTGACGTGCTTCCCTCGACGTCACGACCTACATTCAACTATATAGCGACAATAACGTCTATCAACGTTCGCTCAAACTGGAATAAGCAACAGTTTCCTGAGGCTCAGTCCGGGCTGTCGAGTCAAACAACAGACAACAGACCTACCACTGAGTTGGAGCAGTTCAGGAGGCAGAGGACACACAGGATGAACCACCTTCTTCTGTACACTCTGAACTCGCCGGGTTTCCTCAGAGCTGGGCTGCGTTCAGCTCGTGTCTGGGTGTTGAGTGCTCCATCATCCATGAGTCAGGCTGGAGGAACAGTGAGCAGAGCGCGGAGATCTTCTCCCAGTCCCACAGGCAGGTCAACACCGCAGGAGGAAGCATTACTAACCTCTCTCAGCTCCCACACTCTTTATGACCCTGCGTCCGTGCGACCCATGACGAGTCGACTCCCAAGCACCTTCACGTTTCTCTGATTCAGTATATAGAGAGTGTCACTGCGGTTGATGGTCGATGGGGTTACTTGGACTCACGGTGAGGAGTGTGCTCTGTGTCCGGCAGTAGAAGCAGAAAGGCAGGTAAAGAGAGCGCAATGAAAGTTAGAGAGTGGGAGGGGCCTGTGGGTAGCCACGCCCTTGCCCTCGTGACCATTGAGTCAGAGCTGGAGCTGCAAGCACGCCTTACCCAAGGCAGCAGCTTTGGCCTGCTGGGAGCTCTGTCCTGCACCTTCACCTGTAGCAAAGGCCAGGTCTTTAATATATGGGTGACCCAGAGTGAGCAGCAAAGTTAGTTCAGAGTCGAGTTAAGAGGCTTTTAATGACGTTTCATTTGTGCACAAATACACAGTGGAGCCAGCTTACGTTTCTCCAGCGCTTCATAAAGTCCAAAGTGCAAACATAGTGCATACATAGAAAAAGAACGAAACCATGAATGCTATATGTATATATATATGACTGACATATACCACAATAAACAGACAAGATAGATCCAAGTCACTATACGAATACAGGCTTGTACAGTAGTCCTGAGTGCAGAATAAGTGGGACATACAATAGTGCAAGGTCAACAGACAGACAAACACAAGACCAGGTGCATAGACAATAAGTACAAGGTATAGATAGGTAGCTACACTATAGGGACAACAGTATCGTGACACATTCTGATTCATAGCTTCTTCTGAAATCAGAGGTATTAAAAAGACCCCATACTGCTTTAGTTGGAGACATTAAGTAACTGTGGCATTCATAGTTCGTGAGATCAGGATGTTGGATGATCACCGTCCCACCTCCTCCTAAAAGCTCCACAGCTTTATACTCCTCCTTTATACTGGCATTAGGCATGGTGGCAGTACATTCATGTTCATCTGCTCCAGAAAGCCCTATTTTACTGGCAGTACTGCTCTACAGGAATGAGACAAGCTGTGTGTGTATTTGCATATCTGTGTCGGTAATAGGTGCAACTCAGAGTAGCTCCATGCATTCACTAGAGGGGTTGTCCACAAACATTTGGACATTTTTGGCATTAATGATGCCAAAGGACAGTTGTCCAGTAGCATGCTACAACATGGGTGAATACACATTATTTAAAAAGTACTAGTAATAAACTACATAGACCACAGGGCCTATAAATATGGAGATTGTACATTAGTGAATGTGTTAAGAGGCAATGTTGTGCAAAGAGATTATTATTAATTACAATAGATGTGTGGTGAGGACAAGATGACAAGATATGTAACTCCACATGACATAGAAGGGGCCAGGGCTGGGTCAGCTCCAACTGACCTCCTAAACCTGGCAAATAACAGGTAAGTAAAATCAGGTGTGCTTGGGAAGGAATTCAGCCCCCCAGGACCCTTATGTTACACAGTCAGCTGAGGTAGTAGTATACAGTACTTCTGTTCATACAGATACATATTTAGCAGCACTATTTCTTGATAAATGTGAAAGGTGAGTGCATCTATTAAAATCTATTATTACACAAATATTGTCCATGTAAAAGTCCAGTAAGCATAAGGTCTAATAAGGTCACTTTTGATACTCTTGATATGGAATTGTCTGACTAGCATGTCCATGCTGGTTCATGCTGGTCATGTTGGTTGACGAGTGGTCATTCTGGTAGACCATATAAACCATCAAACTCAAATGAGAACATACTCTATGCTGGGCATCAGCGTAACCAGCCTGACCGCCAAGCTGAGTTTTTTTCATCAGGGAAATGAGAGTTGTCTCTGATTGACAAACAACTGGGCCTCTGACTGAAACTGACTTTCAGCACTACACACAGCCTCTGTCCGAGCTGTATTAGCATGGCCCAATAAAAGTGTTAATGAACAGTCAGTGTTTGTTTTGACCCTGCAGGTTCACTGACCACTGTCCATTCAGATAGCTAGTCCTATCTTAGTGAGGTAGCAGTGAGTTCTGACACTGAGTTGGATGTTATGTCTGTTTGTGTCTATAGGTCATAGATATCCATGTTTAGCGGTGCCATATGGGGGGAGGGGGGAGTTAGAACGATTGTAAGGGCATGTTATTGACAGGGGCCCTGAAAAAATGTACTAATAGAGTATTTTGGTTAATTGCTAGAGTTGGAGAGCCCAGTGTAATACATTTTCTCGAGGCCCTAAATGCTCTGGCTGCTCCCCTGGTTAGAGAGAATTTTATTAACAAGTGGCCTGAACTCTGTCTGACAGTAGTGGGGCACTGCCTTTGAGAACATGGGTTATAAAGTGATTTGCCAGGCATTTGTCAGGGGGGTTTAAACTAGATGTTTCTTTTCTACGGTCTGAACAACGCCGGTCTAAAGTAAATGTTAGATTTTTGTTAAGAATGAACAGAGCAAAACTACTGTTGCAGACTTTGAAGTTATTGTCAATGGATCAGTGACCTGTGTAATAGAAAGCATCATTTCTGGGGACAGGGCACATATTAAATATTGAACATTTCATAAGTTTCAAGTTCATAAGCATTTTACTACAGTATTATGCAACAGTAATAAGCTATTCACTCACAATAGATTATTTAAAAGTTATCCAAAAGGTTCCAAACAAATCAGGAGTGAGAACATCTGAATTGTTCGACCAAGAGATGTTGCTGGATATTGTGTTGCAAACACACTATCCTGGACATTAAGGGTGTGATGATGTTTTAATTTCATTCTTGAAGCTGATAAACGTCATCTAATGGTGACCTTTGTTGAGCCTAGGTGAGCTTGACATTAGTATGTAGGTTACTGTATTTGCTAACACTCATTTTAATGCAGTAATGGTCAGGGGCACTGCCAGGAACCTTGGGCCCCATAAAAAAATATAACACTGAGCAGTTCTGCCAAAATACTCATTAATACATTAATATATATGTTTAGGGCCCCTGCCAATACAGTATCGCTGCCATACAGCATCGCTGATAATAATAATAATAATAATAATAATAATAATGTTACAGAACTTCAAACACTGTTTTATTCACTTCGCTGCTGACTGTTAGCATGATTAATGAGTCGGATTAAACAGGAGTGTGTTTGCTCTGTGTAATTTTAACACACACCGGCCCACTTCTCATCATTTTAGCCCTTATCATTAAAGTTTGCTGAAAGACTTTGTAGAAAAGAGGACATGTCCTCCTCCTCCCTTTAGTCCTCAAGTGTTAGCTTTAGCATTAACATCTGGAAAGGCAGCTTTCTGAAAGTCACTTTATCAAGAAACTTTCATATCCTCTTTATTAGAAATGAAATGCTGCCACTTCGATGTCTCGTTGCTAAAAGCTTTCTCAGGTTTGATTAATGAAATAATGTTTTTCTGAAGCCTACAGTTGGCCTACAGTTCTCAAACATGTATGCCTGCACTAAAGTCGGACGGATATAACCATAGGAACTGAACGGAACGGAAGTGGGACTTCACAAATGGGTGATACATTTCCACATGCTCGTTTACAAAGCTCATTTTATCCCTTAGAATTAAACAGTCAGTTTTCTATTACCATGCCTTTGAGGCTTATATATGCAAATGGCCTCTGTTCTGATCGGCTGCCCTCTATAGTGCCTTTTTAAAAATAGCAGTCGTGCCTGAAACACTCCCTATAACTTCAACTTGAGCGGGTGAGCTAAACAGCTGTAGGCCGAATAGGTGGAGATATATGTAAAAGTATAGTTTTTTGTGACATGCACTGAAAATGGTCCGTTTTGGCAGATTAGCTTCCATATAAGCACTAGCAAATGAAATGGTACATTTGATTAAAGTTTGATAATGTTTGCATATTACAATATATCAAAAACATGTAAATCATGCACAATTTGATTTTTCACGAGGGTACTTGATTTATTAAATTAACTTTAGCTAAAAATGCTCTCTTCTATGGTGTTTCTGTTGTAATAGATAAGCTTTCTGACGTCCAGTAATACATCTGTAAAGACCAGTTACTTATTGACTTACTTCATTACATGTTTATACATTTATTAGTTAACACATTCATTCATTTACTTTCATTTTTAACAAATTGTGCTTCTCTTTTTATCAGTTTATGGTGTAGTAAATAAGTATTATGTGACTAGAAATGCATTACAAATTGAAAAAATGAAACTCACAAACCCTATTTACAAGTATTTGCAAAACACTTAATCCAAAGTGACCTTCTAAATAGAAACCCCCTTAAAATGACCACAGTGAGGTGAACGGGGCAGATGATCGCCCCTGCAACTCCCCCTCTTCTCCTATTCAGTCCGCCAGGCCTCCTACCGCTCCGCGCATGCGCAGCACGGCCCGGCGCTTCGGCCTCTATCGGAAGCACTCGGCATATTTCGCCTCTTTGTTTTACTGATAGTGGATTTAACTCGGATTCAAGCCCCGATATCCAACGGAGTGCTCCGCTGAGAAACAGGTTAGTTCGTTTTAACTTGATCGGATCCGCGTCGGTTGTTGCACGAATGCTTCTGCTGACGGGTTTCGAGGCTCTGGCCTCATAGTTTTCATTTTATTCTCCGTAGCTTTTCCGCTTGATGGTAGCTGTGCGGTGCTATACGGGCTTCTTCTATACGTGTGCCTGTGCGGTCGTGCTGTGTATGGCGACGCCGGGCCCTGCACTTCCTCACCGGGCTGCTCTTTTTCACCAACCCGGGGGGAAAAGTAGGCTTTGGAGAGGCAGGAGTTTGGCACAAACGGGTCAAATGTGCCCTTGTGCCTTTTGCAGTATGCGGTTGGTGTCTCTTGGCGTTATGTGGGTTGGGAGGGGGGGAGGCAGTTCTCTTTTTTCTTTAGCCTGGAATGTTCTTGGAGGGGGGAAGCCATCGGTCCACCACCTTCGTCCACCACTTTAGGGCTTTAAAAGTTGGGATTGGGCGGTCTGGGAGGCACCGAAGACCATCGACTCTCCCACACGATGAAATCAAGATGAAAGAAAGTTGAAGCCTGAAGACATGACATGGACTAACCTGTTCCTTGGCCAGGCTCGAAAGCAGCTGGAGCCACAAGTCAGGCTTGATAGAAATGCCTTCATGTAATCGAGCGATTTACAGCAGAGGAACCGGACAGAGCTCGCCAGGCGGTGCATTGATGGCGATATTAAGCTGTCAGCCCTAAAGGTTGGCTGGAAGCCACACCAGTAATCAATCTTTGCTACCGGCTTGTAGATCAAGACCATCAGCTGTGGATGGCTGATGTTCTGTCATTCGCCCTAATCCCATCAGGAGTCTCCATTTTGGCACTCACTCAACTTTTTGGCCCCTTTGTGTGTGAGTGAGTGATAGAGGGAAGTTTTGAGTGTTGTTTGGACTGGATCCATCACCTGAGTCCAAAATGTCCAGGCTTACTAAACGTGCAGGAGTTCCTCCAAGAGAAATGGCTGGCTCGTCTGTCAGATGCTTGCGTGGAGCGTGGAGATGAGCCCTGTTTTCTAATAAAAGGAAATTCTACCTGTTTCTGCATATTTCATCATGAGCAAAGACACTCACAGTGGTTTGACTTGGATATGGTCGGCTTCAGAGAAGCGTACTAACCCCACTTTCCGTACAGAGGTGCTGAAGGGACCCCAGGGGTGTCAACATCTGCAGCTCCAACATATTCATATTCATATCATTTTATTTCTTATTCAAAATAGTCCGTGAACCTGGATGTCCCCTCTGGCTACTGTTGGTAATAGAGTCTTAAATCCCATTGAATTCCAGTTGAGTTTCCATTGGGGTTATTTCGCCTTGTGACACCCTGCATGTACCTCTGTGCCATGAATGTCTTTTAAAACATATGTTTTAGGTCAAAATCTCAAAACTAACGCAGTGTCTCGGGCGTCAGACATCTGGTCTCCAGTATTGTGAGCCTTTCTGACTTGGTGAGTTCCTCTATAAAGTAATATTTCACGTCACACTACTCTAAATGATTTTGCCACTGATTTTAGTGTTCATTAAAAATAACGTACAACGTCAGGTATTGCGTAATTATCAGCGTCAGAGAGAATGTAAGGAGGTTTGACGTTTATATCGTGTCGGAGAACATCATTTCGAAGCAGCCAATCAGCAGTGTTTATTAGCTCACGGTCAAACTGGTCAAACTGGTCACTTGGGTAATACAATTTGGTATTGATTGAAACACATCAGTAGCATTAGAGTAAAGACTGGATAAAACAAGACAACCATATTCACCATTAGTGTTGGACGCAGATGGAATTTGGCTTCTGCCATTAACCCATCCGTACTGTAAACACACACTAACACACCAGTGAAACAGTGGACAGTGGGCAGCCATTGCTGCGGTGCCTGGGGAGCAGAGAGAGCAGGTGAAGGGCCTTGCTCCAGAGCCCGGGTATCAAACCCACAACCCTGTCATCAATAGCCTGGAGCTCAAACCACTGAGCCACCACTGCCAGTACTGTACTGGTCAGTACCGTAAAGGTATTGAGTATCGACACCCCGGCCTACGGAGGGCATATTGCTCTTAATCATCCACTGCTGGAGGTGTTATGAGAAACTGACATCTCAGTAACAGGACAGGAACTGTTCTTCACGGTCTAGCATCAGGCTTTCCCGTTCTTCTCCAAACCGTACGTCTCTTCAGGTGGTTCCTGCATTTTCTGACGTGACGTTGGTTTCCTACATGGAGGAGAGTTTGAAGGAATCAGGACGCGGGTCGGTGTGTGCTAAACACCCTTTAGACAGCACTCTGTAGCCTAATGGTCAAATCAGGGTTGTTTTTCTTCTTTAGGTAAAGGCACACGCTCCTATTTTGAGCTTGACCTACGCGGGGAGAAAAGTTCAAAACCCACTTTGAAAAGGTGGCCTCAGTGGGGCCTGTATTCTGCTGCGACCTCCAGCTTGCTGGCAGCAGCTGAAAGGTTTTCAGTTGAAACAAAGCTGTCCGAGCAGGCTGTTTTCTGGTGCGCGTCCGGAAAAGCAAGTTCTAAAACGGGTACAACCTGTGGTCAGGCGTTAGGCAACGCAGGCTGCTATTCTCGCTGATATAGTACGATGTACAGAATTTCTCCTGTGAAATATAACGTGGTGTTTGCTGACACAGAAGCTTAACGTCTACACTGTTTTCTGTTTTTTTTTCTTTGTGTTTTTTTTTTTCTTCCATCAGTGCATTCACTGCTTTCTTTTTATTTAACCCACATTTATTCACCTCAGTCCAGCACGCCCAATTCACATTCTGCTTGTTGTGAAATCACAGACTGTAGAAAATGACTGCAGTCAGCTCAAATAATTGTGATGAAGAGGTTATGTAATAATTGTCAGGCTTAATCTCACCTTATTTACATTGTTAGCCCAGAATTTGTAATGTTATGGTAGTTTTTTCTCTGAAATCTCAGATGCATTTACCACAGTGTTTGTAATTCAAGCAGTATGGTCCAGTTTTGGTCCAGCTTCTTGCACTCTGAGCCGTTCTGAGTATCGTAATGCTGAATGTTGGCTTTAAAGAGCCGGGCTTATGGAAATACAGCCACCCAGTTTGGATAGGATATGCTGATAATTAATGCTAAAGTAAAATCACATCAGAATCATACATATCTATTGTTCGTTAGCCTACTTTTCTTACAATGATTGATACTTTAGTGTGTTTAATATCATCTAATAGAGTCTGATTATTCATTCATAGTTTAAAATGCTGCAGTGAATCACTTCATGTTCGGTGTGTGTGTGTGTGTGTGTGTATATAGTGTTAAACGCTCTAAACTGATATCGTGTTTTAACTGATTACTATATTTTATATTTTAGAACTATATTCTGGTGTTAAAAACGGCTGTGTTTTGTTTTTGTAGGTGTGAGCATTAGCTTACTACGCTTGTTCTGAACACTCTGTTCAGCGCTGGTGTAAAACCAGAGAATAGTGGGCGGTACTCCCACCGGTAAAACTTCGGCTCAAAATGAGTGTATTTCCTCACATTGGTGGCATGGGCATAAAGTTTCATGTTTGACAGATTTTCTGAGCGTGTTTCTTGCTGCCATGTGTTTTGAATAACGTTGTGGTTCCTGGAGGACACAAGAGGGCGCTCTGCTGTTATGGTAAAAACAAAGGATCAGAACTGGATTGGCCTGGTCCTGATGCACGGTCAGTGTTGGGACATCCCTAATTTCCCCTATGTTTTCTCTGAAATCTCAGATGTAGTTACCTTAATGTTTTTAGTATTAGTCAGATTTATCTGTCAGTATACAGTAGGTGTTGTACCCATAATGCTTGTAGTATTAGTCTGATTCCTCTGCCATAATACAGTAGGTGTAGTTACCATAATGCTTGTAGTATTAGTCTGATTCCTTGGTGACTATACAGTAGATGTGGTTGCCATCATGTTTGTAATATAAGTCTGATTTCTTGGTCAAAATACTACAAATAGTATGGCAACTACATCTACTGTATTGTCACAGAGGAATTAGACTAATACTACAGACATTATGGCAACTACATCTACTGTATTGTCACAGAGGAATCAGACTAATACTACAGACATTATGGCAGCTATATCTACTGTATTGTCACAGAGGAATCAGACTAATACTACAGACATTATGGCAGCTATATCTACTGTATTGCTTTGATTCCTCTGTCAAAATAAGGTAGCTATAGTTGTCATAATGCTTGTAGTATTAATCTGATTCCTCTGTCAAAATATAGTAGGTGTAGTTGCCATAATATTAGTCTGATTCCTCTGTGAAATGAATGTAGTTAGCACAGTGTAATATTGGCAAGATTTGCTCTTGTACCGTGAACTCTCAGCTCTACCACAATGTTTGTAATAGTGGCCTAGTTTTTGTTTTCTCTGAAATCTCAGATTGTCATGAAGCTGTATGCTGAAGTCGAGTCAGCCAGCAGGACAGCATTGAGATGAGGATAAGACGGTGGAAATATCCAGAGCACTACCAGGCAGTACAGTGTAAAATCCCAATATGGTCCTGTATTACATTATTCAGTGTCAATCTTGATATGTGGTTTCCTTTTTTTCCTCCTATATATTTTTATAATTAATTAATTAATTAAGGCATAATAATATTTCATTAAATTGTCAAGCCCAAGTCATGAGACATACCGTGTTTATGGCGTGCTTTGCTGAGCTCCCGTAAAGGGCCTCTTCCTCTGCTGTGTGTCATGTGGGTGCTGCGAAGGCGTATAAAGCATTGATGAAGTTGTTTATTTGCGCTGGCGTGTCAGAAGTAGAGCTGGTTCTAGGGTTGTATGTCAGTTTCTTTATGACGTGAACACACTTGGTGCTGTCAGCCGGTAAATGATGTAATCAGGCATCGTTATTGCCAAAGCTCTGCTTCACATAGTGATTTTCACCAAACGCTCTGATTGTGACATAGCTCCAACCAGCCTGTGTTTAGATACATGCCAGTACTGGTACATGTGCGTAAGGGGTGCGTCCTTTCTTAGCCCAAAGCTCAAAGCTTATGACTGCGGCCTGTCTGACGCCTTTGCACAGGGTTGTTAAAAAAAAAACTGTCTAGGACTACAGTTGCAGGTGGAACTCTTTGAGTACTAGTATGCATGTAAAGTAGAAATGCCTAGTGTGAAACGAGGAAGGCCTGAGGAAGGCCTGTTGAGGAAGGCCTGAGTAATGTGTTTCCAGCTCTGTGAAGGTGTTGTCAAAGTTCAGTTATGCTGTATAGAGCTTATCAGCACAGCAAGTTGGGACTTTATTGTTACGGTTGTGTGATATCTCTGGATTGCCATGAGTGTGCACTTGACTTGGAGCACAGTGTTTGTGTGTTTACTGCACGTTTGTGGGGTAAAAAGGACCGCCCTCAGTGGCAGTCCCTCTGTGTGTTGTTTTTGAAGACTTCTTCATAACACCAGTAATAATAAGTGACAACAGAGAATCTCCCTGTGTTTTCTCTAGGGGGGGGGGGGGGGGTGGTGCTTGATGAGACTGTGAGGGTTTGTAGCATAACAATGCCTGCCTTGTTAAGGGATTTCATAGCCTATTTTAAGATGGTGAATTAAGATTGAGTGTGATTAAGGTATTTTAAGGGATTAGCAGTTGGCACTCTGAGATTTGTCATCTATTAAACAAAATCAGGTTGTATCCCTCATGTGTACTGAAGACCAGCAGGTTCGAGCCACTGGGAGAATCTGGCCGCCTTCACCAAATTACAATATGTCGTTTATGCTGGTTGTTGCATAGTGTTGCTGCAAGAGCGTGGGGGCTAAAACCTCTGCCCTCCAGCTTTCTGTGTTTGCTATTCCTGGGTAAGACTCCTAACACTAGCTGTGTCTTCCAGAGATGCTATAAGGCACAGTAGTTGCTCAGTGGTTGGAGGTTGTGGGTTCAGTACCTCCTCCCTGACCATCAGCTCCTTTACAACACTGCAGTCAAGTCACTTCTCCTCTGTGTGTGTCTCTGTGTGTGTGTGTCTCTGTGTGTGTGTGTCTCTGTGTGTGTGTGTCTCTGTGTGTGTGTGTCTCTGTGTGTGTGTGTCTCTGTGTGTGTGTGGTGGTACACACTCTGGACTGATATCTAATGGGGCAGTGGTGGTTCAGCGGTTAGAGCGCCGGGATATCGATAACAGGGTTGTGGGTTCGATTCCCGGGCTCGGCAAGCTGCCACTGTTGAGCAAGGCCCTTTACCCTCTCTGCTCCCCGGGCGCTGGAGTTGGCTGCCCACCGCTCTGGGTGTGTGTGTGTACTCACTGCCCCTAACACGTGTGTGTGTGTGTGTGTGTGTGTTCACTACTAGATGGGTTAAATGCGGAGGACACATTTCGCTGTACACTGTACAGTGACAAATACGTGCACCTTTACCTTTACCTTTGTTGTTGTTGGTCTACTGGTGTGAAATATCTGGTTTATAGTGTGTGTTAACTAATGTTAGCATTAGTGTTAGCATTAGTGTTAGCTTCCACACGGGTCTAAATGCGCCATTCACTGGTGGTTTAAATACAAAGAAAGTTGTGCGGTTCTCCCGCTGGTAAAACATTCCGATATTATGCTCTGTTTTCATGCTTTATACTGCAGACTCTAAACTCTAGCAGCCGATACACAATCCAAATATGCCTGCATTGTCCCCGATTCCAAACTACATCTATATATCTTTTGTCCTTTAGCCCATCTGCTTTTAAGAACTTAATACACGGATTTATTCATCTACTGGTTGTCAGCTAAAGAAAGCCATACGCTATACTAAACTATAGACTGCTGTACCGGGAATAGAAAACACTGATTTAGGAATATCCTGTTCTGTGACACTCATCGCTTCCCATGTGACACCTGGAAAGAAATCGTTGTCTGTCTGTGGGTTTTTTAAGGGAGTTTTGATAAAATGAACTGGAAAGCATTTTGTTAAACTTATGATTGAACAGTGCAAGAACAGTGGCTTGCAGATCCACTGAATGCAGCAGTTACTCAGGTATAGCATTCATCTTTTGCCGGTGGAAATGGCAACAAAATCTGGGAATTGTGTATTTGCAAGCAGTCTGCACTGCACCATGCCAAGTGCCAAGTGACCCCTAAATACTTTAAAAATGACTTGTCTAGATAATAAATCCGATAATAAATATTTGTAATGACCACCTAAAGGCCATATTAAGATCAGTCAGGATGTGATCGTTAAGCTATCAGTGATGTGCCGTCAAATTATATCACTGTAGATTGCCAGCTATCCAACCCCCATCAGTTTTCACTGACCATTTTCAGTTTCTATTCTCTGGTATGAAAGTCTTTTAGCGCTGCAGTTCCTTTAGAAAGTACCTCAAAAATAACACCCCAATGTGGCAAGAAAATTGTGAATGTGGCAGCCTTGCGGGATCCAGAACCAGTGAGTAAAACGTGCCGTGTTTAGGGCTGCAATAGTGACCATGCAGCTTAAAATCTCATCTGTTTTCCACCTGTTAAAGATGGTTTCGCTATCGCTGCTGTTTTCAGACTGTATAGCAGATTTACAGACCCTGGTCACTTCATGTGGCTGGTATCTGGATTGTATCCTGATAAGAAGTTAACCACATTGTATTTACACTCTGTAGTCAAATGTGTCTCCAGTTAGGCAGACTGAAAGAATGAAGGCGGATATGCAAATTTGCGCGTTATGCAACATATATATATATAATATAGTTGAATGTTTATGCTGCTGTAACGTGGCTCAAATGTCTCAGACCACCTCCTGAAGTGGTTTGAGTGAATAGATTTGTATTCGTTTTTATTAAAGTCTTGAGTGTGTTTAGGCTTGGCCGTATATAACCAGATATTGGCCAGATATAACCCTGATACTCAAGATGCATGAAGTGGCCCAGGTGTAAACTGAGTCATCATCATGGCTTTTCCGATGCTTGGAGGTGGGAGAATGCCCCACTTAATTTCGTTTTGAGGGGCAACTGACCCCAGTGCACCCTCTGTTATTCTAATAAAGTTCAGCATGATGGAACAGCTTGCACTTCGCTGAGTCCGTGTCCACTGACATTTTGGTTAAACTCGATTGAACTACACAGACATAAACTTCATTGAGAACCTAGAAAACCTTTCTAATGCTCTCATGGTGTGAATCGGCAGAGCCTTTCCACTGTTCAGGGAAGACTGAACGTCCTCTCCACTCCACTTATTTGGTCCAGCAGCCCTGCAGGAGCGATCTCCACAAAGGACTGTCTCTATAGTTTTTTTTTACACACTCGCGCTGTTGTGAGCGGAAGCTGGGAGTATAAATGATAGCCAGTGTTATCAGTAAAGGTATTAAGGTCTTGAGCTTTGCTGATATAATAACTGGCAGGGTGACGGAGTAATCAGTTATGACTCCACTACTACAGCCTGCCAGTGAATCCGCCTTGAGTGGCATAAGGAGAGAGAAAAAAAACAGCAGCCTTAAAGCCGGTCTCCTACATTTCTCTGCTTTAACCTTTTTTTTTTTCCTTCTTCTTTTAATTGGGTTTGTGTTTTATTACCATGTCTTTCAAATGCTGTGATGTGAACTAGCAAAGCAGTGCTGAGCTTTTGTGTGAACCATGGCAGTCGTGTGATTTTTGAGCAACAGGCAAGAGAGTGTGTGTGATAGACTCATTTGTGGGTTAGTGTTACAGATCCAGTATGTCACTGTGATGATGGGTGTTGGCCTGGTGTTATCATCACTGTGTGCTAAGGGCCCTGGGCAGAGCCTGTGCGTGTGCTGGTGCTCTAGTGGTAAAGCCAGCAGCTTGGCTAAATTATTTTTGCCCCCACCCAACCAATGATGGACAACTTTTGAATTTTAGTTCCCAGTATGCTTTTCCCCGATGAATGATGATGCTGCTGTTCTGTTCCATGGCTAAAACATCCTCTGTTTAGGGGTTGATATTATGGCTAAAATGAATCCCTGCTGTTTAGTTGTGCTGCATTTTTGCTCAGCAGGTCCATTTAAGGATGTCTTCTAGGAAAGGCTTAAGGAATAACTTATACACGAATGCAGAAATTCCAGGCCAGTGCCGATATTCCAATACCTGTACCTGTTTACATTGATGCCGATGCAATCAACGAATGCGCGTTTATAGCCATTCACAAGGGAGTGCTCATCTTGCTTGTTATTGGCAGTGTGGAGGAACTAAATTACATTCCCCAGCGGTAGTGGGAGCCCTGTAGCAAAAAAAAAGCCAGTTCTCACACTGCAGCTCTAAACAATCCCACCTGTTTGGTGGTGCTGCTTTTCTTTCTAGCAGGGCCTGTTAAGAGTGTCTTCTGAAAAAAACATAAAGGAATGACTTACAGCTAAAGTATACACCGATACAAAAATCACAGGCTAATGTTGATATTCATATTTAATCTATGTACTTTGATGCCCATGTCTGTTTCATGTCCATTTATTAGGAATAGTATATTGGTATTAATGGCTGCTGATACAAATAACTGGCACCGGTTTAGCATTGGGCTAACAGCATGCATTAATCATCACACTTGCACAGGCTAATGCTGTAAGTGACATTTGTCACACTTCTCCCACCGGAGACCACACTGGCCATGCAAAACCTCAGTAACGAGTGGTTTTGAAGAGTGGTGAACCAGTTTTGAAGTGGAACTCAATGCTTACAGAATCATCGGTCTTCGCGCATACTGTATATTCTTCGAATGTCCACGCAGACTGAACTTCGAGGTCCGTAGCATCCATAGTTTTGGTGCACATACAAGTCTAATATTGAGTAGGTCCCCCTTGTTGTTCCACCACAACAGACCATTCAAGGCATGGACTCCATGGACTCCTCTGAAGGTGTCCTGTGGTATCTGGCACCATGATATTAGCAGCAGATCCTGTAAGTTGTCAGGTGGGGCCTCTGTGGATCGCATCAATGAGCCTTGGGTACCATGACCCTGTCGCCAGTTTGCCAGATTTCCTTTGTTTGATTACTTTTTGTAGATACTGACCACTGCATACCAGCTTTGGAGATGCTCAGACAATTGTCTAGCCATCAGAGCTTGCTCATTTCCCCTGCTTTTTACACTTCTCCTTCAAAAACCGACTGTTAACTTGCTGCCTAATATATCCACCTCTTGACAGATGCCTCTGTAGATGAAGGTAATCAATGTATTTCATGTCACCTGTCAGTGGTGATAGTTTTATGGATGATTGGTGTAGAATGCCTTATGCTCTCAGAGAGGCTGTTTACACCTGGCGTTAATGTGTTTTTGGTGATCAGGTCCCATTCGGAGTTCACTTGACCCCATAAAACCACTTGCAGTCTCCCAGAGCCAGTTGACCCTGATGAGAAACGGTTACTCCAGTTATAGGATGTAAAATGGAAATTGTGCATGTGCTTTTATTTTTGTTTTGTTTTTTTAAATGCAGCACAGTAAAAACGGATCTCATCTGGATACACTGGGGATGTATTTCAGTCAAAAGTGTGAACAGAATCCAGCTGAAGTATGTCTAGATACTGCAAACTGGTGTAAACAGGCATGTCATTTTGTCTGTTTTTTGTATAGATCACAGGGTGTCCGAACCCACATACGCAGGTCTGTGTGAAAGTGAATACTTAAGGTTCGTTAGTTGCTTAACTCTTCCCATAACTGTGCATTCAAACCATCCCCCAGCGCTCTGTATATTCTATTCCCGGGGTTACATGCGAACTCAGCATGTCGAAGCCAAAACAGCTTCCCCCTGCGAGGCTGTCTGAACCCAGCTCCCTCATTAGTCAATACCAGAGAGCTCCATGCAGCCTGGCAGTGTGTGTGCCTCTCCACAGCACCCCAACAGGCCCTGCTGGACAACAGTGGGCCCTTTGTAGGCGCCGCTGTGTGAGAATCTGCGTGCAAGGCGTTAAGCGCTAGTTAAGGGAGCGTGGCCATGCACGCCCAATGGAGGGATCATATTCACCTCTGGAATAGGAGCCCGGGGTCATGTAAGGCCGTCCTCCGTGACCCTTTTCTCATGTCTCCCTTAAGAATGAGCCGTGCACATGCGTGACTACTATTTCTGTTAGCGAGCTCTGCATGCATCCTCATCTGAGTCTGTAAGGTCTCTGTGTCTCTCTGAAGCTGTAGCTGCGTGTGAGGGGAAGTGCTATCTGCTCAGCCTGCCATTTATGAAGAGAGATCTGATTATATTGGCTGTTCGAGTGTACTTAGGTTTGTTTGTGCAGGAAACACTTATGCCTGGCATATAAGTAGTGGATGTGATATTGATCCATGGCCTCACTTTAACGGTACTTGATACCTCTCTATATATATCTCAAACGCACCATTCTGGAGTATAAAAGATTTGACAGGACAAACATATGTTAACAGCTTAGACTGAAATGACCATATAGGGCTGAGTTGCGTTTTCACGTACAGCCGATATCTGGTTTGCAGTTTTTGAGGTAAATGTGTTTGTTTGGTTTAACACAAGCGTTCAAATGGTCAGTAGATGACTTGATCTCTACTATTTGCCCATTTTAATGGGCTTTTTTTTAAGGGCAATAATCTATCCACATTTCCTCTAATAAAGCTAAAATATGGACTGAGAACACATCTTTTATTCTTCTTTCTTGCATCTTTACTTCTACACCCCCCTCCCCCTTCATCTATACTCCTTTCCTCCCTTCCATCTGTACTTGCATAATTTTTCATCTTTTTGTCTATACCTGCGTCCTTCCTTCTATACTAGTGCACTTCCATTCTTTCTTTTAACTGTCTTTACCTGCATCCTTCCTTGTGGGGCAGTGGTGGCTCAGCGGTTAGAGCACCGGGTTATCAATAACAGGGTTGTGGGTTCGATTCCCGGGCTTGGCAAGCTGCCACTGTTGGGCCCTTGAGCAAGGCCCTTCACCCTCTCTGCTCCCCGGACGCTGGAGTTGGCTGCCCACCACTCTGGGGGTGTGTGTGTGTGTGTGTGTGTGTGTTCACTACCACAGATGGGTTAAATGCGGAGGACACATTTCGCTGCACAGTGTACACTGTACAGTGACAAATACGTGCAATTTTACCTTTACCTTTTACCTTTACTTGTGTACGTCCTTCCGTGTGTACTTAAGTACTTGCTTGCTTCCTTCCTTCCTTCAGTACATATTTGTGTCCTACCTTCCGTACTCAAGTCCTTCTGTCTGTAAGTACTACTTGCATCCTTCCTTCCTTCCGTATGTATGTGCGTCCTTCATTCCATACGTACGTCCTTCATTCTAGTCGTATGTCCTTCCTTCTATCCTTCCTTCCGGACATACTACCTTCCTTCTGTACATACATGCGTACGTCCTACCTTCCTTCCTTCCATACTTGCGTCCGTCCTTCCTTCCTTCCCGCTGTCTGTACTTATGTCCTGCCTACCTTCCCTTTCTTACTACGGTCTTTGCAAGTAAAAAAAGAAGAGAAGTACACAAGTATAGTGCAATCTGTGTTGGATATTCTTAGTCTTAATCCTGAGATAAGGTTAGACTCAAGGTTGGCAGTAAGAGTGCAGAATTTGCTGTAATGTATCACTGATTATTATTGCTCTGTAACAGTTTCTCTGCAATTACGCAGCATTATATCACAAAAGACTCCTTCATGGTGCGTTCAACAGATCAGCTTTCTGTCCAATCACTGGAATTTCCACTGTATGCAGTCTTTGTAAGCACAATGACTAATTTCACATTTCCCTGATGATTAGTGGGAGTGAATAATCGCAGGCATTGTCTGACAAATGTACATATTTATCGGTCATTGATTCTAATTGAGTATGTTCACTTCAGCCGGGCTTGTGCTGGACCGTTTCAAAAGAACACAAAGAGCCTTGTTGCTCGGCAGTGCAGCACGAGTACAGTGGTCACTGGTTTGCTGGGACCTTTATTCTCCCAGCCAGCATTAGCTCAAAGTGACCTCAGGCATTCCTATAGAGTTGGCGTTCCTCAATGAAAACAAACTGCAGGGGTGACTGGACACTCAGAAGTCCAAGCTGTAGTATTTTGACACTGTAATCGAGCACATGCACCTCCTTTAAGCTTGTATGAGCTGAAAATTCACAAGCCTAGGGGTGGGCAGTGTGAGTGTATATTTTTAATTGTTAATATAATAGATCATTTAAAAGTTACCACAGGTCTCATCACACCTCCACCCCATACAAACACACTCTGCACCCTGCACTTACTTACTTACTGGAACTGTGACCTATGCTCAGTCTCACTGCACCCACAGAGACTTCTCCCCGCTCACACTACAGTGTATTCACACCTGTCCAGTGTCTTTATGTAAATAATTATGAAGAAGTCATGAAAATGTCTTTAAACATTGATATTGTAATGTAAGTTTCTCTAGGTGGACCTAACAGCAGGTGCATGTGAGTGTGTTTAGTTTTAGATTATTTTTTTATAATTATTAGTATCGGGATCAAGTTAATATCTGGAAAAGGCTGGAATCCAATCCGATTCTGTAACGAATCCGTGACGAAAATCTACGCTTGTAGCACCACAGAACATGGTGAAGTGGGTCATGTGATAACTTTACAGTACAACTTTACAGTACCAGTATGTGGTAACAGTGGAAGTGCTTTGGTGGAGTGTTTGAGTAGTTGAGCATGGCATACATGGTGTTTCTTGTAGATTTTTTTTTCAGGCTGGGTGGAAGACTCCAACAATTCTACGAAATGTTAGAAACATTGGGGTTCTGGTCCAGGTTGGCATGACTGGACCATGCAATTCCTGCTGATTTTCCAGGAGCATTAACATGCCACCAATCTCCCAATTTACCACATGCCGCAGGTTTTCTGTTTGATTGAGATATGGTGACCCGGAAGGCCAGTGAAGAACACTGAACTCCTCCTCATGTTCATGAAGTCGGTTTGTGGCCATGAAGGAATGCAACAACTCCACTCAGCTTGGCTGTGGCATTCAAGTGATGATTGATTGGTATTGACTGGTGCCAAGAAAACATTCTCCACATCATTACACCACCTCCAGGAGCTTTGGCTCAGGACACAAGGCAGGTTGGGTCCATGGATTCATGTTGTTTGTGCCAAATTGCGGTAAGCTATGTGCCTCGGCAGAAATTGAGCTTCATTAGGCCGGGCTACATCAACTGTCCGGTTTTGGTGAGCCTGCACCCACAGCTTTGTGTTCTTGGCTGACAGAGGTGATCTTCTGATGTTCTGGTTAATACGGCTGTATTAATGGTCATATCTGTGCCGCACTGGGGATCTGGGTTTTTTGCGTTTTCATGCACCACATAAACACTGAATGCTTGGAGGTAAATATTATTGGGTTTAAGTGTTTGAGTATTATTGGTCTTTCACTTTGCTTAACTTGGTGTTGTGCTGGTGCTGGTTGCTACACCATCTTTGTGAGTCTTGCAAAATGTGTCTCTTGGTGGATCCTGTTCTGGGATATGGGTTAGGGTTCGGGAAGATTGATTACTGGTACTCCTGCTCCAAGTGTAACTATAGAGTTGTTGTGATGGTAATAGCTGTTCTTTCTTTAGTAATATTAATACATTTAATAATAAAAATAAAGATGAAAGCAGTCGCAATTATTGGATCTTCCTGGAAAAGCAGAAACTCGATTATTGACCCAACCTAATGTCAATAATGGCAATCCTTTTACTGTGCGTGAGTAAAAGAGCGTGGTCAATGCTGAGCTTCCACTAACTTTAGTTAAGAGTGGCTCCATCACCAAGGATGTTAAAGTCAACAATGTTGCATGCAGTAAAAAGTGTTATTGAGTATGTAGATAGAAGGGTTGCTGCAGTGATATGAAAAATTGATGATTATTGTACTGTGTATATTTGCTTAATATGGGTACTATCATACCAGTACAATCTTATACCCTTGCAACCCTGGTAGGTTCTATTATGTTAACCCTTAAGAGAAACAGAACTTAGGATAGGCCACCTACTACAAACACTGCACTCCTCTAAGGAATCCTCTTATTTGGACGGATATCCCTTATAAAAAGGTGTAGCATGCTTTAGCCAGTTAAATGAGTGACTAAAAGCATGGTGGGAGGCTTTGGATATTACATCGATTGACCATTTTAGTACCTTCTGGCAGCGTTCTAGGTTTTATAAGAAAGATGGCATACATCCAAGTAGTGTGGGATCAGCGGTGTTCTTGGAGGATGTTAGGAAAACTCTGAATGCATGACCACCCCTTTACAGAAGCTCGAGTCAAGCGCCTGACCTCTGTCCAGCAGTCTCTGTTGAAAGGTGCTCATTCATGTCAATACCTACTTGATGCTCCCCTGGTTGTTCCTGCTGAGCACTCTTCTTCTAGGTACACCAAATCACAGAGTAATACGTGGGGGAGTCAATGAGTGTAAGTTGTGCTGCACTTCACTGGTTCAAGCTGTATGTTGTGATTGTCTTGGTTCTGGAGGAGTAGAACACCCTGAATAACCGTTCTTTAAATAAAGAGGACACTGTTGAATGAGTCAGTAATTAGTGATGGTCAGCTTGAGCTATTGGTCTTCTCCTCCAGGCTTCTCATATCTCAACAAACCATGTCTTTCTGGGCAGGGAGGTGGCCTTGCTGTCATATAAACTGTTTGGACAAAAGTATTGGAACAGCTGCACAATCATTGGGTGATTAAAAATATTTTTTGGTGTCTCTACTGTCCAGGGAAGGCGACAAAAGCTTTAGTGAGGTCAGGATACTGGATGCTCACCCTATCCCCAACTCCCCAGTTCATCCCACAAATACTGGATGGAGCACCAGCCATCATTCCAGAGAAGAATCAGAATCAGAATCTCTTTATTTCACCAAGTATGTTACACATACAAGGAATTTGTCTTGGTGAGAGCAACACGTATGACAAGTAACAAAAAACACAGAACACAGTCTTAAACTAAAGGAAAATGACACTAATCAATAAATAGGGTAGGGGATAAATTAAAAAAGTACTAAAGGTAATAAAGAGCTGATATTTACAGAAAGTAAAGAGCTGATATTTACAGAAAAGAACATCTGTACAGTGTGCAAATAGACATAGTGCAAATAGGCAGAGTACAAAATAGCTGTTCAGTCCGGTTTGGTACAGTTCAGTTGTATGTTTTGAGGTTTACAGTGGGAGGTGTTCACTGTGGTTGAGGAGCGCTACAGCTCTGGGGAAGAAGCTGTTAGCATGACGTGTTGTGCTGGTTTTGATGGACCGCAGTCTTCTACCAGAGGGGAGTGTCTGGAAGAGGAGGCGTCCAGGATTTGAGGGGTCAGATGTAATCTTGCCAGCCCGCTTCCTCACCCTGCTGGTGTAGATCTGCTGAAGTGATGGCAGGTTACATCCAATGATCCTCTCTGCTGTCCTGACCGCTCACAGGTCAATGCTGTGGGGCTTTATACCCCTCTAGCCCACGCCTGCTATTATGTTCATGTGTGTTTGCTCTGGAGGGTCCTATTCTATTGGCAGTACCTCTCTACAGGGACTAAGCAAGCTGTGTGGATGTGTGCATTTGTGTCCACAATAAGCTAAAGTCCTTTAAAGTAGCTGAGTAGCTGGACATCTAGTGGATTCTGTAGATTGGCAAAGCTCCTCACTTCTTACGCTTGGTCTCTCAGCCCTGCATATAGCTGGTGATCGTACCATTCATGTTGAATGTTTCATTGATTTTGTTTTGATCTTATTGAATGGGTTACATTTCCCACTCGCAATAAAGGCCGCATTTCGGGCTTGGTCTGCTCTCTGATTCCGATGTTGAAAACTTGATGGGTCTTGAATGAGCTTCTGTGACCACAAGCTCCTTAAATTGAATTATGCCCGTTTCCTCTTTCCAAGCACAGAGAGTGATCTCCTACAGAGAATGTTTTGATGAACGCTGTTCTTACTGTTCCTTATATGGCTCTGAGGATATACAGTGGCATGCAAAAGTTTGGGCACCCTTGGCTAAATGATCTGATCCTCAGTCGTAAAGTTAAAATGACCCCTCTCTTTTTTTTTATTTTTTTTATTGTGATCTTTTTCATCATTGACAAGTATCAGCTTGATTCTTTTAGTTCTTGATTGGGAAGGCTTCTAGGTCTGTGAGATTCTTTGGACATCTTGATTGCACTGCTCTTTTGAGGCCTGACTACTTTTAGTTTTCCGTTTCCGTTTAGTTTTTTTTTTTTTTTTTTGATGAAGTTTATTTCAGGGTTTTTTTTAGGGCCATGGCAAAACCTGTGCCTCTTTCGTTCAGAATCATTATCCTTTAACGTTTGATGCTGACGAACAATCGTCTGTTCTTACATCTGGTAAATGTAATCTTCAGACAGGCGATGCTCAGATTTTGCCTTCTACACAAGTAGGAACCTTTTTTTTTGTGAGTTGACATTTGACACTAATCAAGCAAATGTCTAAAGCCTTCTTCCATCTTCAGCGTTTAAAGGCTCTGGCGGTTTCTCTCACCTGTGATGCTGAGAAACTGGTGCTTTTATTTCATGCAGGTTGGGCTACTGTAACACCTTTTTTGCTGATTAAGCTGCACAGGTTCTGCAGAAGCTTCAGTATGTGTGTGAAACTGTGCTGCCAGAGTTCTCACTTGCACTTCACCTTGTTTTGATGCCACTCCTGTACTAGCAGAGCTACGCTGGCCTTCCGTCAGTGTGTGTATTGATTCTAAAAGTCTTGGTTTGACATACAGAGCGTTTCTGGGTACAACTCCAGTGTATCTTTGTGACCTGGTGGAGCCTTACACTCCTTCCTCTTTACACTCTGCAGGGTCTCTCACGCTACACAGAGCTTTTTGTTGAAGAGCACATGGATGGATTTCCTTGTGGGACTAGGGCTGTGTATTGGCAAGAACCTGGCCATACTATCTGCATCACAATACAGGGGTTGCGATTCAGTATGTTGCGGTACTGTAAGCTAGATGAAATATCGTGATTTATTTATTACATTACATATATTATATTCTTTATATTATTTATGTATTTTAAATACATTCAGAACCTTGGGATCTGAAGACACAGTACAACACTGCTGGGGTTCGAACCCAACACAGAATGAAGCACTGTCTGCCAGTTATCTTTGCTGGTAAACGATTCATTAAAAATCCATACAGGGTTTTTGAGAATTGATGCATTATTACAAAACTTGGCAACACACAAGTGTATCAATACTGTCTTCGTCCCTGTACGGGATGCAGTTAAAAATACTGTAAATCTCCAACGGACAGACTTTATTGACCTGTAAGAACAGAAACATGCATCTTTGCCAGTGATTCTGTGGTGTTTTTGGCCTTTGATTGTATGGCTGCTCCTGTGTCTTGGGGATGGTACTTGCTCTTGTGCAGGTAGATCGCCACATCAGGGTGGGATTTCTACTCTGGTTTATGTGAACACTTGTGCCTTTATGTTTAAATACCAGTCAACCCCTTGTGTTTTAGGGTGCTTTTGAATAGATCAACCATTTTTCTTTTCATTTTTCTACAATCTTCTGCAATCCACTCCTGATTTCCAAGAATGAACGGTGTAGCCCAGACAGTTTTTTTTTTATTCTGCTCTCTTCCTGCTCTTTCCATAACTTTACATCTGTGTCTTCTAATAAGAAACATCTGTCTTGTTTAAACAAGGACGCCTGATTGTTAACGTGCCTGGTGAACATTGACACAGGTCGGAATTCCAGAGTAGGCTCAAGCAGACCGGCGGTAGGATCAGGAATCGGTGGTAGTTTACATGCATCATGATGGTCATCAGGCTGGATGATATTAAATGTCAGGAAACCGCTTTGAGTCGCTAAAGAAAAGCATGTGGATGTGTTTGGGGTGTTGGGTAAATTTGCTGCAGGTTTCTCAGGCTGTTCGTGACCTTCTTTCCTTCCCTGTCTATTTTTCTTCCTTCTTTTCTTTCTTTCTTTCTGTTCGTCTCCTTTTTGTTTGTTTTATTTATTTTATTATTTATAAAAGACGTTCTGTCTGTCGTTATTTCTGTCTCTGCCTTTCTTTATTTCCCTCTGGTTTTGTTCTTGTTTTGTTTTCATTCTTTCCTTTGGTCTGTTTTTTGCTCTGTCTTTCTTTAATTCTTTTTTTTTTTTTTTTTTTTTAATTTTTTCTTGGTAAGACCCCACCTGCAATGATACTATTGTCTAAGGACCATTTTTGTCATTGCGGTGCACGATCAGACAATCGTACGCTAATGACCGCAGATCATTAAGTGAGTTGAAGGTGTACCAAAATGCATTGTGAGTCTCTTGTTATGTTAAATATAAAATGTATCAAAACCCTGATAAAGCATAATTAAACATATGTAGCTCAGTCAAGTTCTGTACTTCTTTCTCCAGTCCTCTTCACATTTCAAAACCGTTTGTCTACAGCTGTGAATAAAACCCCAGTCTCGGTCTCGCTGCATGAACTTTTGGCTTGTTTGTTATGTACATGTTGACTGTTGATGCCGGTCTGAGACAAGAAGGTGTCTAAATTCATATGTTGATTTGATGTGTATCAGCGCTCTTTAGTGAATCTCCCCCCCTCTATAGCATGATATACATCACACAGAGGTGGTCAAAGCCTCTCTTGACTTTTTTCTGTGAATAAGGAATAGGCTAAAGCTTGCAGTTCTGTAAAATGCTGCTCCCATTAGTGTGACCAAAGTCCTGAAGGATAAGTCACACTCCGTCTAGCTTGCTTCCATAGCTGCTCCTAAAAACTCTAAAAACCCCAACCAGCCCTAGTTCCACTGTTCACCACACTGTTGTGATCGTCTTCTCAGCTAGCCCACGCTGCTTTCTGGAAGGCCCACATTGGCTTAGTAATGTGTCCTTGGTGAACCTGCGCTCATCTCTGTGGGCTAACTGAAGTAATTTCACAGGCCGGTGGGCAGACCAAACCACTAATGGCGGCCTAGTTGTTCTCTCCGTCTGGACACAGTAAGCTGAGCTATAAAAAAATACAAATAAAAAAATAAACAGCAAGCAGAGTCCGTGCATGTGGGGGTATCGTCAGTAACGTCACTGCATGGTATCGCACGAATCGGTGCCCACACCACCGGGGGTGAGCAGTAAGAAACGCACAAAAAGGATAGTTTGAAGGATGTTGGGCTCCTGTATAAATGCTGGAGTTATTACAACAACCTCATAGTATCTTAGCGATGAGTGATTTGGTGGAAAACCACCAGATCCTGATAGATCCACATAATTATATGAGGTTATTTCCTTAAAGGTTATTAATATCTCCTGGTTGCACTCAGCCAGTGCCTGGGTTTGCTCAATTCCATCACCAGCTTACCTGGTTTCACAGCATTAAGCACTGGCTTACCAAACCAGGTGCTGGATGATGATTCTAAATAATAGGTGACTCTCATGAGGAGAGCTTTGAAGCACAGACCTGATACAGCACAGATTGCTTGAAGATTGAACTCCGATAAGTAAAAGTTCTCAAATCTCCAGTGCCAGCTCCACCAGCCCGTTACTTTGCGGCCCTCTTCTTTGCAACCCCTGGTGTGCATAGCAAAGGCCTCACTCCCTCTCTGTTCAGTTAACTACTCTAATAGGATGCAGCGGATGCCTAGTTTGGGTCAATGACAGTGTTTGTTTTCAGCAAATAAGAAGGTGTGTATCTGTGATGGTTGCATTCACTCTTCTACACTTTCAAGTCCCCTTATTCAAATTACCACGTGGTAAATGACATGATTCAGTTCGTGTTTGTCCTGAGCCCTTAAACGGTTTAGTCTGATGCCTGAAACCCGCTGCTGTGCTCCGAAGAAGGCCTAAAATGTTCGGGATGGAGGCGTGACCTCTGCCTGCAACACGCATCTGCTAGGTACAGTAGATGTGGTGTTAAGGTAGATCATGTAATAAAAAGCTTAATATTCAGAGTCTTGCAGTTAGTGATGGACCAATCGGTGTCTTTGGGGTCCATGCTGATCGGCCAATACCGATTAAGGGCGGGACTGAATGTCCTATTAACCTTTCCAACCAAACTGTGTAATGCATCATCGTTCAGGGCTTTTGTAATGATCTGTGCTTCGTTTCTTAATAAGAAATGTACTTTTACTTGTTGGGATCAACTGCGTTTAACACAGCGTCGAACTCCAATCACCACGGAGGAAGCCTGAATTCCTGAAAGTGACATAGTCTTGAGAGGGGGGTATCCGGTAACTGGCTGCACACACTGAGAAGATTTCAACGCCGGCTTGAATGGAGTTCTGCAGTGCTTAAATGAGGAATTGCAGCGTCCTCTGACTACAGCAACTCGCAACATATGGATCATATGATCCAACCACCGTCCAAGGTGGTTTTTTAAACCAGTTAACCAGCATCAGGCACAGGTTTACTTTTAGTAAATGCTTGCCATGTTATTTAATACTGTATGATCTCAACTCCTGTAAGCATATCTGACTTTAGTAAATACTGTGTAGCGTTGCAATGCTCAAAACAGAACAATACTTTAGCAAAGACACTGATTGGCATTTAATCTTGTTCTTGATTATTTGGCTTGGTGATGTTGGCGCACACAGCATGAAAAATGAGTAGTGCAGTGTTGTGCACAGCCTAAAAAGTCCAAAATATGCACTTTAACATCACTTAAATAAAATCGGTTAAATACAAATACTTGAGTCATGACATTACTTGCCTTCTGGTATTTTTGCACCTTTCACACATATTACAGATTCATTTTCTTAGTATTTCCGGATATGGTTTAGATGCCAGATCTTTTTTTAAAATATTTATTTATTGATCGGCTGACAGCAGTGCACTTTCTTTCCCCAGTTATAATGGACTGACTAATTGATTATGGAAATAGCTGAATCCTTAAAACCATGTAAACGCAGCTTCATTCAACACCTTCTACAGTGGGTGAAACCACAGAGCTACAACACAGCATAACATTCATCACCCCATTCAAAACCTTTATACTTTATGTTGAGATATAAGCACAAGGTCACACATTGTCACCTGTGGGTTTTAGATAAGCTAAAGAGCATGTCTCTGCCCAGCTGAGTCATGTGCAGTTTGATTTGCCTAAGGGTAGAATACAGCCCGAGCTTTGTGTGAAGAGCTTAGTTCAGTAAGAAACTGAAGGTACCGGAGATTAAGAGTTTTGAATGGTTGTGATGGTGTTGTATGGACAGTTCAGCGCTGTCTCAGTACATCACTAGTCTGAGAAGTAATGTAAAGCTGTGGTATAAATCAAATCTACAAAATAGCACAATGTGTTTTACGTAACTCAACAGTGTTGACCAAAGATCAGTTCTTGTAAAATCAGGTGCTCTTGATGTTTATCTCTTTTTAAATATAAAAAAGTGCCTCTGTTGTGCCCCAAAGTTCTTTCCCCAACAGTGTGACTAGAGCCAGTCAGTGCCCTCGTGTGGACGGACCTGGTGTCACAACTCACTGAGTGTTATTAGAAACAGGGATAGGTCGCCTGAATCGGTCATGTCTGGAGAGATGGATATTTTATGCTCATATGGAAGTTTAGTTCATCTATATTTTAAGCCCACAAAGAACTTCATGATTTTACACTCATGTGAGCCTTCTTGTGACCGCTTGTCCAAGCATAAGCTGCAGTCATAATTAGTTCAGAGACAAGTCAGAGAGCCCAACACAGCGTCCATCTGTTACTTCCTTCATATGTTTTTCTTTTCAAATTTCATTCACAAATGCTGCACTTGCATCTTTTATCGTATGTGTGTTTACTGTGTTCTGAACCGACGTGAAGATCTGATCTGATGATGGATGCCATAGTTGACTCTCTTCAGCTGAAATGTTGTGGCGTAACTTTGCAGATTTGAACTGAACGCATTTGTCCTGGTTGTTTTCTGTGTAGGTGTGAGAGCAGCAGTCCAGGATGCAGAGTTAGTGCCGGCCTCCATCTTCTAGTAGAAGCCTGGCTGCCCCAATCTCTGCAGTAAACACATGGCGGCATTAGGGGTAAGTGCGTGCACACACACACACAGCCAGCTTGTCTAGTCTCTGTAAAGAAAGAAGTATTGCCAGTAGAATAGGACTCTCTGGAACAGATAAACATGAACCTACTGACACTTTGTCTGATGCCAGCATTGAGTTGTGGAGCAGTGGAACTGGTGCTCCATCCAATACTTTTTGGGATGAGGTGGGGTGGTAAACATGTAAACATCCTGACTTCACTAACTCTCTTGTCACTGAATGCAATTAAATTCTCACCGCAGTGCTCCATAATGTAGTTGAAAGCCTTTTCTGCACAGAAGAGAAAGTTAATCCAAAAAATCAGGGTAGCAGGATAAGCTCTCAACTTTTTTTTTTGTTTTTAAATATAATTGTAATAATTTTGTTTATAAATACACTTGATTTTGGGAGAAGCAATGAATAGGCAAGTGTCCCAATACTTACCTATATAGTGTAGTGTAACCATGTAGTGTTTTTTCTCTTACTGTACAAAATGAACACCATTCTGCCTGTTCTTGCTGGATGCACTGGGGTATTTGAGCACTTCCAGAATAAATTTCACGCCAAGAGCTTGCTGTTGACCGTGTTAATCAGAGTATCAGTAAACATTTACTAAATACGTTTTCATATATATTTAATAGTTTGTTCATATTTTCTGTTGTCTCAGAAATAGATAATATGGCAGAAATAGATGGCAGAATTCTTCAACAATTAAGACCTCAGATATGTTTGAAAATATACAAAAATATTCTGTTTTTTTGTGTAACATTACAGTAGTGGAAAATGATTAAATAGAGATATTTTAGGCCAGTAATCATTACATTACTGTTACTGTACAGGATTAGAAATGGGGCTGGACAGTTAACCGAAAATGAATCTTGCCATGGTGATTATTTTTAATTCTGTTATTCAGTCTTTTTTGTTTTCAATGTGTTCATGTACTGTCCCCTCAAAAACATACTGTGTGTGTCGAAACACATTGGGTGTGTGTGTAGTCTCCACCCAGTCCAGCGTGCGACACAGAAACGACATGGAAAACTGAAACACCCAACCGAGCAACTCGAGCTGCTTATATAATCGCTCATAAATCATAATTGAGAGAAAATGTACTGTTAATGGTGATACTGATTTGAGTTTGGAATATCACTTCTAAACACAGCGATTTTATATATATTTTTAAGCAGGTTCCCACAGATGCTGATATTATTCCAATGATATTGTGATCTCCATTAAAAATTGTAGGCAGTACATTACTGCTGTACTGAAATGTATGTTTACACCCACACACGTCCCCCAGTGATGTAGTGTGTTTTGAGCAGAGGCGTGGAGGGAGCGGCCCACATAATTATCTTGCAGAATAAGTGGAATTCTCACACACGCTGTGATTCCACTGCTGCATGCTTACTGGTAGCCTTGATGCCACGAAATGTGGAGCACACTGGAGTGAGAATTCTGCTTAATCTCACCTCAGTCCACTGGGTCTGAAGAACATTAGTGTTGCCAAGAACTATTCAGGTAAAAGTGTAGAAAGGCAGGGTTTCCCATGAACTCTGCAAAAGTTTTATCCAGCAGTATTTACTGTACGCTAAACCTCCTGTGTGGTATTGTGGAGAACTGAATATTTAAACAGTGACAGTGAAGGAAACGCAGGATGGTGGTGCATCTTAAGTTGTTGCCACTTTCAGGCAGTTGCTAGGGTGTTGCGATGGTTGTTGTTGTTATGGTATACAGGTTGGTTGCTATGGTGTTGCTAGGTGACTCCTATGGTATCCTAGGTAGTTATGGTGCTATGGTGTTACTAGGTGGTTGCTATGGTATCTCTGGAGCTATAGTATTCCTGGGGCACATTAAGTAGCCATTATTGTAATTTAGAGGGCTGCAGGAAACACCAGAGGAGAGAGGCATGTAGTCTGTGTCTTGAATCTTTAAAGTATTTGAAATTGCCTAACACTTTCTCAGGTTGTAAGAATAGTTTATTTTAGGCTTTTCTTGGCTGTTGCCTTTTTTGTTAGTGTGGCTCGTTTACTATTTTCATCTAAAAGGCAAGGCACATGTACTACTTGCTGTTTTACTCGCTATAATAGTGTGGTGGTCTGGAGGGGACCTGGACAGGCTGAGTGCTCGCATGGCTTCATTCTGAATTTAACAATAGCAGAACCTCTATTCTTAAACTGTATTGGGATTAGATTAATTTCTCAGGAGAATATCTGTTAAAAAAATCTATACATGAAACAATAAAATAAAATGCATGTCTCCTCAGTAATAAAACTAATGTCCCCATGGCAATAAAATAAAAAGGTTGAGCAAGTTTAGTGTGCTCGATGCAGGTTGTCACATGACCACCTTCACAACAGCTGCGTTCAGATGGTCAACGAGACGCTGGTTCCAACAACAGTTTGATTTCATTTAGTTTCAGAAAGTTTTAGTTTTGAGATTCTGAAAATATTGATAATACAGTGCAAAAGACAAAAGACAAAAAACACAGTGAAATCCGGATTGGGCGAAAATGATCACACGTTTTATCAAAACACTCAGACCTGGTCGATCCGGAGGGGAATAAAATGAGAGAAGAATTACTCCAGGACCCAATGTAAATGTAATTCTGTCCACATGGAGCTTTAGAGTGACTATAGAGTGACACACATTTTGACCCTTACACCACATGTGTAAAACACAACATTCTGTAGTGTTCTAGTCTAGTGAGTGTAAACAGTATCTGTAGATTTGAGTGTTTTTGTTTATTTCTTTAATTTTATTTCACAGAACCCAGAGATGCTCACAAGAAAGATTAAATTGTGGGACATTAATGCCCACATTACGTGTCGCCTGTGTGAGGGGT
The DNA here is from genome assembly GCF_030463535.1 of Salminus brasiliensis. NCBI lineage: Eukaryota > Metazoa > Chordata > Actinopteri > Characiformes > Bryconidae > Salminus > Salminus brasiliensis. Next base: position 17,060,520 of record NC_132879.1, read on the forward strand.
ACCTGATCGACGCCACTACTGTCACCGAGTGCTTACACACATGTGAGTATTAAACACAGACACACATATCCCATACCTGTGCTCTACTTAGTCTCTGAGGTTAACATCTGTGGCCAGTATTTGTTTATGTGTTGAGTTTGTCAGAAGTTTGAAAACGAATGCATTTATTGGGAATTTTATTAGTTTAGTATTTTTAGTAATAGTAAATAGTAATACTTGTACTTGTAAAAATTCTTTGATTATATGAATAGTATGTATGTAACTAGTTGGGGCAAAAATGAAAAAAAGAAAAACCACTCCGCTTTTATTGGTTGGATTATGTCCCCATGACTCATAACAGTAGCTGTATAGCCTTGCCTAGCATGTATATAGCACTCTTACAAAAACATGTGTGTAAATATGTTTTACGATGTAATTTTTTTTTTACAATGTAAATATTCTATTTAATAGTTTGACATTTTTACTGGGTCTTGCTGGGTAGTTTTGCTGTCTTTACTAGTTTAGCTAGTTGAAGAAACTGTATGTAGCCAGCTGGGTTAGCCTAAAGCCTAGCAAAACAGTAAAGCACTTTTGTAAGTCGCTCTGGATAAGAGCGTCTGCTAAATGCTGTAAATGCAAATGAAAGGGGGCACAACAGTGTTTGGGGTTCATGTTTCAGTTCAGTGTCCTAAACCCTAATTTAACTATGCCAATATAGTTAAAATACCATGGGTACTTTTTACTGGTTACTATATATATATATATATATATATATATATATGATCATCTGAAAGTAATAGCTGCTCAAACCTACTATCCTATATTTCAGGGTAGGGATTATATCGTAATTCATTCTTTAACTTCCTTTTGATATATATTCCTTTGTTTTCTGCTGATATCAGTCTGATATTGATACCTGGTATTAGATCGGTGCCATTTCACCTGTCATCATGAACTGCGGTGATGTAAGAAGCATATTTTACCCACTTTACATCTTCACATGCTGAAGGTGTTTTTACAGCAGTACTAACTGAATTGAACAGCAGATGGAGCTCTCTTGCCACTTTTGGCGTGTGATGTCTGTGTATGACAGAATGGCTTTGATCATAATTTGATCAGCCATTGTTGACTTCTGTTCACTGTAGCTTCAGTCAAAAAGGATGTTTTATGTTGCACCTTCTTTTTCCATCATTGCTTTACTGTGGTCATCAGTCTCAGACAGCTGATGCATAAAAGAAAGCTTCCCATCTATATTTCACCCACTTCACTCCAGGGTACGACTGCGTTGCTGAGCATTTCCAGCAATCTAGCCCGTGTTATGTAAACAATGTACAGCGCAGTGATGTGTGTATCCACGTTAACATGTGTGTTCTCTGTGCACAGTCTGCAGGAGCTGTTTAGTGAAGTATCTGGAAGAAAACAACACGTGCCCCACATGTAGGATTGTCATTCACCAGAGCCACCCACTGCAGTATATCGGGTAAGTGCTCACTGCAGCAGCCGTGCTCGACCCACCCTACACACACACAGACACACACACACAAGCACACATACTCTCATACACGCACGCTTTTTAACACACATCCACACTGACACTCAGACAGCTCTGTCAGTGTACTGCCTATCGCAGCCCTGTAGGGGTCTGCCAAGACACGCTGTTCTTGTTGACACAAGCCAGCCTGAAGCAGGCCTGTCTTCTTTGGGATTCTACATGTTGTGGTTGTGTTGTCTTTACGATGGCCAAGTAATGCTGGACCATTTAAAGGTGTTGATTATAACTTTGTCTATAGTTAAAACATAGTAAAAAAGTACTGAAGAAAACACACGTTGGGTTGCAGGTTGTGTTTTGATGGGAGGACAGCAGTTGCTTTTACATGTTATGGTGTATTTTTATATATATATACTTTATTTTTTTTTTTAAACAGGTGGACAGACAGACATATATATATATATATATCTGTCTGTCCACCTGTTTAAAAAAAAAAAGTTCTGGACATTATTCCATTATTCCAATGTCAGTAAAACACTAATATTAGAATAAATACAAGTACCATTAATACAGAGGAGTAATTTTACATTGCTGTGTTTATTAAATCATCTCCAATGTCATCTCCAACACTGGTTTGGCAAATCAATGCTTTATGATGTTAGCTAGTAATGGGTTTGAGCGAATTCATGTGCTTGCTGGAGAAGTCCAGGAGACCTCTGTAGTTAAGCAGTGTTGTTCTTCTAACTAGCTCACAATATCTCAACCATGTTCTTATTACTTTTTACTAGGGATATGTCTATGCAGTTATTTTGCTTTTCGAACAAATCTCCTCTCTTAATGCTGAGCTTCAGCCAATACTGATCTGATCTGATCTGATCTTTGTGTTTGTATAAATATTACAGACACGCAGTTTAGATAAGATGAGCTGCTGATTAATACCTTCAGTCAACTTCACCTTATTTTTAGTAACCATTTCTATAAGGAGACGTTCTGGACTGATTTACTTAGTTTAGTAGCAGCCTTTTTAAAAAACAAAATGACTTATGGTGTTTACTAACTTCCTTGACCATTCAGCTCCTAGTTCCTTTAACATGCTACAGTCAAGTCAGTGCGCGCGTGTGTGTTGCACACTTGGATTGATATCTGTTGTGCTGAGGGGAATGCGCTATGATTGGTTTTACTGTTTTATTTTTTGCATGGGATTTAGTGGTTTCACAAGCAAAACTACTCTTATTGCAAAAATGAATGGTTTAAATAATGTGCCTGGGTGCCTAAACCCTCTTCACAAGACTGTACTTTAAGGAATCCAGATGTTGGACCATTACAATCTGTCCGTTCATCATTAAATGTAAGGGATATTTTATTTTCAGATTGTTCAAACTCTATAATAACTAAAAATTATTAACAACAATTTAATATTAACCTGCAGTAATAAAAACTGTAGGGCTGTGTGTGGTCTTAATACTCTCTACCTTGCTCATTTTATCTCGCGGTGTGTCTCTCTTACCGTCTGCCATCTTTAGACATGATGCAGAAGGGCCCTGCAGCATTACTAATACCCGCCAGAACTGTGAAAGAATCATATTTCTTTTAGAACCACCATGAGACTTGTTGCTAACTGCTTCATGCTTCCACTGTGGGCAGTGAAGCCAGTGAATCATACTTTATCCTTAGTGAGAGTCCAGGCTGAACTGGGATGCCTGTTTTGTGGTGTAGTTTGATTTACACACACATGCAGTAACCTCACCGATTGGTTTGCAGCACGTTTATGTGGTCTGTTAGGCTGGTGCAGTAGAGGCAACTGTACTTAAGTGAATTGCTACAACTGCATTGTCTGTTGCTGTATTTGTTAATGTATTTTTGGTTTGCATTATATATTCATGGCATCCTGGAGGTCTTTATCATTTACCATAAATATGTAAGCACATGAGAACCTATTTTCTATGAGTAAGACCCCTGTTTGAGTGGATTGGTGGGATGTGTGGCCTGTATGTGCCTTTAGCTTTTTCTGCATGTTATTGTCTGATTAATGTCTGGGCCTTTGGGCCGGGTGCCAGATATTTCATAATTGTCATTTAGTGGCAGCACAGTAGCATTTGCACGCTCATGAAAAACACTTTGCAAACACATTAAATATTCACTGCTGCCTGTGTGTTGTGCTTTGTTTTTGTTTTTTTTTCGCTCTGGGCCTTTCAGATGGCTTGGCAAATGCAGGCCTGAAGCCAGATGAAAGGCGGGCAGCGTGCGGGTGAGGATGGAGTAGGAGATGGTGAGGGTTTTAAAGCCTGTAACAACACTGGATTCCCCCTCAAAGCAAATGCCATCCTCTCTGACTGCACATAATTAACGTGACCTTAGTTTAACATCCACTGTATTTGCCACCTCTGCTGTTTGATCGCTGGCAAGCGGAAGCTGGATTGTCTGTGTGTTATACCAGCATTAGCTCACTAAGCCTAATCAGAACCACACATGCTTGTACACACACACAGTTTGTTGATGATCTCTCTTAATGGCAGTCACCTTCTCATCCCCAGGCCCCTGAGCCCCCGCTATGGTAGCATGGTGGTGGTTAATTGGGCCGCAGTTTCCCCAGTGTGTGGTGGGCCTGGGGGAACAGGTGGCCCTTTTGGCTGGGCGTCAGGGACATGGCCTTTCTCTCGTTCTTACCCAGTGGGGCTGATGATGAGCTAACGCTGGTCTGGACTCTATCACACAGCTCTGGCAAGCTGCTCTAGGCTTAGACTTTGGCCTGTGGGGGCTTTTATCATGAGCGTGCTAATAATCACACATACACTTTAACCCCTTAACACAGAAAGGCTTATTACACTCTATGGTGTATTACTCAGTAACTCAGGGACTTCTACTGCCAAAGAATAGCCCCAGTTTGTAGACCCCACCAGTTTGTACAGACTTTATAGTGTAATAACGTTTTCGGCTTGCCAGCGTGTTAAAAAGCAGGCTTGAGTGTGTGGAGGGCAGTATATAAGTAAAATGGACAGATAAATTAATTAATCCTATGTAAATCCAACTAGAATGTCAGCATTGTGAACTGTTTTTGTCCCGAAGGCTACTGAGTGGTCTCAGCACTGGGACTGTACTCAGCGGTTTGATCTCTGGTGATGGCATAATCGTCACCAGGAGTCCCAGAGAGCGCAATAGGCCTCACTCTCTCCGCGTAGATAGGCTGGCCCTCCCTCTCCCGCCATCACTGCTGTCATTGTATTGCTAACCAGTGACTCATGTGACCTAGAAAAAAAAAAAAACACATGCTAGCCTCCCCCCTCCCAGTACTGGTGGCAACTTGTGATGGGAGACTTTTAGCTACTAAGTGGGAATTGGAAATGACCAGAATTGGAGGTGAAAGAAACTCCAGTTCATACAGTGAGTCCAAGAAGTATTTGATCCCTTGCTGATTTTCTTCGTTGGCCCACTAATAAAGACATGATCATTCTATACTTTTAATGGTAGATGTATTCTTACATGGAGAGACAGAATATTAAAAAGAAAATCCAGAAAATAAATCTAAGGAATATATATTAATTGATTTGTATTTCATGGAGTGAAATAAGTATTTGATCCCTTAGTATTCATTAGCAGTTCTGGCTTTTACAGACCAGTTAGACACTCCCAATCAACTTGTTACCTGACCTGAAGCCACCTGTTCTCACTAATCACTTGTGTGAAAAACACCTGTCCACAGAATCAGACAGATCACACAGATTTCAAGTCTCCAACATGGGTAAAACCAAAGAGCTGTCACAGGACCTCAGAGTCAGAATTGTTGACCTTCACAAAGCTGGAATGGGCTACAAAAAGATTAGTAAGGTGTTGGATGTGAAAGTAACAACTATTGGTGCAATTATCAGAAAGTTTAAAGAGTATAACATGACAATCAACAGACCTCGGCCCGGTGCTCCAAAGAAGATTTCGCCTCGTGGGGTGGCAATGATGCTGAGAACAGTCAGAAATCGTCCTGCAACCACTCGGCAGGAGTTAGCAAATGACCTGAAGGCAGCTGGGACCACAGTTTGCAAGGAAACAATTGGCAACACTTTGCGCAACAATGGATTCACATCCTGCAGTGCCCGAAAGGTACCCCTGCTGAAGAGAGCACATGTGGAGGCGCGCCTCAAGTATGCCAATGATCATTTGAAAGATGAACCAAGTTATTGGGAGAAGGTTTTGTGGTCAGACGAGACCAAAATTGAACTTTTTGGCCTCAACTCCACCGCCATGTGTGGAGGAAGAAAAATGCTGCCTATGACCCCAAGAACACTGTGCCCACCGTCAAGCATGGAGGTGGAAGCATAATGTTTTGGGGGTGTTTCTCTGCCAAGGGTACAGGGCTACTTCACCGCATCACTGGGAAGATGGATGGAGCCATGTACCGCACAATCCTGAGGGACAACCTCCTCCCCTCTGCCAGGGATCTGAAAATGGGCCGTGGTTGGGTCTTCCAACATGATAACGACCCTAAACATACAGCAAAGGCAACAAAGGATTGGCTCAAGAAAAATCACATTAAGGTCATGGAGTGGCCCAGCCAGTCGCCAGACCTCAATCCGATCGAAAATCTATGGAGGGAGCTGAAGGTCAGAGTTGCCAAGCGACAGCCCACCAACCTTCATGATTTAGAGAGGATCTGCAAAGAAGAGTGGGCCAAAATTCCCCCTGGTGTGTGTGCTAAACTTGTGGTTAACTACAACAAACGTCTCACCGCTGTGCTTGCAAACAAAGGCTTTGCCACTAAGTATTGAGTGTGTTTGGCAAGAGGGATCAAATACTTATTTTCCTCATTGAAATACAAATTAATTAAAATATATTCTTTAAAATTATATTCTGGATTTTTGTCTTGATATTCTGTCTCTCCATGTTAGAATATATCTACCATTAAAAGTGCAGAAGGATAGTGTCTTTATTAGTGGGCAAACAAAGAAAATCAGCAAGGGATCAAATACTTCTTGGACTCACTGTATATAGAAATTAAGCTGCAAAGACAACTAGTTTTTACATTTATTAATGTATTAATTTTGTGATGTTACAAAAAACAACTTGCCTGTTCATCTTATAGTGGTTTAGCCCCGCCCATTCATGCATGAGTGTTTCAGTCTGGGCTACTTTTTAAAGAAGTTTTAGGCGATAGCAGCCAGTCACAACCGAGCTAATTTCCATGTACAACTTAAAGGCACAGTAACAAAAGAAGCCTGCTTCATCAGCTTCACTAATTGAAACTGCTTTTGGTGCGTGAACCTACACCGTTGTCATAAGACAATAAGCTCAAGGGGAAATGGAATGCAAGATTTTTTACAACAGGAAACCCATTAACAAAAACAGATCTGTTACTATAGAAAACAACGGGCACCTGCGTAAGCACTAATTTGGTTATTTTGTTTTACCACAGACTTACTATCCCTAGTATCTGACAGATAAAGATTATCTGCAGATAAAGATTATCTTCTACATTCTCAGTCTTGAGATATATATATCAGGGAGGCAGCTTCAACCAGAAAGAAACATTTTTGATATCAGATGTCTCTTGCTTTTAATATGGCATCAGTGGATTGTTGATTGTGTTTGCCAGAGGGACTTGGTGCCCCAAGGCTTTCTGACATGGTAACTGGGTCTCTGAGGCAAACTGCACTATCAGGGGCCAGAGAGATGAACATGTCAACACATGCTTAGTGGCCGTGGCTCTTCCTACAACAATCAACAGCTCAGAATAACCACCGGTTTCAGAAAAGCACAGACGGCTGAAGCCTAAAAAGCTGCTCTGCATAGCAATGAATTGCAAAACATGATGCTTTATTGTCTGTTCATTCTGACATACATGCAAAAACTGAGTAAGCATGTAATTAAGCGCGTCATTAATAAGGCATGTTTCAATCATCAGGAATCATGACTGGGGTCACTGAAACTGTTCTAATTTTGTTCTCAAATGAATGCTTAGTTTAAATAGAAGATCATCAACATAATTATCAGTCATTAATGTTCTAGTTACATGCTATGCCGATTTCTATCACTTCTCCACACTGTTTCCATCTCTTCTTCTCCTTTTCTTCTCAGCCATGACCGAACAATGCAAGACATCGTCTACAAGTTGGTGCCAGGACTGCAAGAAGGTGTGTACATGTTTATTTTATCCTCCAGCATTGCCAGTGACTGGTTTACTGGATGTCCTTTCATTAAAATTGATACTTAAGAGCTTTGGGATATGATGTGAATGGCCTCTAGCAAATGAATGTCAGCACTGAGTGATAACACTGATACTGGAGTTATTTTGCAACACACACACACACACATATGTTGACCAAGGGTGATATTTCAAAGTTAATCTCTGAATATTTCCCCTGTGCAGCGGAGTTGAAAAAGCAGAGAGATTTCTATCAGAAGCTAGGCATGGAGGTACCTGGAGACATCAAAGGAGAGCTGTGTAACATGAAGCCCCACCTAGATGCCCAGCGCAACGGTATGACCATCACACACAATCTTCTCCAGCTGGTAAAATTAGCCTGAAGTAATAGTCTGGCGAAATATCAGATTTACCTAAAGTTTATTTCGGTGGTTTACCCTGATATAGGCTTGCGTTATGAATTTATTAATCAAATCTACACAATTTTACCCTCTAGTAGGACATGAGCTTTCATTACTAGCTTCATTACTCAAATTTACAGTGTCACCCCAGGCTTTCATTACTAGTTTGCCTAGCATACCAGAATCATCTCACACTTGCCTGAAAGAGTTGTTAAAGAGCCCATATGATGGAACAACAGTTATCCCTCATTTTTATTAAACTGCAAAACCGTATGCTTTGAATTCAATGTTTTTTTTACGTCAAGGAGACATATCAACATATCTACATAAATATGTTACATATGTTCACCAATTTAGCATACAGCAGTTTGGCCACGCCCCCTTCAGCTTACACAAGTAAAAAAGTGCTTTTTGAGGTAAGATCCACTTGGTCAGAATAGAGCTCACTTGCGTATCAGGGAAGAAAAATAATGAAAAAAATCATTGTTTTTTTAATCTCGCCACTTAAGCAAGTTGTCTTGTCTGTTATCTGTTTTTACATTTTAGCTACATTAGCTCTGTGGCTCCAATGCAAAACAAACAAGCAAAACTAAAGAAGCTGACTTTTAACCCCAAACATGTCTTGGCTATTAAACTACACTGTGAATCAGAGAATCAGGATCTCTCCATTTATCCTTATATTGCCAAGGAATTCTACTTGGTGAGCGCAACACAAGTATGGCATTTAACAAGCACACAGACGGTTAACAAGAACAAGAAAGTACAAGAAAAAATAAATCAAATTAAGAAGCTGAGGTAGCTAAGAGAGGGAAAATAGATTCAGAATTAGATTTCTGCCAGACTATCACTTTAATAAATGATGAACTTCTCTATCGTAAGTAATCAGTGGCAGCAAATGTGCAACTAAAACTAAAGTAAATATGCTGCCTCTTTGGCAGCTGTCTGACTACAGCTGTGTTTTAGCAGGTGACTTAGCCTAGTAAGAGCAGGGTTCTCTTTATTCTACTGTAAGTGTCCTCTGGTTGGTGCTAATGATTTGTGCGGATGGTTACCCAGAGGCCTGCTAGGCCTGCAGCTTTAATCGCTGGCCTAATGCGCAAGCCTGATTTTGGTAATTAAGGCTCAAATTGAAGTGGAAGTGGTCTCTCATTCCCCACTGTCACAGCACGTTTGGCAGGCCTGAGCCTCACAGTAACAGTTCATTTAAACGCTGTGTGCGCTCCGTCTGCCCTTTCTGTGAAAAAGGGGAGAAAGACAGGGGTGTTGTGGTGAGGGGTGCTGGATCTCCCCATCTTGGGTCTGATTTCCTAAAAGCTAAAAGCAGCGTCAGGTAGTGACATAGTGCTGCTAGTGGGCTCCTAATGCCATCTTGACAAGTGGCCTTGTGCACTTCAGAATGCACGCAGTACATGCGAAGGGGCTTTTGTAGAGCTTTTGGGTGTTTCTCTTTCTCAGTTGCATTTAGTGCTCTTTGTATCAGGATGAGTAGCATGTGCATCTCCAGGAAGACAATTGGGTCCCCTTCCTCCTGAATTAATTCTTAAAAGCTTTGGACTAAAGTTAAAACAATTATTGAGTTAAATTTAGATGTATGTTTATAGCTCTTTTTACAATGGATGTGATCGCAAAGCAGCCCTACAGAGATCTGGGTCTGGGCCTCCTTTAAGCAAGCCAGTGGCGCCAGTGGCAAGGAAAAACTCCCTCCGAGCAAGAGGAATACTTTGAGAGGGACCAAAATTCAAAAGGGAGACCTCGTCCTCCTGTCGAGTCCGGATAGCACATCTAATAAGATGATTAATCTCATTATTCATAGTAATTCAGCAATTGTAATCTCTGGAAACATAGTTTCCTTCAAACTGAAGCACCTTGTAAAGCTATGTAGGCTTTATTGGTTGTAGAAACAATGTGCATTAACTCAGAAATGAATACCGAAATAATCAGCACTTGCAAATTCATTGATTTATAGAAGTAATCGCTAGTTACACAAAAATCACTAACTGGAGAGACATAGATTGTAGCAATAATTGATAACTGCAGATTATTCACTTGTTGAAATGAGTATTAATCGCATATTAATGACCTAGTTCCAGATTAATCGTTCCTAGGAATAATCAGTAGTTCGAGATTATGATTGGTAGGTGCAGATAAATTGTTCAGAAATACTATAAGTTCAGAAATACTAATAGTATGTTCAGATTATAATTATTAGTTCCAAAAAACGTCTTAACATAATCATTAGTTATCATAAAATAATCATTAGTTGCCGATGAATCAGTTATAACAATAATTGGCAGGTTCAGATTAATCGTTTATAGGATATATATATATATATATATATATATATATATATATATATATATAGGCCTTTACGGTAATAACTGCTAGTTGCAGGTTTAATTGTTCATAAGCATAATCGGCAAATACAGATGAATCCGTTAAAGGAACAGCTGCTAGTTGCAGATCAAAGGTTTATAGAATCATTATCGTTAGTTGCAGCCCTACTTCTGACCTAGTTCAGCCACTCCGCTCCAGCGTGTCCAGGAATGGCACTCGCTAGTGTGTCCCAAATCCTATCAGCATGGTAATTAAGAAGGGATGTTTTAGAGTACGAGAGATGATTGGCCGAAGAGCAGGATTAGTCTGTCCTTGTGAAAACCCCAGTCTGCCTGGAAGAGAAACAAGCCACCTCTTTCTTCTCCTCCCCAATAAGAAAACTTAACAGGAAATCCCCCATTTCACAGCTGCACAGCCCCTCTGCTTCAGATTAGCCTACTTTCACTCAACCTGCTTCCCACTACTGGGAGCTTTAGAACGGAGTGAGCGGATGCTCAGAGGGTCTCCAGGAAGTATCGGCACTGTTGCTCCAGGAGCCAAATCTTAAGTTGAGTTCAGTTCATCTGGAGTTTTTTTTCTTCTTCCGCCCTGGCTCCTCGTAGAAGCCGATGCTCTGCGCTCTAGCTTCTCCCGTGACGTCACAATCTTGTGCTGTGCTGTGCCCTCTTGCTCGTCGTCCCTCTTTGAGGAGCGCCCTTAATGAGTTCAGTCCATCTGTGTCTGCCTCTTGTGGTGCGGGACATCCTTCCAGCTGATTACTCCGGCTTCATCCTCGGCTACGGAAGGAAAGTTGCAAATGAGCGCGTTTCCATTGATTAGGTGCAGCCTTGTTTTGTGGGGCTTATAAATAGGATGAGAAATCAGTTTGACATAATTGCATTTTGGGGGGTGGTGGCGGTGGTAGTGGTGGTGTTGCTGTTGATTAATGATCCAGCTCACAGTGTCGGTTTAATGAAGAAACTGTCAAAACGGAGCCGAGAGTATAGTTGTTTATACCGGTCACCTACCGCACTAGCTCAGTGGAAGGTTTCAGGGCTTAACAGGATTTGAATAATGCATGCATAAAAATGTTGGGATGAATTATATATGAATCAAAACATTTATCAAAGGCTTCTGAATTGATTATAAATGCATAGAAACACAAGTCCCGAGCATGCATGCATGCGTCTGAATGTAGATAACAATAATCTGATTCTGATTTGCACTGAACAAGATTGGCTATACTTACCTAGAATTCGAGTATTTCTGCTCTCTCCATCCATATTCAGTCATTCTTTAATGCTGTCATGCTTGTCTTTGCTGAAGGGAAAGAGTGGAGATCAGGGATTACAAATGGTAACAGGATGAAAGCAAAAACCAGACATAAACAATATCTTTGACAGGCTGAAATAGGAACCTTTCAGTGAAAGTGAACACGGAGGTGATTTACTGGCTAAGCCTTTTTGTAATGGAAATTTCTCTGTAGTGGAGTAAAGCTTACATATCTTTACATGTTTAACAACATGCTGGTTTCAACAAAAGGTATTTATTCAGAAAATAATTCACCAGTTGATAATCTAATGGTTAAACTGACTGAAATAAATACAATCCTTTGGTTACCAATAAAAAGTGAGACTATAGATAGCTGTAGATAGTTTAATATAAGGATAGTATAAGCTATAATGTTGGTGAACTAGGTACAGTTAACTTCACATGCTATCCCTACTCACTAATCTTTTTTTCCACAGCTTTGAATTAAAGCAGCATAATGTGAGAATTGGAGTGTAGGAGCGTTTTCACACTAGTTCAGTACATGTAGTCAAGTGTGAAAGCTGTTTTTGAGCCCAGGAGCAGGCCAGGGAACTAATCTCTGGTCCTCCTGAAACTGTTTGTCTGGGGTTCACTTCAAGTGTTCCCAGTGCCGAGTGTGGGGTTGTGTGATTGGTTCATTTTCGGCTTATTGCCAGCATGGCTAAAAACCTTCTCCTACAATAACGTCTCCTTTTGTGCAGGTGCTCCTGCACAGTGAAATGCCATGACTCCAGAAAGCACTTCTCTTGGCGAAGAGCGTGTTGGTTGGCTCCAGCTTTGTCACTGGCCTTTAGTTGACCATCAACCTTAATAAATTGGTGTACTACCCCCTACACTGATCATACCTTCAGATTTCCTTCAGATCAGACGAACCTGAAAAAGCAACACAGTGAGCTGCGTTTAGTCTTGCATGTCAGTCTTCTGACAGTGCATGCTCATGTGGCAGAGCAGAAGACCTTTAAGTGCATTGCAGGCACTTAATGAGTGCAAGATTAGTGTTAAGTGCTATTGAAATGGATGGGTTTTTAGTCTTTGAGGGGAAGTTTGTTACTCCACCTTGGTGCCAGGACTTCTAGGTGCTTGTCTACCATACACCTTGTAGCTTGGTGGGTCAAGCCAAGCCATACTTGATGTTTTGTCCTCAGGTATGGAGGGGCTGGCCCGTTTCTGGCTTTGTAGGCCTATGTCAGAGATGTAGATGATGCAGGCAGCTGCTGGAAGACAATGAAGAGAGCTAGTATTTTTAGAATACCCACTTCCACTCTGACTATAAATTAATTTATTACTATTTAGCATGATTTTTATTCTGAAAAATGAAAAAAAAATCCTACTCTGAACTCTTTCCTTGGTGCTGTTGCATGTGTAAGCATCTTCTGTTCCAGCTTGACCTGTGTAAGTGATTGACCACGCCTCAGGTGTGACCGTGCCAGTACTTATCCCGTCAGTTCACAGTAGATCAGTTTTGACAGAGTTTTGAATAGGGACTGCAACAAACAGGCTCTTCAGGCTGGCTCTCAAATGCACTTCCTCCACTGATGGCTAGAGCAGGGTCATGGCTGTAATGCTCCAACTCATTCAATCGCTCATGGCTCGTGTGTTTTGTTTCTAAAATCAGGCGAAGTGAAACCAGAGGACGGAGCCAATAAGGACGGAGAGGAGAAACCAGAAGAGGATAACGATTATCATCGCAGCGATGAACAAGTAAGACGCCCCTCTAGCTCTCTCTCACTCGCTCTGTTGCTCTCTCTTTCTCTCGCTGTTCTTTCTGCACTAGAGTAAAGAGCGGTGGGCTTTATTCGCTCTGGCTGTCAGTACAGTCTGAGCTGTATGAAGCATGCTGTCGGTGGAGTTACTCTTTGCACAGCAGGTCTTTACAAAACTCGCTTTTGCTTCCCCAGGTCACCGAAGCGTTAGTGTTGTCATCTTTTCTTTTGTAGCGCCGTGTACAAATACACCTGTAAAAGACACGTTCTCTCCTTTACTTTTGCGCCTCTGCTGTGAATGGTAGTGTGATTCCGTTCCTCTTCTAAAGCATAGCGTCTATCAGGGATTCTGCCGCTGCAGTTTTGTATTCTTGCCCACCCTCTGAGCGGCGGGTGGAGGTGGTTAATAATGCAAGACTAGAGATTGGGGCCCAGTCTTATTTTCAAACTCTGTACTGTCCCTCAAAGGGCAGCGTCTGAGACCTCTTCACAGGTTGTGTGTGTAGAATACAGACCAGTTTATATTGCTTTCCTGCGAGTCTGAAGTCTGCACTAGTTGAAACCTTGCTCTTTGTCCTTTTCTGGACTTCAATCAGAAGATCCCCACTGTGTGCTGTTTCGAGTGTAGTGGAATGCTGTTAGAATAATAATAACCCCCCCTCAAGCAATTTATATGTAAATAAAAAAAAATATGTATGTACACTAACCAAGCCACATTTTAGGAAGACATGTACAGTTACTCATTCATGCATTTGTCTAATTAGCTAAACATGTGACAGGAGAGCATTTCAGAAAAACATGTTGAGGGCTAGCAGCTTCAGGGGATTGGATTGAATGGGTAAAAATGTGAGGTCAGTGATTTTCAGTGTGCCATGATTGAGTGTTTCTCAACTGCTGATCTCCTGGGATTTTCATCACATCAGTCTACTCAGAACGGTGCAGTAAGGGAGGGGGCGGGGGCATCCAGTGAGCGTCAGTTTTGTAGACAAAGACGCCTTGTTGATGAGGTCTACAGAAAATGCCCAGACTGGTCTGAGCAGACAGAAAGGCTACGATAGCTCGGAACAATTGTGGCGAGCAGAAAAGCATCTCATAATGCACAGTGCATGGGATTTGGGTGGCTCACTCAAGTCAGTTCCACCTTGCTAACTTAAAGAGTGTAATTTGTATAGTCTCTCCATTCTATCCAGTATATCATTGCCATCACAGAAAAACTTTTTTTTTTTACTTATTTTCTTGTATTTTTGCAGGAGAAGAAAAATTAATTAAATCTTTTTACACTAAAATCCAATACAGAGTCATCTGGAGCATTTTATCATGACCTTTTGACTCAATGTAAAGAAAACCACAAAATAAACAGCAGCAAAAATGTTTTTAAAATGTAAAAAAAATATATATAATTTTTTTTTTTTTACATGACTGCAACAATGTGCGTTTCATTATTACACATACATTATAATAAAAGCCATATCATATAGCACTAAAATATCCTGTGTGTAAAGTCTCCTAAACATTTCATTATACTGGGAAAAACAGATGTTTTTGTTGATGAGGTCTACAGAAAATGCCCAGACAGGTCTGAGCAGACAGAAAGGCTACGATAGCTCGGAACAATTGTGGCGAGCAGAAAAGCATCTCATAATGCACAGTGCATGGGATTTGGGGCAGATGGGCCACAACAGCAGATGACCATGTCTGGTTCAATTTCTGTCAGTCAAGAACAGAAAGCTGAGGCTGCAGAGGGCACAGGCTCTCTGACTGGCAAAAAAACTAGCCAGATGGTAAGGTCAGAAAAAAGATTGAATTAATGAACATGACTGTGAGTTCAGTGTTCTTCAGTGGTGTTCTGAAGACCCAGCCTCTGGATCTGAATCCAGTAGAATACTTTGAAATTTGCAGAATCATATCATATCAGATCATATCATCATATCAGATTGTCATATCAGATCATACATCATATCCATACACACGCATACCAGACTGTGTTGTTTATGTGCATTGGATTGTTGAAGCGTGTGTGCGCTTGTGTGCTGCAGTGCGTGAAAGCTGAGGCAGCCACTTTAGCCTCATTCATAATGTAGCAAATAAATAAGAATTCCCTTTGGAATTCTGCTTGGCTGGAGTTGGAGAATTCTTCCGCTTCGGAGTCTGCAAGACAACCCTGTGCTCCGTGACCTTGAACTGACAACTCAAACTGCACATCGCCGCCAAAAGCCGCCTAGTCAGGGAAAGTGGCTCAGAATTCCACTTCCAATCTGTTTTATTTGCATTGCACTTTATTCCTTACATCAGACATGGTAGCTTCATGGCTTTACAACAGACAATAGAGATTTACTGAAAGTCCTGAATTAATCAGGCTTTAGATTGTCCCTCACTAGTAAATGGAAAATGCTCTGGGTGTAATTCCTTTTCACATTTCCAGTGTCCAGAGATATGTATTTTAAAGAATGTCCCATTCAGAGACTGACAGTAAAGTGGTGTAATAGAACATCAGCTGCACATAGTTTGATTTCTATAGCGCTTTTTAAAGAGAGCAAAACCCTGAATGCAGAAGGCCACATTCACTCATTATCCACTGGCAACAGAGAGAGGAGTGTGTTTCCTATTGAAGGAGCTTCTACACTCTTAAAAATGAAGGTGATACAAAGAGTTCTTTTAGTTCTATAATTTTGAGTGGGAAGCATTAACCTTCACTTGATGTAAAGATTCTTCACACTCCCACATCTCTATTAGAAAAACTCTTCTTTAGGGAACATAAAGTGGTTCTTTGTTAAAAGTTCATGTTTCATTTTCAAGAATGTAGTCGTCTCCTCCATTAAGAGGTAGTTAGTTTTTTTTAATATGTGAAAGTCCTTCAACATGCTAACTGTCATTTAATAAGACATTTAAATAAATCTGTGGGTTCTTCAGGGTCCTCCAGTTTCCAGATATGTAGCAGTATATAAATATTCATATTCATATGCATGCATTAAGCATGTGGGGACTCCCACAGCATATAAATTTGATGCACAACACTATAATAAAGTGTGCGCTGCGACGCCTTTGCAGGATGATCGGTTGGTAATCATGTCAGCATGTAAACCCACTATAATCATTCGATTTCAACCAGTAACGATTAGCGAATCCCAGCCTCCGCTGAAGCGGTTGGTGTTGCTGTTGGAACTGTGCGCCGGCTCTCTTGCTTTGATCCGAAGGTGAAATTGGCTTGACTGAGCACGGCATTAGTCATTTGTGTGACTGTTTGTGTCGATTATAACTGGCCCGGCTGGGCGGTAATGACCCAGTAATCACACACACATGCACAGACAGGCACACACACACACACACATAGATACACAGTCATATTTCACTTTCTCTCGCGCTAATGGTGGAGGCCCCTGCCGCTCGTCTCTGGCTCTCTGGCTCTGTTAGCGCTGGCCTGTTTGTTTTGCGTCTCTCTTCCCTGACCAGCTGCTGCACTCATCTACAATTTACTGTCCAAGGCCTCCACCAGCGGGGCTAGGGATTACGCCACCGCACTTGCGCTGTTTGCCCTTCAAATGGACGTGTGCTTAGTATCCATAAGCATAACCGGGCTGTCCGTGGGAGAGCAGCGTGTTGTTTCAGAGGGATTCTCCATCCTTCTAAAGTAGATTGTCAGCCCAGAAAGCTATTCGGAGAGAAATAGCTTTCCGGACACATGACCACGAAGGGATGTTACCATAGGACATCGGTAGAGTGTTTGGGTGGCTCACTCAAGTCAGTTCCACCTTGCTAACTTAAAGAGTGTAATTTGATAGTCTATCCATTCTATCCAGTATATCATTGCCATCACAGAAAAACTTTTTTTTTTTACTTATTTTCTTGTATTTTTGCAGGAGAAGAAAAATTAATTAAATCTTTTTACACTAAAATCCAATACAGAGTCATCTGGAGCATTTTATCATGACCTTTTGACTCAATGTAAAGAAAACCACAAAATAAACAGCAGCAAAAATGTTTTTAAAATGTAAAAAAAATATATATAATTTTTTTTTTTTACATGACTGCAACAATGTGCGTTTTATTATTACACATACATTATAATAAAAGCCATATCATATAGCACTAAAATATCCTGTGTGTAAAGTCTCCTAAACATTTCATTATACTGGGAAAAACAGATGAAATTGTAATGGATGAAAATGACCTTTTAATGTGTTTGCAATAAAACCCTTCATTTAAACTGTTGCTGTGTTCGGCACCATACATGAGGTAGGCCAAGTCTTAACGACTTGGTTTGGGCAGCAGAGAAAACAAATGCTGATCACTTGAGAAAAAGTCTTTACAGCGTAATTTAATAGACAAACTAGGGCCTGACTGATATTAAAGTTTTGTGGCTGGGCTAAGAAAAATATCGATAACCGAAATCAGCCAGTCAAATTTGATATTTTCACTTTTAAATATAAACAGTTTTAGTTTACTGTGGCTTGCAGCAATACAAATAAACCCACAGCCATATATAATATAATTATTCATCAGGTTTTCATCAGTTATGATCAGTTTACTTCATAAAGTCTGCCTTATAGCATGTTATCATTATTATAACAATACAAGCTTGGATTTGGTTGCATGATTTTACTTTACCCATAAATAGTGTAGGACTTTATCACTCTGTAGTTCCTTTTGTAGTGGGTAAAAAAAAACAAAACAAAAACATAGTAGTTGTAATAACATGACGTCTAGAACAGGTTACCAACATGACCTTTTCAGATGGAATCGCACTCATCACTTGGCTTATAATTACATTACTGCATGTCTCCATTTCATACTAATCCCGTCTGAATAGTCCTTAAGCTGCTGTCCCGGCATGCTGTCTCACCTGTACAAAAGCTGTGAGAGAGGCAAGAAGGCTCTAATGCCTTCTGACTTGTGCTCATGCTGGGCCGTCACAGGCACATACACACACGCTGGGCCTAGCACAATCTGTGGCCCAGCTCTGGACAGTGACTAAGCACCCACTAGCTTTTGATATTTCCTGTGAATTTGTGTATTGAACAACTTTTTGTTTGTAGAAAAACTCTATTTTCCTATTTGGCGTTATGTGTGTACATAGAGCCAGAACTACTCAAATAAGGCTTTCCGTTTGAATGCATGAATGGGCTCATTCTCCATATCATTGTCAGGCTAAAATCTTGCATGTCTCTTTTGCCTTTGTTTATTTCTTTCCATAATTCATTCTTTACATTGTGTCCAAACTTCCATTGAAGGTTAAAACTTTTTTTGTTGTTGTTTTTTTTTTGCATGACAGCGATGGTCTACATATGGTCATATGGTCAGCGATGGTCATCTAATATTCTTTTTCTTGGTGCACATAGGGAGAATATGGAGATACAAGGTTTTTGCATAACAGCGACCTAATATTGAATCCTCTTTAACATTTGTGTTTGTCTGTGTTCTCTCTCATCAATCTTGTTATGGTGTTTTTGCATATGCATCTGTTTCACACGGTCATCTCCTTTTCATTCTCTCAGGTCAGTATCTGTCTGGAGTGTAACAGCAGTAAGCTACGTGGGCTGAAGCGTAAATGGATCCGGTGCTCAGCCCAGGCCACAGTCCTCCACCTGAAGAAATTCATCGCCAAGAAGCTCAACCTGACATCTTTCAATGAGGTAGGTCCCGCCGATGAACAGCCAGCGTTAACATCAGCAGCCTCTCTGTCCTTCTGGAGATATGACCAGATGAGCCCAGAAGCCCATTCCAAGCCCCTTCTTTTGAAATGACGCTGTTGAGTTTTGCTGCTGCAGTGACAATGGGCCATATATCTCTTGGCATGTGCCTTCCCTCTCCGTCAGGGTGCCTCAGTGAGTCACAGTGTGGAGTATTGAAGCTCTTTCGCACTGCCACGCTTTCCCACAAAGCTTTTGCCACTCACCATATGTTCAGTAGAGCAGAAGCTCTTGTAATATCATTTGCTTCCTGTCATGGACCATGCTGCCTGTCAGCAATACTGCGAGCATGATTTTTAGCGCACAAGTTTGGGACGCAACTAGTCATTGTTGGATGCTCCATTATCTCTCTTCACCCATTTTCCTCTTGAAAAGCCTGTGGGTGGGCTTCGTGCCACACCGATTCTTCTGAAACTGGCTTGACACAAAGTAACTGTCAGATGTCTTTTGTTCACTGCTGAGCAGGCATTGTTGTTGGATAGCATTATGAAGTTCCACACATCAGAAATAGCAGATAGTGCTTCCATTTTCCCACCAAGCAGAGGTGGAGGAAAATAAAATGATGGCTACAGTTCAGTGTAGTAGATAAAGAAATGGTATTAAAACAGTGAATTAATGCTAAAATGCACGTTTTATTAGCCTTTCTGTACTTTTAGCTCGTTCTGCAGAGCAGAATGGTGAGACTTCATGTGCCTCTGAGCTGGTTCTAAGATCTTACAGTGTGTAGAGTTTGCCCTGTTGCCAGCAGGGGGTGCTGTGGTGATGCTCCTCTGCATTCTTATCCTGGCATCGCTCATGTACGGTCATACCCGTAACAGACACATGCATGCTTAGACAGACCCCTGCAGTATCAGTGCTTTCCTGTGTTGTCCTGCAAATCAGCCTATCTTGTGGTGTGCTGTTTGTAAACTCCTATTATGCTACATTCTAAAGCTGAAGGGGGTTCTCCACTTAAACGCCTTTTCATCATGGGCTACTCTAAATCCGTGTCCAGAAAAAACGTCTACACGTGCACCCTGCAATTTCTTTATTTCTTTCTTTTTTTTTTTTTTAAGTAGGATTTGATGGTGAGGACGCATAAAGACTTTTCATGTTAGACGTCACCGGGTTTGATTTTAAAGACATTATTAAATGCATGAGATCCCAACGCTGCTCACCCTCGGTTTACATGCACAGTTCATATAATGGTTTCTGTAAATGTACTGGAAGAAGGCTTGCAGCCAGCAATGTCCACAACTAGTCTGGGACTGCTTCTGTTGTGCTTTTGCTCAGCGACCAATTCGTGTGCTCTGTTTTCAGCTGGACATTTTATGCAATGAAGAAATCTTGGGCAAGGACCACACTTTGAAATTTGTTGTCGTGACGAGATGGAGATTTAAGGTAACTATAACTGTTTATTAATAGGGTGGAAATATTAGTTTTTCAGATCGTGAGCTGACGTTAAAAATATTTGACTGGAACACATTTTTGAACGGTTCATGTCTTTATGGCATAGCGTTCTCATTAAAGGTTGAATGTCTGGAGCTTACTGCTTGTTTTGATTTGATTATATTGGAGGGAATCTCAAATATTGTTGCCATCACTTCAAAAACATCTCATAAGTCATTTGGGAGCATTTCTATTGGTTCATTCATTATCGAACTGTCAATGTAAAGAACAAGTGTTAGATTCAAACTGTTTTAAGAAGTGCACAAATGGAGATACAAGGCTTTTTGCATGGCTGCGATGATCCACTGATGTATGCTAGCCATTATAATATACAGAAGAGACTGACAATGTAGTGCAGCGAAAGTAAATATTTCCTTTTTCCATTTGCCCTTTTATGGATGCACAGCTGTAATTAGATGTATAACCTTTAAAGAGCAATGCCAAGAAACGGAGCTGTTGAATGCCAACGCTGCCCGCCCTTGCTGACCTGCCGCTGGCTGCTTTCAATCATGCCTAAAAGTGTGTTGTGTGTTGTCTCTGTTCCAGAAATCCCCCCTACTCCTGCATTACAGACCTAAAATGGATTTGCTGTAGTTGGACAAAACTGGTTGTTTTTGGCCCAGTGGCCCAGGACTGTGCAACACAACGCTATTTATGCAGAGACTATCAATGCCCGCACCAAACAGACCCCTGTCCCAGGAGTCGAACCATACACGAGCCAGCAAACAACGAAAACCAGCTCAGTTACTGCTCCACACTGGCGGCTTAGCCAAACAACTGCAGGCGTTTTTTTCCCCTTTGTCCTGTTCGTCCTCTACGTCCTGGATATGTGAAGACTGAGAGAAAGTGAAAGAGAGAGAGAGCATATATTTATACTTTTGTACAGAAGAGAGAGAGACACACACATGGACTCGAGACACTACTGGTGCTCTGTTTACACACAAAACAACAAACAAAACAACTGGACGAGAGATGACCGAACAGTTTTTATACAGATGGACGGACAGAGGAATGGACACTGCTCCTGCCGGCGAAAGCGCCCCGTCACATTCCTGACGGAGGAGGAGGAGCTTTCTGCTGTCCGCTCTCTTTCAGGTCTAAACAGCTAAACACAACACAGGCTTGGGAGCACACAAAATCTAGAGTATCCAACAAGAGACTTTGTTCGTTTGAGTTGTGAATCGTCTCAGAGCGTTTTTTTTAATTATTATTATTTTTTCCCTCTTTTCTTTTCTTATCGCGTCACTGAAAGTGGAATTGTGAATAGGCAAATTTTGTGTAGTAATTTATGTTCTATTTACGAGTATTGTACATAAAAAAAATTGTTACAACAACGCAAGAGAGATAAGAGTTGATGATAAGTGATTTGTAAGACTGAGCGAGTGCGCGCGCGCGCGTGTGTGTGTATGTGTGTGTGTGTGAGCGTGCGAGAGAGAGAGAGACTGGATGAAAGACTGCTCAGAAGGGTGCATTTTAACCTTGTGTACTTCAGTCTGCAGATATGTGACTATATACAGACACCGAATATATAGATGTATTGAATTGCAGAGTGGGATGCTATATCGTGACGTGGCCCTCAGAGCAGAGGGCAACGTTTTCGCTCTCTAAAAAGACGAACGAACACGTCTCCCCTTGTGTAGCCGAAGGGGATGTTTCGGTGTCGGAGAGTGAAAACGGTAACCATACAAATGACAAAGTGCTTTTAAACCATTCTCCCAAGTTCTAAATTAGCAAGCTGCAGAGTTATTAAAGTCGTGTAATGATGAATTGTGAACTTAAGGCGTATTAGTCGTGTAAAAAATGTAATCACACACTCTTCAAATGAACAAACTGCCTGCGTTCAGAAATGGCGGCCCATCCTGGAGGAAGTGGCCTGTCGATTTCGACGTTTCTATTCATGTGAAGATGAATTTCCTTCGATTTTGTGTCACTGGATAACGGACATAGCGCAGCACAGAAATCAGACTGCATCACTGCATCCGTCCTTGAGGTTTTACTTTTAATTGTTTTCCTTTTTTTTCACCCAGTGTTGGAACCATATATGCAAATTATAGGCTTTATCACTCAATAACAAAATAGATGTTTAAAAGGAGAAAAAAAGAAAGAAATGTTGGCCTACGCAGAAGCTTTAGCCCACTTCTCTACAGAAAGAATGTATCCTACATGGCCATCCATACATACAGTTGCACCTCTCTTATGTTTTTTGCTACCTTTAGTGCCAAAGGCTTAAGAACACCCTTCAGGCTTCATGTTTTATTCTGTATGGCAAGCTGTGTGGAAGGCAAACATGGAAATATCACAATTTTACACCTGGGATTGACCTTAGCAGCACTGAATAAGGAAGAGTATTGAATAATCAGAAAACGTCTGTCATTTGTCTTTTTTTTTTTTTTTTTTTTTTGTTGCAAATTAACAATTTATTAAAATTGTTTGCTTTTATTTTTTTACTTTTAGGCAGAGCCCTTTTTCAAGACATGGACATAATCCATTCGATTTAGACTTTGCTGAACAAGTTCCTTGGCTTTGTCTGGCAGATCTGTCTTGCCTAATACCACAAATCAAGTTCTAAAGGGCTCTATTTGTATTGATACCTGCAGTTCGCTCTCTGTCAGCTCCTCAGTGAAGAAATATCTATAGAATTATATATCTCAATCAAGATAAAGTTTTGATATTGAACTATTGTAACTGAATTTTTACTAAAACCTTGCCTCCTTTTTGGTATTTTGAGAAAAAAACAACAAAAAAACACCTCCTGTAGACAGCAAAAAAGTAGTGAAAACATACGAGGTCTCGTAGCTGCTTGTTATGTCTGTCTACTTTCACACGGGTAAATGCCAAAACCAGCTTGACCAAATCAAATTTTATTTGGTTCTCAAAGTTTTCATACGTTACTACATGAGTCTTCATCTTCTGTGTGTTACATGACCGCGACCTCGCATTAAAAGCCTGTTTTTATCCCCTTGACTTCTGCTACAATGACCGTTTTTGATGTCCTATAATACAAACGATCTCCGTACCTTTTTGAAGAAACCATACGCTTTATTTTTTTTCTTAACCACATCCTTTTCGTCGGTCTTCAGGTGTTGACTCGTTTCTGAGCAGTCCTCAAACATTACTGCAGCTGTTCCTCATTTCCAGTCTCATTCGTGAGCGAGTGCTGGCCATTTTGAACTTGTAAATTACTGAATGAGCTCATGGAAACACTGCAGTGTGTACTCATGAATGGTCCAACAGTCTCAGAACAATGGTTTTATGTCATGCTGTTTTTTTTTTTTGTTTGTTTGTTTGTTTGTTTGTGTGGTTGTTTTTTTTTTTTTGGTTTGTTTGTGCCCATCTAACTTGTATGATGTGAGGATTTCTTGGGGGTGGTTCTAGGGTGGGGTTTTAGATCCCTTAGATCCCTTGCCATGGTGAAGGCTGATGGTTCTCTCTTTCGCTTGAGCTGACAAATGGTGCTAATGTTTTTTACACTTGTTATATATATATAAAGGATAATCCTTACCTTGGTGCAGATCAGCAGTGAACGGTGAAAGGTGTCTGAGTTTGTCGCTTTTTTCGACGTGTTTTGGTGCTCTTGGGTTTTTGTAAAGCTCTTTTTCTCCAGCCTGTCTGAAAGAAAAGATGCGTCTTCGTTTTGTGTTTTTTTTTTTTTTTTTTTTCCCATGTTTGTTTGTTTCTGTTTGTATCAGACTGCTGTCCTGGTAGGGTCTGGAAGCAGAACAGAGAGAATAGTGAAGCACGTCTATCAGGACAGCAGTGTCCCCAGCGACACCCACTCACAAGAAAAGGCAGTTCTTACAAAGCTTGACGATTTGGGAGCTTTTCCAGGTAGCTAGCTCTTCACAAGCTGCTCTGGATCTAATCACAGTTCCACCTGCCTCACTCACACTTCATCTTCTGAGCCCGGTTCACTGTTGAGAAGGCCTGAAGGGAAGAAAGCTCCAGCCATTAAGACACCGGGCCTCGCTTCTGAAATCACTTCTCCAAGTTTAAAAGCTAGCGCTCGTGCTTTCCTTAGTGAGCGTGTTTGCATCTCAGAGGTAGACTTTTTCCTCTTGAGTATTAGAGCGGATCGATGTTTGCTCTGTCTTATCTGGTCTGCATTGAGACGTCAGGGCTGCTCCACTTGACAGGCAGGCTGTAAGAAGCTTACAGAAGCTCCAGGCCGCTGCCCTGGCCTGCATGGACCATGTCCGTGTTTGTATGGTGCCAAGACTGAGACAATAATGGTCGGTCGCTTTATTGCTTTCACTGGTGCGTCTGCCTACTTGGCACTGGACTTGTTTGGAGGCTGTGCTACACATTTAAAAAATTTAAAAAATAAGGGTGCATCTCTTATGGATTCTTTAAGAAACCAAAAGTGGTTATTCTATGGCGTCACTTAAACAACCATTTGTTGCACCTTTATTTGTAAGAGTGTATTCTTAATGCAGCTTAGACGGGACATGCCGGACCACGCCCAGAGCCCGGGCCAGCAGACTGTTTTCATTTCATTAGAGCTCGGTTTTATTTGAGTTTTTCCTATGTGTTCATCTCCCACAGCCAAATCTCAGATTTGGAGCATTTCCACAGTTTAAGGTGCTTTTCGTGTTTGTCATTGACCCTGCATTTCAGTACTGTTCCTAACGTTCCCTTGTCCACTTTTTGCCTTGCAAATCTGAAGTTCATAGGCCATAAAGGAGGATTTTACAATAGGCTAGAATAGCCTCAGTGGCCTAAGCAACCTAATTCAGGCGGTATTTGGAGACATTAGAGCATAATGTTTATAATATTTACGAAAGCCTGTTTAGTTTGGCTTAAACTCCAGGTTTAGAAAGTGTGTGTGTGTGTGTGTGTGTGTGTGTGTGTGTGTGTGTGTGTGTGTGTGTGTGTGTGTGTGTGTGTGTGTGTTTTTTTTTCTCTCTCTCCTCTTTGTTTTTCTTCTTCTTTTCTTGGTTACTAGTTGTGTAGCCTTTAGCTTGCTTAGTTTCCTATCTAGCAAGCTAGCAGACTACTGTAATGGTACTTCAGCAGTCATGTACAACGCGAGGAGTAATTTGCTGCATAGAGCTCAGTTTAAATGTGTGAAATGAAATGTATGAAATATTACAGTTTTAAATATTATATTGCTCAGGCTTATGAATAGTTTTACTATTTTTTTCTGGGTTTGAAAAGGGAATTTGCTTCAGATCGCAGTCATTTCCGAGCTAGTTCTACTGCTGAAGTCTGCATTTATGTCAACTAAATCTCTCACTTCAACAAGGAAGTGATTTTTTCCTAATTTATTTTTGTATTATTATTTTTTTTTTTTAGTACAGGAATGGAGGACACTGAGGATTCTTGTAAGGGCAAGTCGACAAGGGCTTGTTAAACAGTATTGAAATGGAGGGTACCTTTTAGCTTCAGGTTGGTGTGTGTGTGTGTGTGTGTGTGTGTGTGTGTGTGTGTGTGTGTGTGTGTGTGTGTGTGTGTGTGTGTGTGTGTGTGGTGAATGGACAGAGCTTCATGTAATATGTAAGTTAAAGCCAGTCTCCAGCACTACTTTTGTTTTTTCTTAAACTGCACATTTCTCTGCTAAGACTACATCTTCGTGTTTCTACAATTACGCTGATTGAAAGGTGCTAAGGATTGGCCAGTGATTTGCTGGTTGCCAGGTCTCTCAAAACAATTCATCAGCTACTCCCAGCAAGTGGGCAATTGGGTTTAACAGTACACTGAGAGTTGTGAAAAGCAAGAAAGCTCCTAAAGGTGGAGTCCTTCAGATAGCTGTGGTTTGTTTGTTTGTGTGTGTGTGTGTGTGTGTGTGTGTGTGTGTGTGTGTGTGTGTGTGTGTGTGTGTGTGTGTGTGTGTGTGTGTGTGTGTGTGCTTTTTTTAACTGCATTAAAGGGGAATCATTTTCAGGAACCAACCTTCACAGTGGCACCTCCCTATGAGCCATAAATGCTGTTTTTTTGGTTGTTTTTTTTTTTTTTCTTTTTCCAAACTTGTCTTTTTAAACTATTATTTATTGATACTGTAAAGACTCCTGCAGTAGCCTGTTTTGATATGAAATGTCATGAGATTTGCTGTCCTTTTGCATAGTCATTTTTTTTTTGTTGTTCCTTGAACACACAGAAGACTTCAGAGTGGAAAAAGTGTCACAAACAGAATCTCCTCCTCTCCTTCCTGTCCTTTTGCATGTGGTCTTCTCTCCATAACCCTGTTGGAGCAGGTGAAATGATGTCTGCGTTATTGCTCTTTGGCTACAACGCTCCTGTTGTACTCTTGCGATCAGGTCAGGCTGCAAGAATATCTCATTTTGGCTTTGGCAGTTCATCTTGTTGGCAAGGAGGAAAAATGTGCAATATACATCTCTCAGATGGTTCCTGGTCTCAGCTCTAGAAACTCCATTGTTTTTGCTTTTCTTTCTGTCAGGTGCTCAGGTCACTAATAGAGTCCTTTCAGTCCTCACCACATAGATTCTCCTACGGGTGCCTGTGAGGCTCAGATCACACTAATTTGTCATTTTTAACTTTTTTCTTTCATTCTTTCATTTTTGTCTTTTTTTTTTGGAAGATATTTGGTGACTTTTGGGGGTAAAACTTTGGCACTTAATGTCGTGCCATCTTTTTGTCTTCATCATTTGTATTATGATTATTTATTGCACATGTAATAAGAATGGTTTCCATGGCTACACATAAAGGAGTTTTAGTTTCAAACTGGGCTGGAGTTTCTTACAATTTTATGGACGCTTTTGTTGAAAAATCTAAAGTGTGTATTTCATGAATAAATGCCTTAAAAAGAACCTGTTTCAGTTTCCATCATTACCTTCCACTCAGGAGTGTGCTGCACAATAGCTGGGAAAAATGCAAAAAAAACCCCTCAAATAAGTCTGGGAATAATAACCTTAGGTCAGAAAGTCCTTTTGAAGTACACTTAAAATTCACGCCTGTCAGCAGTAAAGGCTCACCTCAACGTTGTGTTGACGAACGTCTGATGCTGTTTTTACACATGAATGTGTTCTCAGCAGTTCTTCACGAGCTGGGAATCAGAGCAGAGGTTCAGGCGTGAAGGACACCTTTTTACCTCCCTCTATACATATATACTGTATTTGACCACACACATCAATTACCTTGCGTATTAATGTAGGCCTACTGGTTTTTGCTCTTCTATAAAATCCCGAGGGCTTGTGTTGCCAGTGATTTCACCTGGCTTGGTGGTGTGGGTAACCATGGTAATCTGTGCCATTGCAGAGTTCTTTTGAATAATGCAAGGCAGAAAATAAGACCCACAAAACCCACAGAAATCTTGGTTTCTATGAACTGTGGCTAAAGCATTAGTTTTGCTTAGTATTTCGTTGAACAAACATAAGACTTTAATTGTTGGTGCATTACTCTGGACTTTGGATCTTGTCTGACTATGTAATAAAGACACACCACGTCATTTCTGGATGAAAACAGATATAGTGAGCTTCAACAAGAATTACATTACAGATAGTTTTCAATTTGTAACCTAGGTTTAAACATTAAAAATGCCAATATGGGAATCAGTGCGGTACCCAGAATGCTAGCATATTTAAAATAAATAAATAAATATATATAACATATATGCTTTAAACCTGTTTGCTGTAGAAAAACTGAAATATGCTGCCAAGTCCTCATTGATAAATGAATCAAATACATTCTTTCACTTTACCAAATTACTGATGAATTCTTCCTGAAATCCTAGAAAAACAACTAAAATTACCATTTTTAGCTTTTTAGCCTTTTAATCCCATTCACCCCAATTCAATAAAGACTTGCTCGAAAGCTCCCTCTAGTATTTATAGTAATTTGTTTGGTTTATATGGGGGAAAAAGGAAGAGGTTTCTACTTTCCAGCTCATCTCCAATCAGCTACACTTAGGGTGTGTGTGAAGGCACTAAGCCTCTGCACACTAAATGTTGTTTACCAGTCAAAATAAACCCCCCTTTATATTTGGCCGCCTCCCTTTTGTGTCAATTTGGTTGTCTCTTGCTATTTTATATTGTTTACTTCAGTTTGCTCCTGAAATGGGCAGGCTTGCAGAATGTCTTCCACAGTTTCAGTGCTCATTTTGCCTTTAGTCCTGGGCTGACTGCTCGGTGTTAATTTCTAGCCCTTGGTTTTGAGTTCATCTTAAAGAGGTGGCTCTTGCCTTTAAATAAATGAACGTTGTTGTTTTTCTAGGTCTCATAGTAATAATGGTAAGGTTTAAACAGTGACAAATAATCTTCTAGCTCTGAAAATAGTCAGCAAGCCACAAGTGTTTTAGTATTTGATTGGGCTTTAAAAGGTTAAGCAAGCCATTTAGTGGATTTTGGAACATTATTTATGGGATAGACTTTGTACATGTGTACTGAGAGCCCAGAATGGCATGCCCTAATTAGAAAAACACAGATTAATGTTCCCTGGCCAGCCACCACCGCTTTTCGAACTGTTGCAGATATACAAAGTCAGTGGCCAACCAGTGCACTCAGAGAAAGGTGCTTGGTACCTAGCTCGGATGCATCAGCTAGCAGATACTCTTGCCAGCCAGCATCACGCTGAAGTGATGTGGGGTAGAGACAGAGAAAAGCCAAGCCTGATGGCAGACTGCAGAACCAGCAAATCCTCAGGTCGTAGTGGCAGCTCCTTAGTCTGCTGGAGGGCCTCTGCAGAATGCCTGTCCTATCAATATAGTATGCTGTTGTAACAAGCTCTCCAGGATTCAGAAACCATACTGAAAATTAAATATTGCAGCTGTGTTTTCTTGCCATAAATCTGACCTTTTATGTCAGCTGAAATGAAAGTCCCTTGAGCAACACTACAGAAATGAGATAAGGGGGCAGGAGTTAGTGTGCCTGCAATCAGTACGATTACCATTGTTTTTTAAAGAAGCCATTCACCACAGTGTCTTTGGTCATTGTGTTGTCTGCAAAAAGGGCTTTCTCTCTGGTATAACAAAACACTAGAGTAACAAACAGCCCCATTGTGTACTGCTGCCGTACCACACGCTGTATGAATGGGCCACTGAGGGGGTTGCCAAAGTGGAAATGAGTGTTTGAGATGCAGAGGGAGGTAATGAGCCTGTGATGCTCTCTTTCTTTCTGCCATTTCACTTCTGACCATTTCATCTGCAGATGCCACAATAGCTCGGGTCTAATGAAGCAGGGAGAACAAATAGTGCTCTTCATTCCCGCTGTTTTATTTGGTTGCTGAGTCTAACAGCCTCGCTGCTTCTCCTACTACAAATAAACTTTAAGATGTTGTTAGAAGCTCAGAGCTTTTGCTAAAGCAAGGTTTTTACGGTAAACATGCAAGTGCACACATGAATGTTAGGGACAAAAGTTCCGTTACATCGAGGCTCTTTTGGTGTGTCTGTTTTTTTTTTTTTTTTACAACTACAGGAACAATGAGACAGCTGGTGAAGAGCATCTTGTAGAGGACCAGAATGAAGCTTTATTGGTTGGGTGGTGATCAGTTTTGCTTGAACAGACGCAAACGGGTGGAAATTTTCAGCAGATCAAGCACTGAGCTGCCCAAGCAGCTGGAACAAAATCCTGGTGAGGCCCACTTACTTGGTAGATCTGCACACAACCTGAATCCACAACAAAAGGGAAGAAAATAACAAGCATACACGTTTCTACACCCACCATACCACCATGAATTTATTATTACCTCATAAGGAGCTTCTTGTGCAGATCATTGGGCCTCGTTCACCAATATCTCCCTACGTAATTTCTTACATTTGTTATTGAGAATAATAAGTTTACATCCTGCAGAACTGTTCACAGCTCTTATAATGATGGATTCTGTTGCCCTCATAAATTGAACAAATGCCAAATATGAAAAATTCTGCTGAATGTCAGACTTTTCATGAAAAGTTTACATTGTTGTTTAACGGATGCAGATTTTATGCCATATGGTCTATTTACATTCTTAATGTCTTAAAAATGTCTTTTGTGTGATCCTTTGGAACATACACTACAGTTGCATGCCTGCCTTGTATCAACAGTCCAGCTGGTGGCGGTGGTGTAATGGTGTGGGAAATGCTGTCTTGGCACACTATTTTAATTCAATCATTGGTTGAATGCCACAACCTACAGCCCCCCTCAGTCTTTACGTTCCCCTGAGCACTACGAGAACCATGCAATACTGTACATTATGTAAAAGTCATGCAAAAGTTAATTTATGTAATTCCAGCTATTACATACAAGTTAGTAATTTTCCGGCAATTTTTCTTGAGGCTACCCTCTCACCGCTCTGGGTGTGTGTGTGCTCCCTGCCCGTAGTTCACTAGTGTATGTGTGTGCGTTCACTACCACAGATGGGTCAAATGCGGAGGACACGTGTCGCTGTACATAGTACAGTGACAAATACTTTCAACTTTACCTCTACCTTTGGACTCTGCGGTGGTAAGTCCATTATTCTGAAACACTTGTGTTTTTTTGAGAGTGAACTCTAAAGTTAACTTTTCTTCTATCCACTTTCCACTGACTTTGTGGTACTATGCTGCTAAATGATAACTAATATACTGTGACGTACAGGTGCTCTCCAGTCCAGTGTCCAGATATGGACACCCAACCTCCCAGGTTTCTCAGGGAAGAAGACATGTAGCCTTGGTGGCGCTATAGAAAAGGCCCAAAGTTCTGTCAACAGACTTAGAGAAAGAGCAGAGTGTGACTGTAGTGTCCAACACAGCGACAGATCTGAGAGTCACTCGTGTCAAAAGCACACAGTGTATTGTGTATCAGGTGGTGCTTTCCTGATGTTTAATCAGTGAGATGCTCGATGATACCGAAAGCAATCGGTTGAGTAGTGTTTCATCATTTCATTTTAGGAATCCTTCATTTCTAAGGTTTACACTGAACAAATCACTGATCAAATATGACTAAGATATGTTGCCAGAATTGGGTTTGATAAAGACATATATTCAGTCCTTTCCTTTGCATGAGACACTGGCTCAGCAGTTGGATTTTTAAGTTTAAGAATTTTAGAAGAGGCCCTAGGCAATAAGGCCCTTACACAAAGAGGGTGAATATTTTTGATCATTTTCAGTATGATCATCTGGACACAGTAAACACAGAAAATCCCCACTCTCAGAACCAACGGCTATAGCAAGTGACCTCTGAATGCTCGAAAAAATAAACAGCATCTTAATGTGCTTCATATCAGCTGTGCTAAATCAGTCTCTGAAGGCCAACACCCCTGTAGAGATGAGTGTTTTACCTTTTTACCACACTGAGTTCATCTTGTAGAGGCCTTGGCCATTAGCTAATGAGCTAAATCAGGTGTATTAGATCAGTAATTCACAAAGTTGTCCCCTGGGCCCCCTAGACATGCTACATTTTTACTTTATGGCTTTGTTTTAGATATTAGGAGCACAATGTGGACCTTCTGGAGGGCCCTGAGGACTGGTGTAAAACTACTGTGTAGGTTGAGGTAGAATGCACATATTAGATTATAGTATTTTTACTGCAGTTCTGAGTTCTCACTCATGCTAGAATTATTATATTATTATTATTTTATTCATGTCTTGGATAAACTTACATTAAAGAAAATTGAGGACTGTGTAAAAAACTGAAATGCTGGATGTTACTTAACTTCCTCCTTCTAAACAGAGACGAAACAGAGGTTCTCCTTTTGGGTTCAAAAGCCAAAAGAAATAAATGATCAGACTTAAAGTTAAATCTGTTATTCCTGATTCAGCAGCAAAAGCTCAGGCATTATATTTAGACCTACAATTTGATCAACTTTAATTGATAGATAACATCACTAGGGTAGCTTTGCTACATCTGCCAAATACATGCCTTTATTAGTGCTTACTAAAACTAGAACATTTACCATATCAGTCCAGTCCATATCAGTTCTATCAGCACTGCACTGACTTCCAGTTAAATTCTGTACTGATTATACAATTTTACTATTGAAGTATGTATAAAGCCCTACAGAGCCTCGCTCTTGAGTACCTGTTAGACCTCATTTCCTATCATGATTACTTAGATCACAGGGTGCTGGCTTCTTACTAGTTCCCAAAATTCAGTGAACCCTCAAAATTCAGGGTGAAGCCAATTCTTATAAAGCCCCCAACTCTGGAATAACCTTCTAAATAATATTCGGTGCTCTTCAATCTTCGAGTCTAGGCTGAAAACTCATCTGTTCAGTTTAATGTTTCCCTTTAGATAAGGGTTGCAGATCCAGGGGGTTCATGGACACAGGGAGTTGTAGTCAACTGAGATGATGGAGCTCTTGTCCCGCCGCTTGCACGTGAACGGTGGAGCGTATAGACGTCAGTGTTCCTTCTGGCTCTCTCCTTTAGTTAGTTAAACTGTTGTGGTCACCTCTGCTGGAGCCACTTGCCACATAATGTTCATGTTCTTTGTACTCCTGAAATCCAAACGGAACCAATCCCATCTTTCCTGCCGCTCATGTCACACCCGCTGACCACTCTCCAGCTACTGCTTCTCTGCCACGGACTAGTTGCCCACCCTCCATTAGACAATGTTAAAGTTCACTTGAACTGTTGTTGTTATTATTATTATTACATCATAGACCATCATCATTCCTTTCATTATTGTTACAGTCTCTACTATGATTATATTAGTCATATTATGATTAGATTAGTTGACTTATTATTAATAATGTAAAAGAGGAGAATCTTGGTTCCTCATATAAACCTGTAAGGTTTCTTCCTCCAACTTCGAGGGGATTTTTCCCTGCCACTGTCGCCTTTGGCTTGCTCACCAGGGTTTTTATGTTTACGTTTTATGATTTGTTGATCTCTTGTTTCATTACTGTATTCATGTGAAGCTGCTTTGCATCAAGTCAGTTGTAAAAATCTGCAATCAGACCCAAAATGCCACGATGAGGGGTTGATTGCATGAGTAACCACCACAGCATACAACATTTATGACTTAACAGAAATCATCTGAAGTATTTTCAGCTTCTGTATCTTTTTCGTCAAGCTAGCTATTAGACATGGCATATGCTTCATCTGGTTGTCATACGCAACCTGTTCAGTGACCCTTTGTCTTTCCCGGCTGTCACCAAGCTCTATGCAGTAATGTATGCATTCTGCCCTGCTGTCAAAGCCGGCACTGCAGCCGTGGCTTCAGCTCCAGACTGTGAGTGTGCCTACAAGCTAAGCAAACAGAGACTAGATGCTAATGCTAGCTGAGGAGTGTTATTTGTTCAGCAGTGGATGCTTATTTGTTATGCTACAAAGGGCAAGTTTAGACGTGCGTGTGTTAGATTATGGAAAATGAGCAGAGCAAGGATTTTCCAGGACCACATTCTTAAAAATGAAGGTGCTGCAAAAGGTTCTTTGAGTGGTGCAAAGGAGATGTAAAGGAGAGGTTTGTGTAAAGAACTATTTAAAGGCTTACAAAGGTCAATGTAAAAGTTCTTGGCTGACCTAAAGGTTCATGACACTCACAGATCTTTTACAAAAATGGATCTTTATGGAACCAAAAGTGATTCCTCTGTCATTACTTTTTAAAAATCCTTTGTAGCACCTTTATTTTTAAAAGTGCATGCAGGGCTGGAAACCACTGTTCTAGGTGGTTCTTTCTATAAGAATTTTTTATAAGGCCATTCCAGAGACTTCCTTGTCCACAGGTACACACACACACCGTCTATGAGACCATGAGAATCTGTTGCCAACGCGCTTTGAGACAAGTGCCAGCAGTTCACACCTTTCTGGTCCCAGTTCACAGTTCTGTGGCAGCCCTATATGCCTTTACCTCAGAACACCACAATGTTGAATGTGTCCTCAGATGTGCACCCCATTGGAGGACATTACCTTCAGATTCTTCTTTTCCTCCTCTCCCCTCTAACATCTACCAGGCCGCTCAAAACTTTGATGGATTCCCAGTGCAATTTACACCTCTGCAGTCCTCTGTGGTGCTGTGTGAGGTTAGACAAGTTTGAGCAAGCCTTCTTTTTCAAAAACAACATCCTATTTTAGTCTTTTGTCTACCTACATTGGAAAAGGCGATGTTGTTTGTTTTAAGACTAATTTCTGGTAGAGGCAGTAGCTATGTAGAAGCTCATATTAAAAAAAAAGATTGAATCGGTTTGATTTGAAGCTTAAAACATTTCAACAGATAGCTTATCTGACAGGTGACCTACTGGTTAGCCAACCGCTCATATGTGCAGTCAGTACGGGTCTCGAAATTTGCTATTGTGCAATTCCACGGTTCCACTCATTGTAAATCAAATCGTGTCACTTTCTAATGTCATCTAGTGGTTATTCCAATGATTCAAGTGTAAGTGAACGTTGCCTGCAGTGAAAGCCAGTTTCCTTCAATAGAAGAGGACACAGGAATGTCAAAGGGTAATTACTAATTGTATTTATTTAGCTCATCTTTGTGTGTGTGTGTGTGTGTTTTATTAATTTGTTGAATTTCCCCCTTTTTTGCCCAATTTGGCACGCCCAGTTGACCCACCCATTCGTACCTCCCCCTAGCACTTGCAGTGCTCCCGACACTAGGTGGCTAAGGATAGATACAGGTCTAAGGAAGAGGTACCACCTCTTTGTGAATTAGCCATTCACCGAACTATACATTCCCTCCATAACCACATCACATCCAAACCGCCAATACTCACCTAAATATCACTTTACTCTGGCAAAGAAAATAGCAAAAACAGTAGTCATTACAAACTCAGCTTTGGATCTTCAGTTCTAATCAAAAGGTGAGAGCTCACTTGGCTGTATCTAACTAGATACCGTGGGCAAAAGATCTGGATTTTTCTATTGGATGTTCATTCTGCTTCTAAATAATAAAAAAATACATTAAAACTACTGCAACATTCGCAGAATGTAATTAAATAAATGTCATAGAAATAATTAGGCCTCATATGAAAGCCAAAAAGCCATGAACATTTCTGCATGTTTTTATTACTATTATTATTTCTATATACGCTTTGTTTCATAGTTGTATTTTTCTTTTTTGTGTTTGAGCTTTTCTGCTTCAGTGACACATATATAAAACCCTTATTATCTATTTGGATCAAATCTATTGACAAGTGCTTCCAGAAAGATAACAGCTAACCTGAAGCATAGGCAGGCTGATTTCAGTTGCAGTTCTTAAGAACCTGTTCCCTTAGGAGCCAAAACTCATTCCATTTCATAGCAAAGCAGCCAAGCCATTCCCTTTCAACTCCCTAATCTTCTCTGGAGCAGTCTTTTAAGAGGCCGCTCTGAAAGAAAAGACATCAGCATTAAGAACCAGCTTCACTGTTTGCAGCCATTGATTCTCCGATCTTAACAACTCTTTATTGATCGGTGTGTTTGTGACCCCTTCCTGTGACCTGTATTTCCTGCCTGTGGTTTTAAAGCAATTTACTCCAGTGACCGGCTTCTGAAACTTCTCTCTCTCTCTCTCCTGCTCTCTCTTGCTCTGTCTCTCTGTCCGTTTTCAGTCTTTCTCTCTCCATCACTCCTTCTGCCATCTAAGATGATGAAGACACTTCGAGGCAATTTATCTGACAGGCTGCCCCTCGACCGTTGGCCAGCATCTGCGACCTACAGAGTGAAAACCCCTGACATTTCACTTCCCTTTTTCTTGGTATGACTGAGGACATTTCATTTTCACCTGCCCTCCTGGGAGACTGTGCAGTTTTGTCTTTGGAACAGAACAGAAACCCCAAGGAGCACCCAAGAGCCAAAGTAAAGAAAGCAGAGAGCAGCTCTATGGGCTACTTTCAAGGCAGAACCACTGAGGGTCTCTTTTTTTGATCTTGGTCCCCAACTGCTTGAATAAAATGCCCCTTTATACTTTCCTCTATTTCTACTGAAACCCTAAAAGCGCTGTGGATAATGACTGAACTGCCGTCCATCTCTTTGTGTGCTGATGTCTTGGATGAATACAAAAGAGCAGTATCAGTCAGTGAGACGAGGCCAGATTCATGAAGCAGCTGGGCATGAAGGTGCCGTTCCTGGGTCAGATTTGCCCGTTTAGTGCACAAAGTAACTACATATAAAAGAGGAGTTCAGATTCCAGAATAGCAGCTCTCTCATTAGAACTCCTGTAAATACAGACTTTGTTCTTCACATTTAATCATTTGTAACCTTTTCAATTTCAAATCCCTTCCCAACAGGCCTGAGGTCATCCTCAAGCTCATTAATTCAGTTGACAAACCTGCAGTGCTGCCCTCTGATCAGCGAACTATTTGCCGTCTGTCTTTTTGTGATTTGTGAATTGGCGAAAAGTTCACAGTCAGGAAAGAGCAAATCTTAAAAGGAAAGTGAACTCGCTGCACGATGAACACACTCCAGACACTTCAAGGCTCTGTAAAGCTCCATCTGACTGACTGCTGCAGAAACTGCTCTAGATGAGGGTGTTCAACAAGATGAAGGAGTTCAAGTTCAGAAGTTTTACAGTTTATTGTAATGTTATCTTTCCCCACCAGAAATATTCCTCACATCAGAAAATCTTTTCAGAGTTTTAGTGCCGCTGTCCAATGATAAACATGGAGCTCCATTTTTTATCTTCTATCAGTTTTTACACTGTACACTGTGTAAATCATTTTGGGGGAATAGATCATTAGAAACACTCTAAATTACATGGGAAATTAAAAAAATACAGGCTTTTAATTGACCAGTCACTTCCAGTAGCTGAGATTCAAAACCCTGACACTGGTCTACAAAGCCAAGACTGGACCAGCCCCTCTGTACTTGATGGCAATGGTCAAAAGCCAGTCTGCACCAAGAGCTGTTCGAGCTTTAAGTACGGCTCGGCTCGATCCGCCATCCTTTAAGATCCACATAAGACAAGCATCCAGGCTTTTTTCTGTCCTGGCACCGAAGTGGTGGAACAAACTTCCCCTGGGTGTCCAAACTGCAGAGTCGCTCACTGTCTTCAAACGCAGACTGAAGACCCTCCTCTTCTGAGAGTATTTGGCAAAGAGTAGAGTACTATGGTCTCCACTTTGACTTTGTCGCTTTGAATTTCTAGTCTATTCAAATTAGCTAAGGATATTCTTGAGTAAACAGTGAAGCACTTTTGTAAGTTGCTCTGGATAAGAACGTCTGCTAAATGCCATAAATGTAAATGTAAATGTATTTACATATGGCAGATTTAGAATAGGCCACAGAAACCATGCACTGGTTTCTCCAAATTGACATTTAGAACATTTAATCGACACAATCTTGCCCATGTCAATTATTTTAATTGTTTTCCAATCATATATTTTATTCTAGATGTTCGGTTAGAACTTTCCGTACTCCCCTACTAATTGTTTTTATATGATAAACCACAAATAATGACTTGGTAGGAAGACAATATTTCCACACTGTTCATGAAGTGATGGAGTTGTTTGAAACATGAGGAAATTCAGGTGATGTCAGAAACAAAACTATCACCTGATTTAAACGCCACTGAGAACTGCAGTGGGAAATGTGTGTAGAAGAAACATTCAACCACAATATGGTTGAATGGTTGAGCGTGGGCATTAGTGAGGAATGTGTGGAAAGCATTTCACTTAGATCCTTTTTAAGAAAAATGAATAAATGATCAAACAAAATGTACCAAAGAGATGTGAGACTATCAAGGCCAAAGAAGAACCTACAGCAGTGGTCATCTCATGGTAATCTACCTTCCTTTAGGGTTCCCCTCCAAACAAAATCAGCTAATTAACCACTTCTCAAGACAGTAATTCCATGAATCATGTGAGATAACTGAAGTCTGCAGTTAGTGACTGCTGTAGGTCCTTGTGTGACCTAGAAACACTGCCTGACATTGCCTCATTATCCACTTTAACAGACCCAATTACTGTACCTTGAAGTTCTACTATCTGCTATATACACTATATGGGCAAACGTATTTGGACTGCCCATTCATTGTTTCTTCCTAAAGCAAGGGTATTAAAAAGCATTTATTCTGCTTTTGCTGGAGTAACTGTCTCTACTGGCCAAGGAAGGCTTTCTACTAGATTTTGGAGCATTGCTGTGAGAATTTGATTGCATTCAGTGATGAGCATTAGTGAAGTCAGGATGTTGGAAAATCACCACCCAACCTCATCCCAAAGGTATTGGATGCAGCACCAACCATGATTCCAGAGAACACAGTTCTACTGCTCCACAGCTCAGTGGAGTGGCATTAGGCATGGTGCCAATAGGTTCATGTTTATCTGCTCCAGAGAGTCCTATTCTATTGGCAATACTTCTTTCTCTACAGGGACTAGACCAGCTCTGTGTGAGCATTTGCATATTTGTGTCCGCAAAGGGCAACCTAAAGTAGCTGTTTGGATTCATTAGAAGGGGTGTCCACAAACATTTGGACATAAAATGTATCTCTCTCTGTACATTCTTTCTCTTCCTCTCCTTCTACTCTCTCTCTCTATCTTCCCACAAACAGTGTAGGTGTGCAGCTGCGCCCTGGGGATACTTATTCTAAACCCCATTCATCATTGGTTAGTTTCTGACCATAGGAACACTTATATGACCAAATCAGTGTCAGCTGCCCACCACCCAACAAAAATATGTCTCTGTGGTCAGAAACTGACCATTGATGAAGGGCTAAAGGATCACCAGCACCAGCAAAGTGGGTCTACCAGATTTTTAATGAAGTGGTTGGTGAGTGCATTGCTAAGAGAACAAGTCTACATTGTAAGGGAAACACCTTCAGCATAGCAGATCCCTAATGAGGTAATACAAGGCTGAATGCATAAATATACACGCATAATGTAAAGGAAAGAGATTAAGTCTAACTATCCTCAGGCGATGTCGGGGTGTCCTGCTTTCACAGCATTGGAGCATCAGTGCTTGTATGCCTGTGGCATATCCATTAAAGATTCTGATCAATTTGTTTCTTGGAAAGCAATCGCATGATTTTCTCACTAAAGGACTCCAGGCAAGCAATGTGGATAGCAAGAAGCAATAGTGTTTCATCTCCTTTGTAGTAATCACCGACCTTCTCCTATCGTGGTGACAGCATTTTATGGTGACAGCTCACAGAATACACATGCGCTAACTGCATTCCCTTGGTTATAAAGTGGACGGGTGATTGCACACTCTTTCATTACCTGCTTTTAAACCTGAAAGCCGCTGCGACTGTAACCTAGATGCTTCTCTCGGACTGCGTGTTAGCTTCTGCGCGTCTCCAAAATGATACAATCAATGCAACACTGATTCCAAATAATGATTGCTCCCCTGCCGGCAAAATAATTCCTGACAGGCAATCCATCTCCATTAAAAACTAGCTTGCTTTTTGGTGATTTCTAAAGCAGTGACACGATGAAAGCATCTTCGAATAAATGGTGTCTTTTCAGTTTGTGTAGAACTAGCTAGTATTGATGTATAGGCTATTTACTGTGATCTGAAGACGGTGTGGACTCAAACAGAATGTGTGGCCTAGTTACTCTTTCATTCTCTCCCTCTCTCCTCTGTTATCCTCTCAAGACAGTAGTTCACCAAAAAAAAAAAAAAAAAAAAAAAAAATCAAACAACCACAACGTTGGACACCAGTACAGATTAAATCCTGGCTGCTAAGTCATTAGCTACACAAACCTTTGTCCATCTTTAATAAGATACTTTAATATTGTGTCTATGTAATATGTCTAAGTAACTGTTCGTCATTAGTAGGGCTGCCCCCTAAAAGTCAATGGGTTGAATCATCAGTCAGAGAACTGTCACTTTGACTGGTCTCTAAAAAAACTTCAAGTTGAGATTCTTCACGTTGAGCAATCAAGTTTCTTTTTCTTTTTTTTTTTATGTATCCAGTTAAGGAAGGTCAGGCATTTATCCACTTTCCTGGGAATTGCGCATACACGGAATGCTAGCATAACTGGGTGAAGGAATCTCTAGCTGGATTGCTAGATAGCTTACTAAGTCCCCATTCACCTCTGGCAGTAACATGCATCCTGGGTGGTGATCCGATCATAAGTGTCCAGCACGAAGTACAAGTGTGAACGGGATACAATACATCAACACAAACGAAACCAGGCAGCTCATCTCGATTAATGAATTATTCATGTGCACCGTGCCCCTCCTCCAGCAGACATCAGCTCAGAAATCAGTTCACAAGCGCTCACAGGAGACGTGTTTAAAATGCCAGGTGTGAACAGCTATGCGGTTTGGCAATGATTTGTAGTCGTATCACCCGAGAGGCATGTTAATACCAGGTGTGGGCATAGCATGAGATAGATTTAGCTCACCAGATTGCTCAGACCCAAGAAAGGGTGGAGCCATGTTAGCTTTGTAATTGGTCAGGGTTATGATGGCGTAAACCTGACCCACTTCAAGAGAAGAGAAATACTGGTGAAGACATTTAGCAGACATTTATTAGGCTTTGGGATGATATTCATAAGACAAGCTTGTACACATTCCAACTAGCTCCAGAAGCTTTAGCACTAGCTGTTATGTCTGTCATGTTAAACCTCTTCCTATGTCCAAGTTTTTAAATATCCTGTAAATCATCCTGTAAATTCAGTTTATTTGCAACTAATGAAATGTGTAAAAATGTTTCTTTGGGCTACTGAGGTTTTGTTTCTTGGTACTAAGGTTTGTTGATCTAAAGGGTTGATGCACATTACAACAGTATCTAAAGGAGTTTGCAGATTTCTGCTAATATTTTTTATCGAACTGTCACTTTAAGTCTGTACGAGTCAGCTGAGTGCATAAGGAGTTTGAACTGCACAGCAGTCTGTCTGCACTGCAGCCTGTGTTAAGGCTGGCTCTCCACATGTCGTCTGATGATTGATGGAGGAGATGTTGTGGAGACACCTCTGCCCTGCCTCCCTCTCCGACATTGTGTTGTGTCTGTGGACAGGAGATGAATTATGATGGCAAACTGAAAGCAGCCTCTTAGGCAGGACTGCATAGTGCTGACACTGCAATCTCCCTTTGTTCTCCCTCTTCCTCTCGGAGCTCCTGACTGGATGCGCTTATCTCTGATTACCACAAGAGATATTTATTCTAAGGTAGGAGAGTGGAGCAGTGAGATTAAATGTAGCCTCCACTCAGGCTTCTGTGTTCCTGTTTTTATCATCGTTTACCTACCTAAAATCTGTTTTTTAATATTTTAATGTCCACTTTATTAGAAACACCAAGCTGGTGCCTCCACTCATTAGTCATTTTATGATCTCCACCTCCACTATGTAGGAATGAATGTCAGGGTTATCTGAGTGGTCAAACGATCCAACCAAACAAAATAGTTTCTTCATAGACAGCTATCTGAAATGGCCTGTCATCTGGGGATAGGTCAGACGGTTCTTGTGTTGGATGCAATAAAATAGGCAGGCATGAAGACCTAAGGGACTCTGAGAAGGGCCAAATTGTTATTATTTGAGCATCTCCAAGCCTGCAATGTTTGTGGGGTGCTCTCAATCAGCAGTGTTCAGTACCTACCAACAAATTATGAACCAGTGACAGAGTGTTGGGCGCTCAAGGCCTTTTAATGCACAAGGGCAATAAAGGCTATTCCATGCAGGCCACACAGACTCCACTGTGACACAAGTTACAGAAATTGTGAAAAACATGTCACAAAACACACTGCATCACACACTCCTGTATACACACTCTCTTCTCTTCTCTTTACCTGAGCAAGTGATGGCATCAGGATGCACTGGGGGAGGAAGACAAGCCGGTGGAGGGAGCGTGATGCTCTGGATCAGTGGTTCCCAACCCTGGTCCTGGAGGAACCCCTGCCCAGCAGATTTAGTGGTCTCCTGCTCTAACACTCTACCCTCAACTAGGAAGAGTTTGTTAATTAGCTAATTAGCTGGAGTAGGTGTGTTGGGAGAAGGGTAAACACTAAAATGTGCAGAGTTGGGAACCACGGCTCTGAGTGATGTTG
This sequence comes from Salminus brasiliensis, assembly GCF_030463535.1. Classification (NCBI taxonomy): domain Eukaryota; kingdom Metazoa; phylum Chordata; class Actinopteri; order Characiformes; family Bryconidae; genus Salminus; species Salminus brasiliensis. The sequence goes on from NC_132879.1 coordinate 17,102,716, forward strand.
TCTTGGGAAACCTTGGGTCCTGGCATTCATGAGTACATCAATGTGCCACCTACATAAATGTCATTGTGGAGCAGGTACACATTTTCATGACAACTGTACTCCCCAGTGGCCTATTTCAGCAGAATTATGCGCCCTGTGATACTACACACTTTGTTCGGGTTTGGGGAACATGACAGACAGTTTGAGGTGCTCTGGCCTCCAAATTCCAAGATTGCAGTCTAAACAAGCATCTGTGGGAATTGCTGGAACAAGAAGTCTGATCCGTGGCGGCTCACTTGCAGCTCAGAGAAATGAAAGGATCTGCAGCTAATGTCTTGTTGTCAGGTACCACAGGGCACCTTCGGAGGTCTTCGGAAGTCCATGCCTTGGTGGGTCAGAGCTGCTTTGACAGCATGTGGACGTGGACAGCATATTAGGCAGGCGGTCAATATGTTTTGGCTGAGCAGTGCATATGTTTTATTGCTAAAGGAAAAACTATTATCTAGTTAATTTTTTACTAAATCATCTTAAGTTCGTTTTAGTACTTGAAGCCCTACATCATATTTGTAGTGTTTTTTATGTAATACTTAATTGCTTAATTGCTTAAACCTGCTTCTTGCATCCAATGGCCCTTTTAAACATACCTTCTTTTTGTAGATATTTACTGGTGATCAAATGGAAAGAGGGAACAATAAAATGACCATATTGTAGTTTTAAAAAAAGTGGACACTGGGGACAAATGTGCATCCACCATGATTAGGATGTTGTAACCAGGGGCCCCTTAAGGGCTAATTGTGTGTGACACTGATTTGAGAATTGTTTTTTAAATATTTGGTCCACTTGGTTGCACCAAGGTAAAATCGCTGGATTTTGGATTTGCTTGTCCTCTATAAATTCTTTCTGGCTGTGGGCATGTCGTTTGACCAGTGGTTGCATCTAAATGGAAGTACATATAGACCAGGTGCAGGACTTTTGCAGGGGCATGTTTAAAGCTGTAAAAAAAAAAGCAAGCCTCATGTGTGGAGACTGTAGAAGCAAACGCAGATGCGAACCCGGACATTTTACACAATTTAGACATCCTGGCCAGATGCATTGTTTCAGACAACAAACAAGAGAAAGATGACATATGGTCACATATTCCTGGTAAATTTGACCTGGCATTTAAGGCCCAAGCACAAGACCCAGGAAATGACTCTAGGAGCTTGTGTGATCAGCCACTACATTATTGAGAAAAACAGTAATGTCTGAAATACAGATGGAAAAATGGAGCGTTTCTAGAACAGCTTAGTTTACCAGTTTAATGTGTTTAGTTCTGTAAAACTCGATTACTAGAGAGTAGCAACAAAAATCGATCCTGTTTGTGTGCATGAAAACGCTGCAGCATGGCCAGCAAAGTAAAGCGTCTGTGCAGCAGGTTTATTTTTACAGTTGAGTTGTCAGGATTTATGGGAGACAAAGGCGCGGGAGTGTATTTTGCACGTGATTCTGAAATGAAGGTGCTTTTCGGCACTCGTGCTGAGGATGTCACTTCTTGTTTACTGTGAATTTCATGGCAAGTATGAATGCATGCACCACAGTAAGTGACCACTCAAGGACTGTGTGTGAATGATGCAAAAACCAAACATTATCGCTAAACAAAAGCCTGATAATGTCACTGGTTTTAGGTGTGAAAAGGTCTCAAGATGCCAATAATAGTCGTCATGCAGTTTTTATCTTTGACTGATCTTCCAGTAAGTTGGTAAGTAAGTAAGTAAGTAAGAGAGCAGGCATGTGCACAGATGACATACAGCTTCCTATATGCTGGAGGTGGGCAAAAAAATGCATAGTTCTGAAATCCTGCAGCGTTGATGCCCAGGGAGCCCAGGGGCCCAAACAGCATCAAAAACACACGGATTCCAAAAATAATCCTGACGCCCTGATTTGCATAGCATGCGGGTGGTGTCAGTTGCCCCAGGATCGTGGAGCTTTTGGAGATTCATGCAGACACATGCATGAAACATAAGCTTCAGTCCCACCTCGCACTCTCACTGCTGATAGAGTGGAACATGCAATGATAATTATGACACCACAGCTCCTGTGGGGGGGAATCTGTGCCATGTTTAGGAGTTCATTAGAGAGACATGTTAAAAGTAGTTTAATCAACAATCTGATTATTTCATTTTTAAAGGTAACCATCCATCAAGTAGCAAACATGCTAATTAATGCCTACTATCTTTACTGCCCGCTCTTATGGGACAGCATTTAGGTTTCAGAGCGGAAAAGAGAGGGGGGCTTGATTTTCTCCTCTCAAAGATGACAGCTTTAAGTGCTGCTTATCTGATGGGTTTTGGGGGCCTACTAGGTCCTCAGTTTTGTCTTTAAATCGTTTGGCAACTGTTGTTTTAAATGTCTAGTCCCTTCTGATGGTGACACATGATGACTTTCCTTGATTGTCAAAAGACAAAGGTCTACTGACATTTATTAATTAATTGATAAGCTGTTCATTGCAACTTAAATGTAAATGTAAATAAAATAAAAAACAACAACAAACACCCTAAAATAATTGAATGCAAAATTTTTAATGTTTTGATGAAGTATTTTTGTTTCTGGTCATAAAAATTAGAGGACAAAGCACTTTCCAGTGGTTATCATCTTAAGCGAGGGCATCCATGTCTCCATCAGAAGAGAAACCATTGTTTTGGTTTACACGACCTGCCAGATTTGGACAGAGCATAAACAAACCTTAACATACATGCAAGTTAAGTTTTACAATGCTACCTGATTTGCTACCTGCATGTGTGTGTCAACAGTGTGCGATTAGTAAAAGTCAGAGCAAAGTTTTTTGTAGATGCCCTTTCAAGATGTATTTTAAATATATTTTTAATATTTATTTACTTATTGTGATGGGCCACTAAGGTCCCCACACATTATAAGAAACATGGGTTGGAGTTTGTTGTGGTTTTAAACAGGGTTTACTTTGTTCAGCACAAGTCTGATTACCTTTAAATTGTAGCTGTGTTATGTATACTGCAGTAATAGCTCTATTCCATGATTGCAACAGAAGGGATACATTGGTTATATTCACTCATTTTAGGCTCAGCATTGGTTCACTGGAACCCTGAGTAAATAAGCTTATTAAGGTTTACCTTAATTGAATGTCTACTTTTCTGCACTGGCAGTGCACTCTAGTAAAAAAGAGTCAGACCATAGGATGAGACAATTTTAACAGTTGTATTGATCTCATCATAGTGTCTTTAAAGATATGCTTGGAATTCTAGGTAAGGTGGACTGTACTATCTGGAACCTTTCTAGTGGGTAAACCAGTGTTGTGCAGACAGCTAAATAGGTATTCATAACAAATTTATTTAGAATGTGAAGAAGTTGTGTTCACTTAACTGGAATTCTTCACATTCACTGTTCATGGTGAATGGACCCTGCGATTACAAATAGTTTGATCTTGGATTTGCTTGTTTTCTATAAATTCTTTCTGGCTGTGGGCATGTAGTTTAATCAATGGTCTAATAATCTAAATGGAAGTACATATAGACCAGTTGCAGGACCTTTGCAGGGGCATGTTTAAAGCTGTAAAAAGCAATCCTCATGTGTGGAGACTGTAGAAGCAAACGCACATGCGAACCCGGACATTTTACACAATTTAGACATCCTGGTCGGATGCATTTTTTCAGACAAACAAACAAGAGAAAGATGATGTATGGTCACATAATCCTGGTAAATTTGACCTGGCATTTAACGTGCACAAGACCCAGTACAGTACCCAGTAAATTACCCTAGGAGCTTGTGTGATCAGCCGCTACATTATTGAGAAAAACAGTGATGTCTGAAATATAGATGGAAAAATTGAGCGTTTCTAGAACAGCTTAGTTTACCAGTTTAATGTGTTTAACCTAGTTCTGTAAAACTCGATTACTAGAGAGTAGCACTGTTAATGGTGAATGGACCCTGCGATTACAAATAGTTTGATCTAGAGGACTGATTGTGCTGTTCTTTGTTTAATCTGTTTTTCTTTTCCACCAGCTCAGAGGCCTGGCTGGAATTCTTTTGTACAAAGTTCAAGAGTCTAAGTTTGTATGAGTCAATAAATGTCCTGATTGACTTCACAATGTGCCTCCTTGCCTAGCCTTTGGTCACACCCTGACACTTATAAATAAAGCGTATCCATTGGGCAGTGCATTCAACCATAAGTTTGTTTGAAAATTTCCCAAAACTGCACTAAAAATGATATGGGAATGTTAATTTTCAGTTTCTCACACTGAATGACCTGGTGACAGTTCATGCATTTCTATGGGTAAGTGTGATTATTGGACATTTTAATACAGTTGCAGTAGTTGAATCGTCCATATAATTAACCATATTTCTACATTTATGTTTGAATGTACCTAGTAATACACAGCTAGGCAGCTTTTGAGCCACTGTTTTGAGCAGAATTTATTAAAGTGTGTCACTTTTTGTGATGTTTACCCATGAACACTGTGAATTAGTAAGAACACATAACACACAAACTATTACACATAACAGTGAACACATACCATGCACACAGGTTTTAATATCAAAGCATTTGAATAATTCTAATATCACATAAAAGCATAAAAGTCATGCCACATATCATGCGTCTATGGCTGCCACCGTAAAGTGACACACATATGCAGTCCTAATCGAGTAGCATCATAAAGCGCAACCTACATGTACGCATATGTGAAGGTTTGCCCCTGCACAGTCTAAATCAGGCAGGTCGCGCAAGTTGGACAGCGAGGACTTTCAGGAGAGGTTTTATTTACATTTACAGTACATTTACATTTACGACATTTAGCAGACGCTCTTACCCAGAGCGACTTACAAAGTGCTTTACTCTTTACTTAAGAATAACCTCAGCTGGTTTGAATAGACTAAAATTCAAAGATACCTCTAATCTTAGAGGTAGCTGTTCGGACACCCAGGGGAAGTTCATTCCACCACTTCGGTGCCAGGTCAGAAAAAAGTCTGGATGCTTATCTTCCGTGGATTTTAAGAGATGGTGGGTCGAGCCGAGCCATACTTGAAGCTCGAAGGGCTCTAGGTGCGGATTGGCTTTTGACCATTGCCATCGAGTACGGAGGGGCTGGTCCTTTCCAGGCTTTGTAGGCCAGCATCAGGGTTTTGAATCTGATGCGGGCAGCTACGGGAAGCCAGTAAAGAGAACGCAGCAGTGGAGTGACATGGCTAAATTTAGAAATGTTGAAGACGACCTGTGCCGCTGCATTCTGGATAAGTTGCAGGGGCCTGATGGTGTGCAGAGGGAGACCAGCCAGAAGAGAGTTGCAGTAGTCAATTCTTGAAGTGATGAGAGACTGAACGAGCACCTTGGTGGCCTCTCTAGAAAGGAAGGGTCGAATTCTCCGGATGTTGTACAGGAGAAATCTGCATGACTGAGTTAGAACTGCAATATGACTTGAGAACGATAACTGATCATCCATGACTACACCAAGGCTTCAAACTTCTGTAGATGGAGTGACCAGAGAGTTCTCAAAGGAGATGGCAAGATCACTGTGAAGTCCAGCAGTTCCCGTGATGTATAGCAGCTCTGTCTTGCCCATAGACATAGGCTATGCTATGGCATAGGCATAGCTAGGCTATGTTTGTAAGCAGTTGGAGTCATAAATGTACATTTAGCACATTTAATTTTTCCTTGGAGCACGGGGCTTCAAAAAGTACTCCTCTCTGCAGCCAGAAGCATTATTTTAGCATTATCAATTACAATGGTTTGTCTGTTTGTGTCTGAAAGTCAGCAGTCTGTGCAGTTTAGGGAAAACTGGGATGCTTTTGTGGCCTGAACTCGGTCAAGAAGTGGCATGTCAAATTCTGCTTACCCTTGTTTTGCCGGTGGCCATGCATTTAGCTAATGCTAATTCATGCACATCTACATAACGTTAGCTAGATAGCCAGCTACTGGTCACAAAAGTGCACCGTTTTATGTCAGAAATAACTCTTAAACATCCAAACAAATGCAGAGAACTGGCAAAGTCAGCCACTGAGAGATGGCTACAGATGTATGTTAGTGAGAGTATGTGCTGCCTTTTTAGTAAAAAACATTTTTTGTCATCTGAAAGGTCAACTGAAAGTAATCACTGCTATCAAAATAAACACTCTTCTCAAGTCACAGAGCATGCACAGAGATCACAACAGAAATCAGATGGCTTACAAGTGCCTGTACTTGCGTCTCTATCCTTGCAGTTCAATATCTTTTAAATGAACGTATTCATACTTTTCAAAATGTTCCCTATGTGCTTGTTCACTTCAAAGATGCATCATGATAATGCGCAAAGTGGATGTTCATTGCACAGCAGCTAGAAATGGGAACGGGCCTCTTGAACCTTATAAGCAATCTACTCGCTTACGTATTTATGTGTAATTAAGAGGCTGTCGGTGCTCTCCTCCATAGGGTCATGAGTTCTTATCAATTTAAACATAGACTGCAGCAGATGGAACTCAAGGTAATATGGGCTAATTTGAGCAAAAGAGCAGTTAAGAAGTTGGGGACTCATTTGTCTTATATTATTTTTAATGAGGTTAAGCTTGTTTAAAGCAACTAAGTAAAGAAAATCATAATATTCTGGGGAAGATTTATCTTGTATGCTTTCAGTTGGCTCCTCAGTTGGTTCCTCAATAAGAGCTTTTAGAAGTGGTGGCCCTTGCTGTGAACGTTTTACAGCACTCACTGTAAGAAGTTACTGGAACCTACTGGAACCAGCGGTAAATCTAATGCCCAAATATCCAAATGTAAACATTTTAAAGGGTTATCAAAGGCTTATGGCTTGTTGCTCACCCTTTCCCCTTCTGTTTGGACAAAGGCCTCTAGTTGTGAGAGAACAGGCACCAGATTTCACCAGAAGACAATGATTTTTCTACTAACATACAGTACCTTTACTGATTGTGGCCAAAGAGTTGCGCTCTGACTTCATCAGTCAATGGCACTTGTTTCCAAATCTGGTCTGGCTTCTTTACATACTGTGAATCGAATTGGAACAGGATTTTAAGGGCACTGTAATCTCCCACAATGCACTGGTAATTTATAGTAAACATCGTAGCTCACTAAATCAGCTGAATGTGGACCAAAATGCACTGCAAATCTCTTATTAGATATTTTCCTATGAAGTTCGTTAATGGTGGGCCAATGTTTCTTAGCAACATAAACTTTTTTATTAATAACAGCGTAATGCTTTTACTGATTCAGAATTCAGTGTGTTCAGTTTGTAAACACTCACGTGTGTATGACGCTGATGCACGTTGATGATGAAGTGTCCGGATTTGCTTGTGTTTCTAGAGCTACTTAGTAAACTAAACAGTCTCTCCTGCAATCGCAATACTAAAGAGATAGTAGGGATCCATTTCGGCCACAGCCAGAGTATCTGAGCTTTACAAATTGTGGCATTCTTGCTGAACTGTTTGATTAGCTACAGAGGCTGTCTTTATTATTTCAGCATATTTTTTATAATATATTTAAATTATAGAAAACAGTAATTTTGTAAATGATATGATGACAAACTAGGGAGGTAAAGAAGGTCCATTCTGACTGCGGCTAGACACAGAGGTGATTCTCCAAAGGGAGGCCAACCTTATTTAAACAGAGGAAATTCTTCATATTGACTTGCATTCTGACTCAGTTTGCTGTAAGATCCTCTGGGCAATAACCATGTTGACTATAACAGCGTCTGATATAGTGCCTGCCTGGCCGTGTCAGTGTAGGTGTGATTGGGGCTCAGCCTGCTGCTGGTGGTCTGTGGGTGTGGATGAGTTTACAGCAGGGAGCTCTTTGTGTGAGAAAAAGAAAAGGCGTGATTAAAGAGAGTTGAGTAGAGAGTGTCAGCATGATGACAGGGTTGCATCACTGAAGGCAGTGTGAGTCTGCGGGCTTCCCTGTCTAACTGTGAGATCTTTCTGCTACCAGCTTCCCTTGCTTTGATCACCTGATTCTAAATAAGGACTTAATGCATACAATGCAGACCACCTTTACTACAGGCCTCTCTCTACTTCTCTCCATCTGCTTCTCTCCTTCACGCTCCGTCCTATCTTCTCCACTCCTGGTCTCACTCTGTCTCTCTCTTTCACTCTCTATGTATATACACATACACGCCATAAGGACAAAAGTATTGGGAAACTCATTTGTGTTTTTTTCCAAAGTCATGAGTACTGAAACAACATCCTGCTTGTGTTGGAGTAACTGTCTCTACTGTCCAGGGAAGTCTTTCTGCTAGATTATGAAGCTTTGCTGTGAGAATTTGATTGCGATGAGTGTTAGTCACCACCCCACCTCATCCCAAAAGTGGTGGATGGAGCAACATAATTTCAGAGAACACTGCTTCCCCAGCTCGAGCCCTTTACCCCTCTAGTTCCATTGGCAATGCTTCTCTACAGGGACTAGACAAGCTGTGTATGTGCATTTGCAATGGGTGCAACTTAAAGTAGCTGATCAGTCATTAGAAGGGGTGTCCACAAACATTTGGACATATTGTGTCTGTCTCGCTTGCTTGATCTCTTTGCTTGTCTCTCTCTCCATGTTTTTCTCAAGCTGCCCCCTTCTCTCTTTTTCCCTTGTCTGCCTTCTTCTTCTCTCCATCCCTCTCCTTTTCTTCTTCTCTCCATCCCTCTCCTTTTCTTCTTCTCTCCATCCCTCTCCTTTTCTTCTTCTCTCCATCCCTCTCCTTTTCTTCTTCTCTCCTTTTTTTCTCAATCTCTGTTCCACTCTCTCTTTTTGTCTGTCTGCCTCTCTTCCTTCCTGTTTTTGAGGATGCCTATACGGAGGAACATACGGCCTGAATGTTTATTTACGGACACACACACACACACACACACACACACACACACACACACACACACACACAGGAGGATCTTAGCGCCTTGCTGACACGTCGCTCCTTTGATCTTGTGGCTCTGCTCCAGAAGTAAAGGCGTATCCTTTGAAATAATACATTCTGTGAGCAACACTGTTATCAGCTCTCCTTCACCACATCAGTGTGTACATCACAGATTTTCTTATGGTGCGCACCAGCTAATGCCACACTGCCGCAGAGCGCCGCAGAGCACAGCACAGGCTTTACAAGTGACGGCTTTACAGCAGCTAAGAAAAAGGAACTGAGATGTATGGCAGTTAGTCATGCAGCCCACAGTGTCTCGGGCTGTTTTGTAGGATTTGGCTGCAGCGCTGGGTTGTGTGTTCAGTTTGAGCACGTGCAGTATTGGTAGATAAAGTTTAAACACACGTGAGCGTAAACAGCCTGTGGCAATGCAAGATGTGTCTATGTGGCCGCTCAGACTCAAGTCACGTCCACCGAACGCAAAGGGCCTCCTGTCTGGCGCAGGAGAACAATCAGTCAATCAGTCATCCGTCATTTTTGACACTCTGTCTGACTCTAAAAATGGATGGTAAAGAGAGGTGACTGATTGGTCTGACGGAGTGTGATACACACACACACACACACACACACACACACACACACACACACAGCCCTGCTGCAGCACTTCTCTTTTTAAAGGAAAGAGGCCACCGACTGAATGAAGAACTCTGGCGGGAAGGATTTGTGACTCAGCGTCGTGGGCTTGTATTTACATTTTGTTTACTTGTTTATTCTTTCTTGTTTTGATGCTTCTTGAAATATTACAATATTTTCTCTTTTTTTAACAAAAGTTATAAATATTTTAGAAAACAATCACAGTCTGCTGTGCATTTCTCATGGATTTCATATTCCATAAATACAATTACTGACTATGTGTAATTAATGACTTAGCAACAATTGGCTCCTCTAAGCAACTCTCTAATGTAATCAATTATTACAGGGAAAGGCTATGAGAAGTGTTTAGTATCCAAGTGTTTTCAGCTCTACAAAAGTATCTGTGCAGATCAAGATGAGATCATGAAAACTTGTCAATCCATATGCTGGTGAGAAAGGCAAATCAAAACTAAATGAGTTCGCCGGAACCTGCAGGACGTCAAGAATTGTGGTGCATTCCGTTCCACTGTGCATTGCTGCAATCTTCATGGAAGAGTCATAAGAAGAAAATCTTAATGGACAGTTTTTTCAGTTTGAGAAATAGTGAACACAGCTTCTGTAGCTAGGCAAACAATATTTTCAGTAAATCGTAATCCATAATTACTAATAATATTACATAATGACTTTTGGTGCACTGGGTGACGAGTTGTCTTTAGCAAGTTTGATCACTCGAGTTCGGCCTTGTCCCAACTGATTCAGAGTGCTCATAACAGCTTTTAGTAGACATGTTGGATGTTGTCGGAAGATATGCCCAGCGAACCATTAGCAGTGCTCAGTCACGATGGCATTGAGAGGGTGAGCAGCTATCATAGTCAGCATCTCCATTGCCTGCTAGGCCACTTCCCAAGTAAGTGTATCTGTCTACTTCCTTGATTTGGTGCTGGCCAATTGCCAGGGAGGTGTTGTTCACTGAGGCATACCCAACTCGCCTGACCTTTGTCTTGTTCCCGGAGTCCCACTTTGGCCAATTCTGGCAATCTTAAGACTCAAATGTCATATCTGTCAGATTACTCATTTGCCATATCTTGTGTGCCTTTCTTTGTGGCTCCGGGGAGTGCAGTATCATCAGGTAAAATGAAGTCTGTCAGCTAGTATGGTACTCGCAAAGATATGCAGAAATCGTCTTGATTCATGGCCCTTTGCATCACATCAAGGCTAGAAGAAATAAGAAGGGGGAGAGGATGTCCATTCTTGTCTTTCATAAGATCAAAAACAAAGGGAAAACACACCAAAATCATCAATGAGGTAAAAAATGTCTCAGACCAGGGTTAGCAAATCAGGCCTAAGCATGTTACCCATTGTAATTAGGAAATGTCAATAATCAAATCTTAGCTCGCAACTCTTCAGCCCTTGTGGGAACAGTTATCAGCTATGAGCTCCTCTAAGCAACTCTCTACAGATCTCAAAACAGATAATGCTATTGTGTTACATCCTAGCTTTAGGAATGATGCTCTTCAGTGAAGTATTACCCAACACTATCACCCACACCATCATATGAAAGATGACTGTCAATGGCTTGGAATAAACTAGCATCACAGTAAGATATATTTAAGCAGCATTATGTGAGAGTTAGTATTTCTGGCTCCAGGGCCCCCATTACAGTCAAGAAGAGCAATTTGCACCATTAAAGGTCACATGTTTCATAACAAGCTGAGAGATACAGAACCATCATCTGAAGTGAAAGAATCATGTGGACTGATGTGGTAGAGTCATTTTACACAATTGTAATTTACACAGCTTTACCAATTTTACATAGTGCACTTTCTGTCTTGCTGAGTCAGGACTAGCAACAATAGTGGCACTATACCAACACCAGAACATCCTTACCCAGGGAAATGGCTCGTTTATAAGACTCCAGTGAAATGGACGTGCTTGTGAGGCTCTTAGGTTAGGTTAGTGCTTAGTGTAACGTAAACCTGATAGCAAACAACCCCCCCCCACCATAATGGTAAGAGCAGAAGCATGAACATTTGATTGCTTGTTTGTTTTTAATTTAGTGCCTTCATCCAGAGATGCAGCTCCTCTTCTTTGGATATGGTGCCCTGCAGCACTCCGATCTTTTTGCTCAACAGGCAATGGCCTGTTGGGTTCGCACAGTGAGCTACTTTATGATCAGTGTCCACAGCAGTAGCCTACTTCAGTCACTTTGACTGTGATATGAATATAAACCATTTCATATAAAATAACTGGAAATTCCACAAAGTGGAAGAAACAGAAAGCTGCAACTTTGGAGATACAAGCTTCTGTCTTGACAGCAGTAAAATAAATATATTCAACATCACTCAAGGTTTACATGCTGCTCTGTGAAAAGCAATATTTCTCCTACAACAGAGATCTCTGCCTTTTTCTTCCCTTCTTCTCCTTACAGATTCCTCAGTTTGACTGCTGGTCAGTGTTGTATCTCCATAACACTAACAGATTAATATTGGGTGCGTAAAGATGGATAGTGCAGCCCATCTCTGGTTAACACCTGTGTCCCCCTGCTCTGGCGGTGCAGGCTCACGCTCCCTCACCCACACACTGCTCCTCTCTCAGAATAGAAAAACACAGCCCCCAATTATTGGCGGCAGCATCCAATTGATCTGGAATGAGTCTCTATAATGAGGCTCGGGATTACTTCACTTCCAGCACCACCCACGCACCCCCACCGCTCTGTCTGTCTGTCTCTCTCTGTCTGTCTGTCTCTCTGTCTGTTTCTTTTCTCTGTTTCTCTTTCCTTTCCTGTGCCTTCGGACATGCCTCTGGTTTCTCCTTTCCATCTATCCTGCTTTTCGTTCTCTTTCACAGTACAGACAGACAGAGGATCATGAGGGACTCTGAAAGTGTCATTTCTCGTAATTGTGACAAATTTGCACAGCAGCTTGCTGGAGAGCCTAACTGTTTGTTTGAACGAAGCGTTTCGCTACCGCAGAACATGTTGTTGATGCTGTTCTCAAGGGAGTTTTTTAGAGCACAAGAGCTACTGTGAGTTACTCTTAGTCACGTATTTGATAATGATGCCATCATTTATTCATATTACCCATGTCATGCACCACACCTGAAGGGCTCTACAGCAAATGACTAAAACAAAGCCAACTAATGTT